>NC_044283.2:36141960-36459354 GCF_004027225.2 Strigops habroptila | reverse complement strand
TTCAGGGCAGTATAAACAAGTATTGATTGCCGCAATAGGCAGTGGTCTTGTTTCCCTCCCACATTGGCTGTACATCTCAAAGCAAAAGGCATGGTGAACTAGCTCAAAACTAACTGATCAGCACTCCCCCAGAAAACAGATTAAAAGCATGGAAGAGGCTTAGGAAGGGCAGGAACAACCGACCATCAATGTGAAGGGAGGATACACCCTCTTCTCTCTGCAATTTATGTTGGTGCCAACTTTAATTAGATGAAATGCACTCTTAGACGTGCCTGTTAGATCCAGGTCCAAAATGCAGAACAAAGGAAATGTCTGTTTAAGTTCTGTGGGCTTGTGAGGCAGCATGCAACCTTCTCTGACCTGGTTTCCTGGATGATTCTTCAGCAAACAAATTAAACATGATAACTGTGCTGACTGGGACTTTTTCATTTTACAGGATGTTGCAGGTTTCTTAAACTTCTAGTTGGTCTGTCTTCATCTCCTTTGATCAACTTTCCTTCTTTTTTGTTTTACATTTTTTTTGTCCTTCCTTTCGTTTTCATTTTCTTATCATCTTTCCCATCCATCTGCGCTGGAGTAGAGAATCAAAGCCTTTTCTCCTATTCTCTTGTCTCCAGGAATATCAATCATCTCAAAGACAGTAGAAGTTATATAATTCTCTCTAACTATATGCATCTGTTAATCATACTTTCAAAATACTGCACGTCACTTCTTTAACAGAATGTATAATACTGATTCATATTAATTTACTCCATGTGTAATTGCAATTCATTTAGAAATAGCTGAACTGGCAATAAACTAGCTAGTCTGGGTGCTGTGCCTTCACAACTTCCAAAGTCATCTGTGAAATTATGGAAATAGTAAGGATATTTCTTCTTACTCAAGCCGAAGCTGCCATATTGATACTGCTACATGTGCTACCTGGCCCCACTGTAATAAATAAGCTAGCTAATAACATGAATTAAAGCATTGTTATCACTTGTACTCAGTCCTTTAACTACAGTATAAATGAGCACTAATGACATAAGTAGGGTGTGTCTTTTGAATTTGCCATGATTGGGATTTTAAATCAGGAACTTCATGGATTGTTAACAACTGCATCAACTACATGTAACATTGTCTCTGATTTATAAACAATAGAGTTTATAGAGTATCATTGTCCTGATTTCATCTGTAACAGTTATTTTTGTTCCTAGTAGCTGGTGCAGTGGTGTGTTTTGGCTTCAGTCTAAGAAAAGTGCTGATAACACACCGATGTTTTAGTTGTTGCTAAGTAGCACTTACTTGTGGGAGAGGATGGAAAATATTTCATTATTGCCAAAGAGAAGTAACTGCTTGGCTGGAGAAGAAAGAGTTAAAGAAGAAGCAAAGTACACTGTGTGATTAAGCAGAGCAACCCAGCTGGACCTGGAATAGGAGAATAGAAAGATAAGGAACTGGTTATTCTGGGACTGTTTGTGAAACAACGAAGAATGTTGAAAAAAACAAACTGTAAACCAGGAACTAAACAGGATGTGATAAAATAGTTTGGCATAAGAGTTAGAGCAATAGGCTAAAGATAGCTTTGCTAGAATGGTACAAAAGCTAGAGCAATAGGCAATAAAGTGATTCGCTGTATGAAGATGCTCTGAGTCCATGCCTTACATATGCCACACTTACCCTGATCAAGAACTTTTCAGTCTCTCGCGCTCTGCCAGTGAGGAGGGACATGGGAAGCTGGGAGGGAGCACTGACAGGACACCTGACCCAAACTAACCAAAGGAGTATTCCATACTGCAGCACGTTATGCCCAGTATAGAAACTGGGAGGAGTTACCCTGAAGGGACTGATCGCTGCTTGGGTCGGGCTGGGAATCGGTCAGCAGGTGGTGAGGAGTTGTATTGTGCATCACTTGTGTTTTCTGAGCTTTCATTTCTTCTCTTGTTATTTCCTATTACTATTATTATTGTAATTATTGGTATTCTTTCTAGTATCACTATATTTTACTTTATTTTGGTTATTAAACTGTTCTTATCTCAACCCGTGGTGTTTACATTCTTCCGATTCTCCTCCCCATCCCGCTCTAGGGAGGTGGGGGCAGAAATGGGTGAGTGAGCAGCTGCATGGGGCTGAGTTACTAGTTCGGTCTAAACCACAACAACCATCAAAAATGTGTAGGGAATATTTATATATATTTGCATTGTTGGCATTCACAGATTGCTTCGAGCATGGGGTTCTATGTTATTTTCACATTATTTTTTGTTTTTCGGATCTTTGGAATTGCATTAGTATTTGACACGAAGAAAAGAGAAACATCAAAACTACATGACTAAGTTTTTGTAAACCTCACATTCATTGACTGTGTGGATCAAGAAACTCTGTGTATTTATCCTTTGGTAAGACAAAAATTCCTATGGGATTTTAAGTGTCCATATAATTTTATAAGTCAACAGAGAATATACCCAAAGAAGTATCTGCACAGTAAAAGCTCCATCTCTATAGAACTAGGTACTGGTCTAATAATAATATTTTCCAGTCATTAATAGCATTTTGTGGACAAGCATATAAGCTAAGAATACAGGTTACTAATTCTGACTTACATTTTATTAACCAGAAGTGCATGTTATGTGTGCATTCCTACAGTATCTGTTTACTATTTCAAGTGTCATTTCAGAATCTGGTAGTCATGAATATATCCTGGAAAATGGGCATACCAACCTGAATGATTTTCTGTTTCAAAAACATAATTCTTACCAATCATTTACCAGTATGGTGATTATGTTAACATGCACAGTAAAAGAGGTGTGGAAAGAAAGATATGCAGGCAGACAAAGGGTCAAAAAGAATGGAATTAGGGAAATGGTAAACAGACAAAAGTGTTATGAAAATTAAATAATTTGCTAGTAGTAAACAACCTAAAAGGAGAACAAAGCAGTTAATGAACAGGCATATTTATGTTGATCAAATTTATGAATGATTTATTAGTTCTGAATATATCGAAACTCCAATACTTTTTTCCCAAACAAAAGTTTTTTCAGATTATCTGACAATGCAAGAAAAAAGTGTCAAATCAGTTGATTAAAATGCAGTATTTAAGAAAGGAATTAGTGTATTCTGATATCATAAAATACAGTGCTAGTTAAGCATAAAAAATGCAATAGGAAAATGAAATTAACTTATATTTAACACATGTCTTAGAATATGGCTCTTAGTGATGAAGTAGAGTTCTTGGATATGTTGACCATATGAAATAAAAAGACTGTTCAAGAGCTAAGAAAAAAAATGATACCTGTTTCCTTTCAATTCATACAACTTTGAAACACAAATCTAATGGACAAAGATAAATGGCTGCAAAATAAAATGACAGTGATGTCTGCGTATTAGAGAGATTTTTTGGTAAATTGAAAATAATTATGAAATACTCTGCAAATGCAAGAATGATGAAATTACTAGAATATAAGGACAAATAAGAAAGTCTCTGCCTCAATAAGTTTCATTGGGAATAAATCAAACCTAAATCAGATCCAGCAAAGTGTGAATACTAAAGATTATCTGGTCTTTGTGGGGTACTGTCACCAGCTCCTCAAGCAAAGCAAGTGAACAAAAATTGGTCCAGCAAGCACAAAGCCAGGGAAACTGTTAGGCACTAAACCCAAGAGAGTACACGCTGACTAAATTATGCATGAAATCCATTCTTCAGGATAACCCATCAACCCAGCCATTTTTTTCCCACATATAAGCACCATTACATACCGGAAAAGGAGATAATTCAGTAGTTTCAAAAGCAGGTTTATTAAAGATATGATAGTAGCTCTTCTATTTCTATTAAAACCATGAATACCCAAGGGAATATCCACATGACATAACTCAATAGATTCACTGACAAGTTTATTAAAGTTGTGATAGTAGCTCTTCTGTATCCACTAAAGCCCTGAAGATCAAAGGGAATATTCTTGTGAAAATCACATTTCACCACAAAGTAGTTTGGCATAAGTTTTTTCTTGTTCTTGACAGAGAAAGGACAGTCCAAGAAACTGATTAGTGGGTGAAAATGTGGGAGGACATGGGGCTTGTATTTAAAGAAGGAAGCTCCATGGCATCTGCAAAGACAGAAAAGTTGCTCAATACTGGTGATTTCACAAATAAGAACAGTCAGGAGATGGTAAAACTAACAAAAGCAGAAAGCAAAGGTTCTCTCACCTCATGCAGGTTTTCCTCAGGTTTTCATGTCAAATAAAGGATACAAAAGACTCCAGCAGAGAATACGATTTGGCCAAATAATTATTAAATCTATTCACAAGGAACCAGACTATGCCTTTTAATACGTTTACATTCAATTGAAGTCAACATGAAGATAGGAAGCGTAAACACGATTTGATTTCCATCCTGAAAGAATTAAATGTGTTAAACTCAAATTTTCCCTATTCTTCCAAAGCCAAAAAAGTGGGTGACAGGAAAAAAAGATAAATTTTGACTTTTTGGTCAATATTTAATCTTGTCTTTTATTTCACTGTTTATTATACAGTACTGTGTATAACACACTGATAAATGCAATACAATAACACAACCAAGACCAAACAGATTCAAACAAAAAATCTTGAAGACTGGGAAAGCAAAAACCTGAAGCTTGTGGTTTAGGATATTTGTACAAATTCAAGAGCAGGAACACTCATTACCATTAATTTATGTTACAAAATGAATGTACTTATACATAAACTTTTGGATTGGAAGCCTGAATTTGAAACAAAAGAAATGTAAAAAAAGAGAGAAAGAAAAAGTGAGAGAATGATAATGTGTTATTTTCCAGGTAGACAATTATGTCTCTACAAGCTTCTGTGATACACAGGAGGACAGTACTTTTGAAATAGTGTATTGCATTTGATAGATAGCCATACTCCAGCTATTGTTCCTTTACATAAATACATTCTAATAAGGCATTTTTGATTAGTAACTTCAGTATTTCCAAGACTGAACTTATTAATTAAGCACCTTTTTTTTTGAAACTAGGTTTTAAAGTCCAATCTGCAAACTTGTATGGATATTCTAATGTTCTGCAATTTGACATTCTAATTTAGCACTCAAGAAAGCTCACTAAAATCTATTAGCTAAGAAACATCAGAAATTTTCATTGGCAAAAAAGCATGTGCTAAATCATAGTTATTAAAATAATATTAAATCAAATTAAGGTTAGCCTGAAGCCAATAGTACTTTTAAAAGTATATTTTCAAGATTAAAACTTGTTAAAGGTCTACCTGAGCACAATAAATTGCAGAATACAGTTAAATGAGGCACTACTGAAATGCTGTCATATCCAGCTACACTAAGCTATGATGTTTCATCAAAACTGAATGTGTATTGTAAAAAATATAATGGAGTCTAGAGAAACACTGGAAACCAGATTTTCTTATTTTCTTTGGAATTCATACAGCACTTGACAATAGCCAATTCTCAGAAGATTTTAGACAAATTAATTAATTTACTAAAATGCATTTCTGCAGCTGAATAGATGTGAAAACAACAAATCTGTTTGTTTAGAAAGGTATTGAATTCATCTGTGTCCTGACGAGGCAGAAGCTCAGTTTGCCTCCTTTGCATGCAAACTGGGAACCACAGAAACAAGTAGATTTTAGGCTAGTAAACCCTGTGAAGAGTTAGGGCACATCTCTCCAGCCTTCTAGCTCATCCTCAGTGTGAAGGTGTTTCCAGATGACTACAATTATAGATAAAAGTGAGAACAGACAATCCTCAGCACAGTTTATATGTTCCCTTGAGTGCACTTATTAATACAAGAACAGACCTGCACTAACTTGGGAAACGGCTATTGTACCAAAGATGATGTGCGTATCTGTACCTGCCTGTCTGGACTTGTAACTATATCTTACTTCCTAGTTTTAGCATTTTGTAAATAAAAAATAATCCTTTTTCTTCTGAACTAACAAATTAATGCCTTGTTCAGTCACTGAAACCATACAGAGATCCTAAAAACAGTTTTCTGTTTCCTTTAGATGAGTTAGAAAGGGAAAGAAAACCCACCATAAAGCCCATACTATTCATGGTGTAAGACAGACTGGTGCCATCAGAAGTTGTGACCTGTTTTGTGATTCACTGCAAATTACCTGCAGAGACAGGAATACATGCTTGACTTATTACTGTCACAGACATGGTGCTGTGAGTAATACAGTCACACCTAATGAACTGAAATTGAATAAAAGGTCTGTACAATAAAAAATTATCTTTTGCTGAGATTTCTGTGGAGGTGGATTGAACATTGGAGAATATATTACAGGACTGTGGTATTTTAATGGGTTTACAAAGCTATAACTGGCAGGTTTTCTAATGATTGTATTAGAAAAATGAAAATTCTACTAATAAGATAGTTGCTCCATGTTTTAACATTTTAGGCATAGTACTTTTCTTAAAAGGAAATATTATTAATCATAGCTGTCCAGAGCAAATTTCTAGTTCAAATAGTTAGATAATACATAACTGAATTCTATTTCTCAGTGGCTTTTATTGCAGTTGTCAATTCACATTCCTATGTAAAAAAGTTCTTTACTTGCTGCTTCTTTCTCCATAAGGATTAAAGTATTTTAAGAATACTTTAAATTTTCAAATTAAAAACTGTATAGAAATGCAACTTAATTGGTAGCTCAAGCCCAATTTCCTGTCACAAAACAAAATACACTTAGAATTCACCAGTAAATTCTCAGCCAGCTGCAGGTTTAGACAGTTGCAGATTTCAGGAAAACAAACATCCACTGTTTAAACTGAGAATATTCCCCACAATCAAACCTTGTACTATTTACATATCTCAAATGCAATAACACCATTACACTAAGTTAAAAACACCTCAGAGAACTAGAGTGTTGAATATCACTTCTTATCTGTAGTATCTCTGCAATCAGGTTTTCTGGAGTAATGTCTTGAAAATCTCTGCAGCTAGACCTAGAGACTTGAACAGGACTATCAAGTTCTAGAACCAGAGTTTCTCTCCTGAAAGTACCTTCTGTTGTTTCTATCCTCTCTGCTGTGTATTAAATTAGTAGATCCTTCCTAAATTGTGCAAGAAAGAATTGATCAAACTATCTCTTCATTAATTTACCTGTGTTCTTAACTATTTAAAACTAGCTTGGGAGACCAAAAAAAAAAAAAAAAGAGAGAATCTATGACAAAGCAGTATTATTTTGGAGAATGGCAGGTTTACTCCTATTGGTTATTTTTTAAACCAGCAAGAAAATCAAGATCCTTCTCAACTGTGTCTTTTTTCCCCACACATGTGGATGAATCTTGGATCCGTCCTGCTGTGATGATCAGCGTTAGTATTGAAAAAACAGTTTAAAACTAGTAATATACATCCTATATGGCTGTATGTAACAGAACTTTCTGACTAGAGTCTTCTAGCTGCTGTTCCATTCAATCTGATATATTTTCTAGATTTCTTCAAGACAGAGGACTTTTTATAATAATTTGAAAAGTATAGGCCTTGAAATTCACCATGGCAAAGCCACAGTGAAAATAATCAACAGCAATGCAGAAACAAGACCATATATTTGTTCAGTTCCTTTTCAGAGACACAAGTTGAAAAGACAAATCATGAAAGTACATTTAAGTTCACTCACACTGGTGTAATTCCAGGCTCCTCAGTCACAAAGGCTGCTGATGCTCAGAGCTGACCCTGCATATGCTAATAAAATTATTGAGAGATCATGAAGAAAAGACAAATTCTTTGTTTCATATGGCAATACCCCTTTCAATCAACCTCATGCTGAGAACCATTTATTACCATAGCATGTGTCACAGAAAATCTAAAGAGGCAACAAGGGGTAAATTTTCACATGTCATTCTAGCTGTGACTTTCTCATGAACTTTAAAAGAGTCATGTGGCATAGGTCAGTTCAACGCTCTGAAATGTACCCTTACACATGCCCCAGAAAAAACCTTTACAAACATCACAATTTTCTATATTTCACTTAATTTCTCTAAATTAACAGGAAGCACCAACTAAACAGACTATTAACAACTTTACTTCAAACTGCAGACAGTCTTGCATTGTGGTTAAAATGACCTTGTAGTTTGCATGGGTACAATCCTCAGCTCTTCAACAATTTCAAGCCAGTAAGGAAGATTAGAGAAGAGAAACTTCAAGTTATAACATACAAGTAACAATCCTACACTGTACACTAGTACAGTGCTTAGTATTTATTTCTTTCGACTCAAGGAAGCTTTGCAAAATACAGTTAATGAGAAATAACAAAAAAAAAATCTAGAAATGTAACTAAAAGAATGTGGACATAAAAATGGAGGAACAATTTTTTATTAGATAGGCACCTTGAGGTGGTGTACAGGTTTATGAATTCAAACTGAGGATGTAACAAGGATATGCCAACTTTTTTATCCTTCCTGCTCAAACTGACAGTTCTTTACTCTTGCCTAACCAAAGCTTGCTGTCTGTTATATGCTCAAGGGCCATAATTATTTCAAAAATAGACTTTCGAGAAAATCACATAATTAGTCCAGTGCAGCTGGTATAAAAATTACTGGCAGGAGTAGTAGTATCATTAAAAAATTGGAACTAAAGCATACCAGCTATACTCCAGGGCAAGTAAAACACACAGAACCCCTAGTAAATATTTTAGAATCCAGGATAGTACACACTGAGGGCACCCAATTTTTTTTTTTTAACACCACTGATCCAGACTCAACAGAAAAATATCTCTGCCAAAATGGAACTATAGTGCAGTCTGGTTTATATAAGTTTAGTAAGGTGATTTTCTTTGATTCTTAAATAGAGTTAAACTGCAGTAGAAGAAAGACAGGTTTGCCCTGGGTCATGCAATGATGTTAGAATTCCAATTTTCATTTCTGATATTTTCTTCACACATAATTATAAGAAAAAAGTTTGAAATTATGAATTGGAACTCAAGCTAATTTGCAATAGCTGCATTACTCTAAAGGGAACCTGATCTAGTATAGTTATCTCAGATAAGCAGTGTCCTCTTTATTTCTGACTTTCTTAAAACCATTCAGGAGCCTATTATAGGATGCTCTTAGAACTGAAATGCACACATGCAAAATTACGCTATTAGATATGCCTCAAAAAATTTCACTTCTAGAAATGCTAACATCTTAGGTTTAGATTTCCCAAGTGCTTGAGGTCTTCTTCTGGCCATGTGTGTAAGTGTTCTTTTTTTTTTAAGGCCAAGCAGTTTCTGACTGCCAGGGGCAACATGGGATTGCTGCATCTGAAAGGGCTGAAGAAGTCAATCTGGAAATTGCATTTTGAGCTTATCTGTCTGGTCTGACACCAGTCTGACACCAAAATCCTACTGACAGAAAGAGTGCCATCTTACACATTAGAATTTTGCATTATAGTTGCAAAAAGTACTCCAAGTTTGGTTTCAGTGATCTTCATGGTCTTCAGATGTTCAGTCACATACCTCCACCATGATGAGAAGGTCTGAAGCGCAGTGAAATTCCTGAATGAAATTTTTGTATGGTGCTACGGATATCTGGAAATTCTCTACATGAGAGGGGAGAGTCGCTTTGGGTATCAGGAGTCTTACAGGTTAGGTATCCAGCTTGGCTGCCCCTGCTACTTATTGTGCTAAACACCCTGAAGAGAGGGAGCAACAGCCTCCTGGAAGATGGGAGGGCAAACAACCACAGTACAGCAAGGAAAAGTGGTTGGTGCCAGTGGCTATTTAGGAGACATGGAAGTAAGCACTCCTTGAATTCAACCACACTGTATTCTAGAAAGTATGCCCAAAATATCCTTTTGTTTAAAGCTGTCTATTTTTATAACAAAGTAGGGAAATCTGTGCCTAAGCTACATATTTTTGGACTCATCTTAATTTTTTCCCCATGCATTTATACTAATAAACAATATAAATTTTGCTTCATCTTCTCTTCCGTCTATTTGTCTCTTCATCCTACTTGCTTTCCTATTTCTTCTTTCCTTCACACCTTTTTATATATTCATATCTGTTTTCTTCCCTCATCTGTGCCTTTTGTGTGTGAACATTATTATTGTTGTCACTGCATTTTTACTGCTCATAAAAAATAAACACTTGAGAAATAATCACTGTACAGTGGCCAAACAGAAGTCAAAGTTTCCTGTAAATACTACTTTTGTGTAACGGGCAATGTCAGATCAGTGCTAGAGATGTAGTGAGACCAATTGATCTACATCATTTTTTTCCCCCTACAGAAACATTTCTATGGTTCTTTCATACTTGAGTCCATGTAGAATTTATCTTTTTTTTCTCTCTTTATTTTTTTCAGCTCCTACTCTTTCGTACTTCTACCTTATGAAAAACAGACTCCTGTCATAAAGACTCTCTCAAAGTCATCATTCATCCATGTGTTAAAACTTGTCTGTGAGCTTTCTTTTTCTACATCAATGACACACAGTTTTCTTTTGACACTTAAACACTTTTTGTTCTTCCTGTTTTATAATGCATGCACAGTTGTGTTATAAAGACTCATCAAAGTCACCACTGTTCTACGTTAATCTGCATTGAACTGTCTTTGTCATTTATTAGTCTTTTAAATGTTCTTTTTATTTTCTATCTATCTAGTTACATTCTCCTTCATTATTTACTGTTCCTCTATCATCTCTTTCTGATTGACAGTACTCTGCTCTTTGTCTCTAATTTTCTGTGCCTCAAATACTTTTAACCAAATCTTCAAAGTCTAAAGTCTTACCACTGATTTATTGTAGGTTAGTAATGTGATTTTTCATTAATTAACATTATTTGAATCAACACACCCTTTCCTGCTTTGGGAAGATAAAGGCAGGCTTTTGAAGAGCTGTGTGAGGATATATCCATGAAATTCCTCTTGATTTTGATGTGAATTTTAGTGCTGAAATCCTGAGATACACCTTGGCACTTCAAATTGAGGATCACATTTAATAAAATGACCACACCACACTAGATCCCAACTGCTAAACTTGGCTTCATTTGGAGCTTGGTTCAGATGCCTCTATGCAAATGCCCATAGTATGGGGAACAAACAAGAGGATTTAAAGATGTGTGCATGGCTACAGGGATATGATGTGATTGCTGTCACAGAAACATGGTGGGATGACTCCTAAGGCTGGAGTGTTGGAATGGAAGGTTACAGGCTCTTTAGAAAAGACAGGCCTGGCAGACGGAGAGGGGGAGTTGCTATTTATGTCAGTGATAGGCTGGAGAGTATGGAACTCTGTCTGGGGACAGGTGATCAGTCAACAGAGAGTTTGTGGGTCAGGGTCAAAGGGACAACAGCGACGGGGGACATTACTGTGGGGATCTGTTACAGGCTGCCTGATCAAGAGGACTCTGTGGATGAAGCGCTCTACAGACAGATAGGAGCAGCCTCACACTCGCAGGCCCTTGTCCTCGTGGGGGACTCAACCATCCTGATATCTGTTGGAGGGACGGTACAGCCTGGCACAAGCAATCCAGGAGGTTCCTCAATTGTGTGGAACACAACTTCCTCTTGCAAGTAACAGAGGAGCAGACAAGGAGAGGTGCCATGCTTGACCTCGTGCTCACCAACAAGGAGGGACTGGTTAGAAATGTGATGCTCCAGGGCAGCCTTGGCTGTAGCAATCATGAGATGGTCGAATTTGAGATCCTCAGGACAGTGAGAACAGCACGCAGCAAGCTGAAGTCCACTGCCTTGGACTTCAAGAGAGCAGAATTTGGCCTCTTCAGGAACCTGCTTAGTAAGGTTCCATGGGATATAGTCCTAGAGGGCAGGGGGGCCCAAGACCGTTGGTTGATATTCAAGGATCACCTGCTACAAACTCAGGAGTGTTGCGTCCTGACCAGAAGGAAGTGTGGCAGGAGGGCCAGGAGACCTCCATGGATGGATAAGGAGCTGCTGAGGAAACTTAGAGGAAAAAAAGAAGCTTGTAGAAGGTAGAAGTGAGGACAGGCAGCCTGGGAAGAATACAGAAACGTTGTCCAGGAAGCTAGGGACCAGGTTAGGAAAGCTAAGGCCCAGCTAGAATTAAATCTGGCAAGGGATGTGAAAGATAGCAGGAAAGGCTTCTACAGGTACGTAGCAAATAAAAGACAGACTAGATACAACGTGGGCCCTCTCTGGAAGCTCTCGGGAGAACTGGCTACCCTGGATTTGGAGAAGGCTGAGGTTCTTAATGACTTCTTTGCCTCAGTCTTCACCAGCAAATGCTCTGACCACACCACCCAAGTCATGGAAGTCAGATGCAGAACTTGTGAGAATGAAGACCTTAGGCCCACTATAGGAGAGGATCAGGTTCGAGACCATCTTAAGAACCTGAACATGCACAAGCCCATGGGACTTGATGAAATCCATCCATGGGTCCTGAAGGAGCAGTCGAATGAAGCTGCTAAGCCACTGTCCATCATATTTGAAAAATCCTGGCAGTCAGGTGAAGTTCCTGATGACTGGAAGAAGGGTAATATAACCCCCATTTCCAAGAAGGGGAAGGCGGAAGACCCAGGGAACTACAGACCAGCCAGCCTCACCTCTGTGCCTGGCAAAATCTTGGAGCAGATTCTCCTGGAAAGCATGCTAAGGCACATGAAAAACAATGAGGTGGTTGGTGACAGCCAACATGGCTTCAGTAAGTGGAAATCCTGCCTGACCAATTTGATGGCCTTCTATGACGGGGCTATGAAACTGATGGACAGGGGCAGAGCAGCTGACATCATCTACCTGGACTTGTGCAAAGCGTTTGACGCTGTCCCTTGTCTCTAAATTGCAGAGACACCAGTTTGATAGATGGACCACTCCATGGATAAAGAACTGGCTAGATGGCTGCACACAAAGATTTGTGGTAAAAACGGCTCGATGTCCAGTTGGAAAAGAGTAATGAATGGTGTCCCTCAGGGATCAGTGTTGGGACCGGTCCTGTTCAGCACCTTTGTCGGCGACATAGACAGTGGGATTGAGTGCGCCCTCAGCCCGTTTGCCAATGACACCAAGCTGTGTGGTTCGGTAGATACGCTGGAGGGAAGGGATGCCATCCAGGGGGACCTTGACACACCTGAGAGGTGGGCCGATGCCAACCTTATGAAGTTTAACCAAGCTAAGTGCAAGGTCCTGCACCTGCGTCGGGGTAATCCCAGGCACAGATACAGGCTGGGTGGAGAAGAGATTCAGAGCAGCCCTGAGGAGAAGGACTTGGGGGTGTTGGTTGATGAGAAACTTAACATGAGCCAGCAGCGTGCACTCGCAGCCCAGAAAGCCAACCATATCCTGGGCTGCATCAAAAGAAGTGTGACCAGCAGGTCAAAGGAGGTGATCCTGCCCCTCTACTCTGCTCTCATGAGACCTCACTTGGAGTATTGTGTACAGTTCTGGTGTCCTCAACATAAGAAGCACATGAAGCTGTTGGAGCAAGTCCAGAGGAGGGTCATGACGATAATAAGAGGGCTAGAGCACCTCCTGTATGAAGACAGGCTGAGAGAGTTGGGGCTGTTCAGCCTGGAGAAGAGAAGGCTGCATGGAGACCTCATAGCAGCCTTCCAGTACCTGAAGGGGGCCTATAAGGATTCTGGGGAGGGACTCTTCCTTAGGGACTGTAGCGATATGACAAGGGGTAACGGGTTCAAACTTAAACAGGGGAAGTTTAGATTAGATGTGAGGAAAAAGTTCTTTACAGTGAGGGTGTTGAAGCACTGGAATCAGTTGCTCAAGGAAGTTGTGAATGCTCCATCCCTGGTGGTGTTCAAGGCCGGGTTGGACAGAGCCTTGGGCCACATGGTTTAGTGTGAGGTGTCCCTGCCCATGGCAGGGGGGTTGGAACTAGATGATCTTAAGGTCCTTTCCAACCCTAACTATTTTATGATTCTATGGTTCTATGATTCTAAATTCTGCCCTTGAGCTAACATGCAACTTCCAGTGGTTCAGAGTGTGTGGCATACGAAAATAAAGTATGAAGTTTTGCCCACAGAATATGTAATCATACTTACAAGATCAGTCACTTTTGTTTGCTTTTGTTTAACACTACTAAAAATTACTCACAGGCATGGATCGGGAGAGTAAATATTTTTAATTATGCATATTTTTTATGCATTTCTTACGATGCTAGCAAGCTCTATACCTTTACTATGGAAAGAGAAAAATAGTTCTTTCTCATTTACTATTTACTCTGTCATTTAGTCAGTGGCAAATGACCCTGGTAAAGTAGCACCTGGTAAGTAGATTATGAGAAAGATCTGTGATACTACCTTTCAACAGTATAAAACCTATCAGGTAAAGAACCAGGATAGGAAGTGTATTTACACAAGAAGTACATTTGAGAACATTTCCATCCATACTGGATATTTTACTGAGTCATGAAGTTTACTACAACTACTGTGCCAGAATCACAGCTTTGCATTCTAGTCTTAAGGAACATTGCATATTGACTAGTAAAACAACTTCTTCACAAGGCTTGCAGAAGGGACAGGCATTCGAGACTTTTGCTCTACAGTAGCTGCTTCCTTTTTGTGTATGTGTGCTTGCTTACACATGTGTACACAATCGCAGATTACATCAGTCAGAACAGTGAATAAGCCAAATATATTTGCAACTTTTTTTTTAATTATTTTTATTCAGGACATTTTGTGACTTGCTTAATGATTTTTCTTTTCATTTGTATACTACTGTGGTCCTAAAGAAGTTGTAAGCGGATGGAAGGTACCTCTCAGTTCCATTGTTGTGTCTTATTGCAACATGTGCTTTTCTCTCAGTCTCTTATATATTTATTTATTTGTTGAATTGTTATAGCCTGGAATGCTAGCAAAAGTATTACAAGTATTGTATATCCCAAAGATTTATCTAAAAGCCAATCTTCCTTTTCTATTGAAAAGGAGAAAAACAAGCAGAAGTAAAACAGACACATACAGGTCTGGAAGACAAAATATTTTTTAGTGTCTGTCATTATTATCAGAAATTATTTTAAAATGTTAAGAAATTTGGCGTATTTACATATAAATTATAGGCTGTTGGATAGAAGGCAGTGTAGTGCTATTGTTTTTTAAATTAAGGTGTAAACATACAAAGAATATGCAAAGAATAGAATATGCAAAGCAAAGCATAACTTATGCAAAGCAAAGAATAATTTGGTATTGGTTTCTGTTATGGTTTTATAGAAACTAAATAAGAATTTCCAAATTCCACTCTTTTGAAGCCTCTTTTTGCCCCCCCCCCTTTTTTTTTTCCTCACAAGGATTTTAAAATCAACCCAGTTTCAGGTAGGTTTTAGAACAAAATTTGATGTAATTCCCTCTAATAATTGCTGACATTAGTGTCATATAGCATAAAAAAATCCTGTCTGTAAGTATTCAGGCTTCACTAAAATTATTGAAAACTTGTTTATTATTTTCAGTTGTATAGTTGTCTACTCACTAGCAATATTTACTAATAAATTTATACATTTTATTGCCATGTAATTCTTACTTTTTATTGCAGCAAGACTTTCCATAACTTTAGAATGTGTGAGGTACACCATTTCAAAAGCACTGAAACCATATGAAACACAGGTGATGAAGGTATCAATTAATTTTTTCCCTCAAGTATGTAGGGCGAATTCCTGCAGTTCACTAAAGTCAAGTACCTCTTCCACAATAGCAGGATCAAGTGGATGGTGGGACCAAGGTTCCATTGTTGTAGGTTTAGGACTGGATTCACTTGGCTTGTGGCTCTTTCCTCAGTCGAGAAGTTGCGGTGTGCAGATTTGTAGAGTGCAGTATTTGTCATAAAGCATCTTTGCTTCTACATTGATTCCTCTTGACCTTTTCTTTTCCTTCTTTAAGGACTTCCTTATTTCAAAGCTCATCTAGCTGTGTTTAGTATGCGCACATGATTAAAGTAATCTCCCACTTTTACTGACTCTGCGTGGTTGGTGGCCAACAAATTCAAGGATTTCCTTGTACCTCCCCAAGAGTGCATTCTCCTTAATTTTGGGGATTGAGCGAAGAACATTTTCAGAGAACATTTTAATAATGCAATGAAAATGAATTTACTTATTGAGCCCTATTTTTCATAGCTTTCCACTTCTATCTTCCATAGTTATATGCATGCATTGTAACCATATACAGGACTCAAGCTATAAACAGTAGAAACACAAATGTGCTTTAGAACCTAGGTCTATTTCTCTCTTTGAAATTGAATATTGAAAACCTCATTTGTTAATTTCATAGACTAGACTAGGCTAGGCTAGACTAGATCAGAATGTTTTTAGTGAAAAACAATTCCCCCCTCACCCAGTTTAATAAGTAATCTTAAAGACCAAAGTTCTTTCATAAACTCTTACAGAAACCTTTTATATATGAAGCCAAGTCTCAGTAAAAAAAGGAAATTACCTTTAAAAACTAAGATTTCTATACTAGGAACTATGTCTCTGAATTATTAAAAGTGTAACATTTCATATGTGTGAGTTTCACAAGGTTTCAATTAATTTTTTAAAAGATTGAATATTTCTTTGAGTGTCTATTCCATATGATACAGTGAGGTTAAAATTTTTGTGCAGTCCAGAGAATTAGAAACTCTATACCATGCAGCTGTACAGGACATAATTTGTAAATAGGAATCAATATTCCTCTGACATGAACTTCCATAAAGAATTATTTCAAATAAAATTTTTCATCCCAAATTATTAGGTGGATTCAATACTCAGTTATTGAAGTCTCTGTCATTCAAACAGAACAACATAATTTTAAAGTAAAAAGATCTATGCTGAACGATTATTACAAGAACCACGCAAAATCGAGAGTTAGAATTTTCTGCAAAAATTCTATGTAGTGTATTTCATTTGAAAATGAGGAAAAAAAGATTATTGCTCATAATAGTTTTAAAAGAAATTTATCGTATTCTTGTTCTAGCTGATAGCAGTACAAAAGAGGGATGAGGAAAACCAGACCTGTTCTGAAAAAATCTTTGGAGCAGTAAGAAGCATCTCTGAGCCCAGACCATACACTGTAGGATTAATTCTTTGGCTATGCAGTTGCAGATTCAACATGGTTGTACTCAAAACTTGTTTCGTCCTCCTTCCCCAAAACAGTGGTCAATAACCAGTGCAATGTTTCTTAACGTAATGCGAAACAAGCTTAGCAGTTAGTGAGGCGACTGTCAGTGGTTAATGGGTCTCCACAGATAACAGTGTCTACCAGCTCATATGCAAATATCATTGAGGATATTTCGACTTTCAGTAGATGGCTGCACTGGTCCACATCTTTCTCCATGTCAAAGTTTGGTGGTAAAAGCTGGCTTGTAACGTTTAAAGTTGTACCTACTTTTGGCCTTACAAAGATGGAATCTCTCAGTAGACAGTTATTAAAGAATATTGTCTGTCACCATTTCACTAAGATACCTAATTACAAGTTACTTTCAACTTGAATGGAATAAAAGATTCAAGCATTTGCCTAAAATTAAATGTATCTAACTAGGCTGCAAGTGAACACTATGAGAGAAATTCCAGAATACTTGTGAGAGTTCTCATCAAAGCAAATGTGCAGGTGGATGGTGGGTGACAGTCATATAAGGTTTTAGAAATACATACTTGTCCAAGGGGAAGATGTAAAATACTCCTTTTCATGGCACAATAGCTTATTTCTTAGGAATTGTCATATTTGTTTGCCTTTATAATGACATTTTTTGTGATTAACAGAAAAATTCCCATAAATTCTTTTTATTATACTTAAAACATTGTGAGTGAATCAATTTGTCAAAAAAGAAATCAACTGTTTCCAGTTTTGTTTCAACTGGAAGAACCTTTATTTTCTTATAGAGGACAAAACCATGGATTATTAGCATTTCTGGTATTATAATTCCATTGTCTCCACCTGAGTTCCAGTAAATGTTCCCTTTTTATAGACTTTTCATTCTGGCTGTTTCTGCCAGGCCTCTAATTGCAGAGTCATTCACTCAACCTTTTTTTCAGACATCCTTTTTTTCTGACTGGCAAATAAGGATGGCTTTAATTTTTATTATGGTGTATATCCTTAAGGACTGCATATTGGAAGTATTTATACTTTACAGCCTCCAAACTTCACAAAGTTTTAAGAAAAAGTAATCCCAAAACGTAAGTAAAACCAAAGAAACACAGAAATTTCTGAGACAGCTACAGAGACTATTATCTGTGCAAGAGTGCTGCCATTCTATTACTGTCACAGTTAAAGCATACAAAAACTAATACCTATAGATATAGCATGGAGAAAAACAAATACCCTGAGATTCTTATGCTAAAAATCAGAGACTAATAAACAGATACAAGTTTTTTCCCACCTCCATAATAGGAAAAAATTATTGCATCTGTTCAGTCTTCCAAACACACTTATATCATATCGTAAAAACTGGGAAAAGTTTAAAAACAAAACAAAACAAAACAACCTATTGCTGTAAATATATGACACATAAATCAGTTTTAGACAGTCTGAAAATACACATTTACAGTCCGTGGAAATGAACTGCCACATGGTATTCACAGTTAAGAAAAGAAAAGGTGTAAAGGTGTAAAAGGGTTTCAATAAGGAGACAATTGTCTAAAATCATGTAAAATATGTCCTGTAGCAGAATAAAGAAAGCAAAGACATTTCTGTCACCTGGCATTGTCACTTCTTGAATAAATCCTAGAGATAACACAGAATTTTATCTATTTCATTCCATTACAATTTATTTTCTTGAAATTTCAACATTAAGTGAAATGGAAGACAGTACTTTATACTAATATAATTTTTGTTTCTTAATATACATGCATGTTATTGCAAGTGTATACTTTCATATGAAGTAGAAATCTGGGTCCAAGAAACAGGTCTTGTGAAACAGCAGTACTGGTTGAAATAATTATTTTAAACACAAATGATGTTACATCAATTTCAGTAAAAAAGTTTCTAAGATCTGCCAGTTTCCTTAAAGATGAGTTAGGGCTTCAATCCAACACATTTAATTTTGTTTATTTCATTTGAAGAAATGTGTTATGGGTCTTGGTCTGACACTGTTTGGGTTTTTTTATTATTATTTATTCACCATAACACTATTTTAAGAGGTAATAATTATTTTAAGTGATTTAGTATAAGTGACAGTGGCTTATATGAGTTTCCATTAATCAATGGCAAACTGCAAAATTTGCCATTTTCACTATGATCAACCCATTACATGTCTCTCTTCTTCAGGTTGTGACTAACTGATCTTTTTTGTTTTAATGACAATAACAATTACATTTATGTGACACATAATTTTTATTTTACAGGCCGTCCTTAACAAAAATAGTGGATATTAGCATTGCCCCAAGTTGGCAGGAAAAAAAAGTAAAACAATGTGAGCATGAGAAAGGAAGGAGAATAATATCCTAGAGGTAGGGTTCTTAAATGCCAAGTGCCCTTTCTCAGCCTCAACAATTCATTCTGAAAATGGCCTATCAAAAAGGCTTAGAGGGAGCAGTATAATTACTGTTCCTTTGACATATGTAATATATTTTCAGAAGCAGGCCCATACATTTATTTAAGGCCAAATGTTGCACAACAAAACTGTCCTCAGAGGTATTTCATTCTACCATCCTACTTTTTTTCTACTTGGCTTATGTTGTTATTTTTTTCAATAACTCTGTCATTTCTAGAGACATTTTAAAATGAGTCTTAAATCATGTTCTCCTTTAAAAGCACATAAGCTACCTGAGCAGGGTAGAAGAAAAACATGGGTAAATAATCAAAAAGTTTTTATAATTTTTTCATAAGAAAACATATCTCACCCTGAACTCAGACCAAAACAAAAAAAAAAAAAAAAAAAAATCTGCTCCTGGATATGTAAAGATACGAAAGGAACTCCAACATACATCCACAAATATACTTCTTCCCTGCCCTCTCTCAAGAATTACAGCAATACATTGACTGCTTCTTTAGTTTTCCAAGGTTAAAAAGAAACCTAAAGCAAGCTGGAAGAAAGTTTTGTTAAGCAGTCACCTCAGACACAAGTCCTGAAGGCGATGAGCACTTCCAGAGAAGATCCAACTGGCACAAGCCAATTTCAGCAGTAGATCTGAATAGATCTGCAGAAGGAATACATCTGCAAGAACTTTCTGCTGTTAGCATGTACTGAGCAAACCACTGTATGTTCAATTATCCATGAACAAGAAAGGAGTTGGGGAACCTGTTGGTTTGGACAAATTGTTGTGGCAAAACCATACTAATCATAGAATAATAGAATCATAGCATAGTTAGGGTTGGAAAGGACCTTAAGATCATCTAGTTCCAACCCCCCTGCCATGGGCAGGGACACCTCACATTAAACCATGTGACCCAAGATTCTGTCCAACCTGGCCTTGAACACCACCAGGGATGGAGCATTCGCAACTTCCTCAGGCAACTGATTCCTTTGCCTCAAAACCCTCACAGCAAACAGCTTCTTCCTTATATTTAACCCCAACTTCTCCTGTTCAAGTTTGAATCCGTTACTCCTTGCCATATCGCTACAGTCCCTAATGAAGAGTCCCTCCCCAGAATCCTTATAGGCCCCCTTCAGGTACTGGAAGGCTGCTATGAGGTCTCCATGCAGCCTTCTCTTCTCCAGGATGAATAGCTCTAACTTGCTCAGCCTGTCTTCATACGGGAGGTGCTCTAGCCCTCTTATTATCGTCATGACCCTCCTCTGGACTTGCTCCAACAGCTTCATGTGCTTCTTATGTTGAGGACACCAGAACTGTACACAATACTCCAAGTGAGGTCTCACGAGAGCAGAGTAGAGGGGCAGGATCACCTCCTTTGACCTGCTGGTCACACTTCTTTTGATGCAGCCCAGGATATGGTTGGCTTTCTGGGCTGCGAGTGCACGCTGCTGGCTCATGTTATGTTTCTCATCAACCAACACCCCCAAGTCCTTCTCCTCAGGGCTGCTCTGAATCTCTTCTCCACCCAGCCTGTATCTGTGCCTGGGATTACCCCAACGCAGGTGCAGGACCTTGCACTTAGCTTGGTTGGGCTTTATGAGGCTGGCATTGGTCCACCTCACAAGCGTGTCAAGGTCCCCCTGGGTGGCATCCCTTAAAAGTTAAAGTGAGTATTTGGAAAGTTTATACAGAAGCTAAATTTAAAAAGGAATAGAGATTAGATAGGTATCTCCCCCTTTCCCTGAACCTAGTAACTATCAAATTATCGTAAATAAAATATGGCGTATTGCCCCTAACAAACATGCAGATGCTCTATGCATAATCCTCACAGGTATTTCTGCAGATTTTTTCATACTAACAGGTTCTATTTATCATATAGTGGTACAAACACATTTGTTTTATCAGCCTCTGTATGAAGGTGAAGTTTGTCTCCAAAGCTGGAAAATTCATCGCTTCTGAAAAACATGGTGCTGTCTCAGTATTCTGTGTGTGTAGAAAAAAACCCATCTAAGTAGACTGTTTTTATTTTAACTTAGCCTGCATAGCCAGAGAGTCATGTTCCCAGTAATTAGAACTGCATTCAGTGATACTTCTATGTGAATAAGTTTTATACTGTAATTGCAAAACCTATGGAGAGGGAAAAAAAGAAAAAAAAGAAAAAAAAAAACACCAACCAAAGAAACCAGTATTGTAGCTCATTCCTGTATTCAGATTTGCAGAATCTAATTAACTTGATTTTTTCCTAAATTAAACCCAATATAAGTATTTAATAGGATTCTGAAATTTAAATTAACCTTTGAAAAAGAAACACATATACTTATGTTCTGAATTTACAAATGAGTTATGGGATTGTTTTCAAATAATAAAAAGTCGAGCTAGCTGAAAGACAAATTTTCAGTTTGGTGCAAATGAGGGACAGTTAATATCCGTTTCATCTTTTCTTTCATCCATGGAGAACATAATATAATTTTCTTTCTCTCTAGACTGTCTAGCCCAAGAAGAAAAAACTGTTTCTTCTTGTGCATTTCTTTTCCGGATGTGTGTGATGATTAATCACTGTATGTGTCTAGACCCCATGGTAATCTGTGTCCCTGTTTCTGTCTCTACATTCATCTTTGGCATCTTGTGTTTGGTTTTAATACAGTCTGACTGATTTGTTTGCAGCTACAACACTGTTTTCATTCTTTTCCCCTCTGAAACATCTTTATAGCACAAACTTGCCCATATTCTCAAGCTGTGTAAAATTGATTTGTGAGGACAGATTGCAAAACTTTAGTGTATGGTAATACACAGCCCAGATCCACAATGCCTGCGTTAAAGATGGTACAGTGGAGTTAAGAATGACATGATTTTTTAGGACTTTTCAAAAATTTACATCACCTTTACTCATTTTCATCCCTATTGTCATGAAAGAAATGAGAATCAAAATAACTTTGTACAGTATAAATAAAAGAGTCTGTATTGATTCCCACTCCTCTGTCCCCCTTCTCTTTGTCCCTTTGTCTCACCTTCCCTCCTCCACCTCTACTGAGAAAGTGAGGAAAATTAGACCCGTAACTGGATGCTCCAATAGTTTACATTTACGAAAACAGCAGTCACGTGAGGTGAAAATCATCATAAAAAAGCTCCAGATTTTTCATTTTAAAATGGCATTGAGTGACCTTTTCATCTGTTTGGGAGAGGGGGTGTCAAAGCATCTGAAGGGCCAATCTAAAATTTCTCTTAATTTTGGGTAGATTTTCGATTGTCTTGATCACAACAACTTGTTCCTAGCTTTTGTTGTTTACAAGATTGCAAACTGGAAGATGCGTATCCCCGATCTATTTAGTGCCCCCAGACCTTACGTAGCCATGTTCATGAGGTGATTAGTCTTAAAGGAAAAGAACCTTAGAAAAATTGGACTATCAATCATATAACATTTCATTCTTAAATGCATTTGATAAGACTGAAGAATCCCACAATATTTTGACCATTTTTTCTGGTATGCCTTAGAAATAATATGTGAAACTGAAGTTACAGGCAAATTTCAGCCTAAAATTAGTCTCATACCTAAACTTCTACTGATAAACAAGGACACAAAGGCTGTTTCTAAGAATCTTGAGATTCAGGTGGCTTCAATATTGTTTCCTTTTGCCATGGACTTCAGAGAAGCCTGCAGGTGATTAAAAACACAAAATAAAGTATTTTATCAAGTATGTGGGTAATTCTGGGACTGGAAACTGGAACTCTTTTCAGTATTTCAGCTTCTATGTATTTGAATGCAACTAATACCATTATTGATTTAAAGCAATTTGTTCATAATCTTTCCAGCACTTACTCCTCTGCTTTTAACAATGCTTGTATTGTTTTCTGTGAGCTATCTCAATTATTTTATCTTTTTTTTGTCTACTGGAAATATTGCTAGAATTTAGAAATGTAGTACATTGTAAATTATTTTTTGGTACCATAAAGTATTGCAGAAAAAATTATAGATACTATTTTTCATAAATAAAATATACATGGTCAAGCATATTAGAATAAAGAATCTGCATAATTATTCTGTAGAAATGATAAGGAGAGTAGCCCCAACATTTATTTCAATGTAATCAAAAGGTTAGACTTGTATCAGCTAGTGAATTTCTACACAACATTTTGAATAACTAATGTAAGCATAATTTCACTGTTTAGAAATACAGAGAATGGTGTTCTTCAAACACCTACAATCCAAAGTAAATTCTCTTGGAAAAAACCCAACAGAGAGTGAGCCACCTGATCTACTGAATGCATTGGTAATTATACTCAAAAAGATGAGACTGTAATTGCACTTTGGGGTTTCAGAGTGTTGAAGGATTAGTTTCAACAGTACAAGTTCTGAAGAAAGGCTAGAAATAAACTTACTCTCCTAGGACTAAAGGAAATTCTGAAGTGACTTGAGTTTTATAAATTATGAAAGCTACTGCTACAGCTAATTGAATCAATCTCTAACAAGGAAAGAACATAGAAGAAGTAAAAAGGTTTTTTTCCACATTTGAGAAGAGAAGGGTATGAACCAATTATACAAACTTTCTTGGCCCAGTTGAACAGTAGAAATCGTCACTCTACCAGTTTCTTCACCATTCCCTCCTGTCTTGGAAGGCCATGCCCCTTTTTAGAACATTCAGAGTTCTACTGACATAAGTCCTGCAGAAAAAGACTCTGGCTAGGGTCTTTATCTCTTTTCTGCTTATATAAAACTATCACATGGAGAAGTAAAGTATAGTTAGTGATCATCACATTAGCCAAAAGAGAATGCTGTCCAAAGTAATGGTATTTCAATAAAGACAAGTGTATTTTTCTCATTCTGTCTCCCACAACATATCTGGTATTTCTTGAAATGTTTCAGTTCTGGTGCTTTAGTGCCTGTTGCATATTCTAAATAGAATGATTGGGTTTAACTATCAAACAACGTATTTTCTTTTTGAATTAAAAAAATTCTTAGGATGTCACAAAACTATTGGAGCTGTTTAAAAAAGCCTCAGTTTTACTAGAGCAATTCATTACTGAGACCACTTTTGCAAAGCAGTTTTATTTTCAGGGTTCTCTGCATTTTAGTGGAACATACCTGTATTGAACTGTCTCCAACCTTACCCCAGATACATATTTCTTAATGGACCAGCTAGAGAAATTGGATAATTAAACAAAGACTTTTGAATCATTCAGTATTGAGAGATAGATGTTTTGCCCATTTCCCATCTCCTCAGCTTCACCTACCTGTTTGAATACAAGCCATGAAGATGTATGAGTACAGCAAATACAGTGTGTCTCTTCATGTTCTCAAAACATTCAATTCTACAGTACACTGGCTTTCTTTGTGCAGGATAAGGACCAGTAGGATCACCAATAATGACTTGCTTGAGACGAAAGAGAAAAAAACAATATTCTTTGCATATTTGCTTTTTCATGATACTTCTCAGAAGCAATCCAAAAGTAATTATCAGTTACCTAACTATGAGGGTTACTCACAGTATAATCATTAAACAAATGTAATTATCTTTACACAAAGCTTTCAAAATCGTTCTCTGATTAAATATTTATCTATGCCATAGGTTCATCTCTTTGTAACAATAACTGAAAAGTTTATTAGGAAATTTGATAATTTCCTGAAATTTGAAAGCCCTATTCACTTCCAAAATTTTTTTTAATTACTATTATTATTGCTTTGGTTTGGGGTTTTTTTTGTTTGGTTTTTTGGTTGTTTGTTTTTGGTTTTGGTTTTTTTTTTTTTGTGGTTTTGCTTTGCTTTTGTTTTTAAGGAATCAGAAGTATAAAATGAAAATTAATCATATCAGTGTCTTAGAATCACTGGGTTTCTTCAATGAATTCTTCTTAAAAAAATTATCATGTGTAAATTATGATAAGACACATGGTACTGAGATACAACAGTATTTTTTTCCCATAGTCCAGTTAGGAACGTTTCTCTGTGCCTGCGTAATATAAAATCTTGATAACAGTACCTTACCTCTTCACTGAAGAACCATAAATTCAAATACTATCATATTGAACTGATAAAGCAATGGTTGTTTCATCATTACTTAGATGATGCATATTCCATTTTTATTTGGAAGGATTAATTATCTTGAAAGAACAGATTGCTGAAAGTAAAATTATCTTTTTCAGAAAAATTGACAATTTTTTTTCAAGAGTTGAACATGAGTGAAAAGTATGTGCTAGTTTAATTTTGCAGACCTCCCTTGTCACCCATTAAACCACTTTGATATAAAGAGATGATAATTTACTAATGATATTCTGATTATGGCAATAAGCAAGTAGTTATGGGAAGTTTTGTAAGGAAATAATGTAAAAGTCAGTCTGAAAAACAATATGACATATCACAGTAATTTTTCAGTTTACTCTATAAAAGCTAGAATCAAACAAGTAGTTCAAACTATAAAAATGCAGTCCTGAATGTACTACTGTAACTGCCACTGGTAACTTCAGAGGATAACAAAGTCTCAAAAGGAGCACAGAAAATAAAAATATTTTAATGGGTTTTTAGACTTTCTAGAATTCTCACTAATTACTTTTTATTTCAAAGGAACAATGTGGTTGTTTTCAAAAATGAAAGATTTCAGTGACTTTGAATATTTGCAGAATATTTCAAAAAGGGGAAAGTTATTAGCCAGTCAATATTTTTCTTGAGGTTTTATTTCAACTCTTTCTTCCTAGAAGGGAAACCAGGAATTTAGACACTTTGAAACAGTTACAGACAGAGTTCATTTGTTTAGTCTGCCATTTTAGAGGACGGTTACACTTTGCTGCACAAAAAAACCCCAAAACCTGGAGGTGCACCAAGATGAAGGACAGCCAAACACCCTATTAAAGATAAATTTTTACATGTAAAGGTGTCCAAAAGAAAAGACTGATATTCTGACAATTATCAGTATCTGCCCACCTTGTGGTTGTGTTGTCACATTAACTCCTACTGTAGTATTAAATTAAAAAAAAAAACAAAACTGTTTTTTCTGTGCTGTTCTTCTCATTAGAGCATGAATATCCATGGAAATACCACATGTTGTCAAATATTTCTGTTCTTTTGCTTCTTCCTTCAGGCAGTACTTTTCATTATCATCCAGATGATTGTTTGGAAAGTTGTAATATGGATTTCATCTCAGTCTGATTGACTAAAACCCAGCTTGTATGGCACTATTTCCTAGAGCCAGGATTTAATCAGAGTGACTTGATAAATGTCTACTTCAAGGATTTTTCTCATGAGAAAAGTTTGCACTGATTGCAAAACCATTTCACACATATTTGCGCAACCAAATGAATTGTATTGATTAGCAACACTTAATACCTGTTCAAGCAAGCATTTCAATGGATGTTTTAATTTTCTCATTTTAAATCATTTATATTTGAATACTCAAGTTAATAGCCAAGCATATTGACAATACATATTATTTGTTGCCTTAGTTTAGAATACTGAACTATTTCAAGAGATGCTGCCTCTTGGGATTGAGATTGGTATCACCAGCTTTCTAACAAATATTCAACCATAGAGACAAAGCATTTTCTCAAACCTGCAGGGTCCCTGTTGTGCTGAATGTTTCATATAAATATGGCTGAATGCACTGAAACTTTGTCATGCTGAATATTATCAAGGAATTCAATTTACATTTGAACCATAACTTTTTCAATGCTTTTTTCTAGATGCTTTGGTTCATTTATTCCATCAATTAGTAAACATAACATTTGACTATGTCAGTTTCAGTAATTTCAGCACATAAAGCAAATGTAAATCATGCTAAATACATCACAAAGACTCTAAACCCAGGACTTCATTATCTTTCTCCAGCTAAATAGTGACTCCAAAAATAAGCCATGTTTCATCAAAAACTAAAACCAAACTGGTATGAGTCAAACATAACACTCAATGCCACTGGAATTAAACTGGGGGAAATTTACAGTGGCAGCAAATGAAACAAACTCTTAGACTTACAAAACTTCAAAAATTTGTGTTCACCCAGTAAATCGCAAATAATCATAAAAAAATATTTACAATATTAAAAACTTCCAAAACCTCACATGGTCTTTTATGCTATTTGTCACATCCCAGAATAGGTACCAATCTCTGAATGCTTATGTGTTTTGGAGTACTCTCAATCTATCATTTAAAATATTTCTATTTTGTTGTCCTGGGTTCAGCATTGTTCCCAGGCTGAAAGTTAAAAAACACAGCACTGCACCAGCTACTAAGAAGGAGAAAAATGACTGCTATAGCTGAACCCAGTTCTATTTTGCTGGGTTCCATGGGAATTCTATTTTGCTTCTATGGGCATGGGAATGTAGAAAACCTATCAAGTAAGTGTCCTAAATCCAAGGCCATGGTATCATTCTACTGCGTTTTCTTTGACAGCACTACGTATGTGTTCCCAAGATAGCAGAAAAGGTTTGAACATGGTAAGACAAGAGGACATTTTTCCCTGAGTACTCAGAAGTGGTTGTATGTGACAAAAGTGGATATTCTGAACTGCATGCATCTAATGTAAAAAGTTTTTTTAGTGAATCCCCAACATTGTCAACAATGTGGTACTAAAGCTGATTTTGCAGTAATCAGACCAGCAGTAACAGAGTGGATTTTTCGTTTACTGCTGGGTAGTCATGGCAACACAGAGTTGACTCACAATGAGAACTATGTAGAGCAATAATGACAAAGCTGATGTCACAACCCTTGTCCACTGTTAGGCAACTTCTGATTTGGATGGGTGCAGCTTATGGAAATGGTGTACCACATGACAGCAGTATGCAATTGGATCTGTGACTTGAGGTCTTTCAGGAACAGGGGCCATGATGGGCATAAACATCACTGGTTGCACATGGATAGTCCAAACATACCAAATAATTCTGTGTGCATAAGGCAGCTGAGCACTAGCAAGCATTCCTGTTCTCTGAAAAAGTCTTTTGGCTGGGAGGCAATGCATGCCATTGTTTCTTTTTATTCTGTAGAAAGATAGTCTTCTCTTGTTTTAGATCACGAGATATTAATAGGATTGCTACCATAATACTTCTCTTTTGTCTTTTTATTAGTCACAAAATCACATGGAAGCTGGTTAAAAAAACTGTGGACAGACAGGTTACATTAATTAAGTTGTTACTCATGTTTAATCATTCTCTACAAAACGGAACGCATTAAAACTTTATTAATGAGTTAACTTTTCTGTTAGTAAAAGCTGAGTACTGTGTTGCTGCAAGATGAGATCCCATCCTTCATAATAGAACTGCGGATCTCACTCTATGTGCCTCTGATCTTCATATGTGTATAGAGAAGAACAGTGAAAAATGCATGCTGACTGGACAGGCAGGTAAAATCAGTACTTTTAATATGCATCCAATAGGTAGCAAGTAGGAAAGGATGAAGGCAGAGCTGTGTCTTGCATTCTTTCTTTCACCTACCTTACTGAATACTCTATGAAAACAGCCTCAACCATTGATCTAAAGCTTCTCTGAAAGTTAGGCAGCTTTGCTTTCAAAAATGGAGCAGAGCTCATTCTCTTCTTCCAAAATACAGCAGGTCATGGTTGCATCTTCTTAGATAGGAATTATACCAGTTAGGAGGAAGGCGACTCATACTCAGTTGCCTCCTTGGGCATGTAGGTCACAAACCTCAAACTTTCACCTCCTGGGAGGTTATGATATAGAAGCCACTGTGAGGTGTTCTGAATGCAAGAATATAAGACACTCACAGTGTCTTGTGAAAATTTTATCACTGTGCAAAAAAGAAAAGAATTCAGTCTTCACTAAAGATAATCTTGAATAGGGAGAAAAGGGCTTGAGAAAGGCTGTCAGATGATCATGCTACTTACTGGTCATGGCACTTGGAGGGGACAAGGGGAATTTAGCTTCTGGAATGATTTTTCGCTTCAGTATGAAACCACAACTGCACATAGGGGCTGACACATTTGAAAGGAGCCCAGTCCTTTCAGTGAGTCTTCAGTAAGCTTTGTGGTTGCTTATCCAGTATGAAACTGACATGGCTTTCTTGGGGGCAGTTAAAAACAGGGACACATTACTCCTGACTCAGCGCAGTGTTGGCCTGAGCTAGCCACTCCATGCTCTGTGCCTGCCACGATAGATTTAACTCATGATCAGAAGACGTCTGGCGTGTCTCTGGAGTGGAAAGAGTCATGTTGTCTGCAAAGACATTTAAATTGCATTTTAATTTAACAGGTTAATGTACACCATATGGAGCTTTACAAGAGAGCCTTCACTCTTCAATCAATTATAGATATTGATATTTTTGCATACTAAAATACAATAAGGAGAAACACTCCGCCTTCTTGTGTAATCCTGGAGTGGGGAGAGGCAAAATCTTATTATTGTTGTCTTGCAGGTATTTCAGTCAATTTAAATATATTGTGTGGCACCTAGCCTAAAGTATCTGGTTCTATCACAGAACAGCCACATTTCAATCCTATGCTCTCTACCGAGGAGGCTTTCCAGTAAAGTAGAAGTGTCAAAAAGCAAATAGGAAAAAACTTCAAAGTGTTTCCAGCCTGAGAGTAGGAAATCATTCATTCCTGCTGTTGAAGCCCCTTAAATTGTGTCATATAAAGTTATGCAGGAGTTTAGTATCTGTGCCTTTGTTGCATGATCACTTTTGGATCTCATTATCATTTGGGTAATCTTTACCACTTCTAGATTGTTTCCATTTCTTCCATCATAATAAATTATTAAAAATCCCCTCTGTGTCTTCATTAAATGGCTTCTATTCAAATTGGCCTCTATAGGTTAATGAGGGCTCTAAATATGCTTCAAATGGTCCTAGAGTTCATAGGTTGTTGATTTATTATTTTCCCATGACAGAACACTGCACTAAAAGCTATTTCCTTTCATTTACCTGATGCACTATATTCACAGTCATTATGCAAAATACAGCAATATGTACTCTCTGAAATTAGAAATATTTCTTCATTTCCAACTATGCATGAACGTGCACATGTATTAAGAACACTATGGGATTCATTTTGAAAGGTTTAGAATCATGATGTATAGTGGTGAAACAGTCTGCAATCCCATAAGCTATTATTTCCATTGGCCATGGAAATAATGGCCATGAAAACTCTTGGCACAAAATTGACTATGGGAGTGAAATTTAAATTTTGCCACAATGGCATATGTTGCTCCTAGATGTCTGCACATCTTCCATATAGTAGACAAAAAGATTATCAAGTAACTCAATAATGAATAAAGAAGTCTGCCAAAGCTTCTCTCTGTTTTCATTGCTTAAGACAGAATCAATCAATAACATATTCTCACTTTAAAATATTTATATTATACTTTTCCAGAATATAAAGTGTGTGCATCATTTCCCTCTGGAAGTATGACACAATTAAGGAGCTGAGATTAAAAGAAAAGTGTACTGAAAATTTTGATATTTTAATTATACTATGGCATGGTTTCAATAGAACTTTTCTAAATTTATCAGACCACTCTTTACGTTTTAGAGTTATTATTTGGATTTCAAATTATTAATATACCTTATCTTGATGAAATATCTTCTATAACTTCTAGAGCCACCCATCTCCCTTTCTGAAATTCTTTTAGAAACTTTCCTATATAAAAATGTATTATTTGTTTGCAGCAGTTTCAAGGCATTATGTAGAGTCCTTACTAAGACTTTTCATATCCCATATGAGTGAGGGGGTTTTCTTAATTGAATGTCTAACATTTAGCTCTGGTTCTATATTCACTTATACCCTTTGAGTAGCTAAAAGGACTACTGTTTTGACAAATAAAGTCAAGATTAGGTCATTGAGAGGTCATTGAAATAAAATGGATCCATTTTAAGTTTCTGTTACACATTTTCAGGGCAATCAGTATTTCCTTGCATGTTTTAGTTATATACTAAAGACTCTGAAATCATAGCTTCTGCTGTGTGTTGACAGTTGTATATAAGGACTTCTTTTATTTGGAGGGATGCGGTTAGTTTTTTTAGAACCCACAGGTGTCCCAGGTTTAGTGATTACAGTAATGTAAACTGCAACATGAACTCATTGTTCATGTGTATCTTTAGTAACTTTTATGAACATTTTGGTACAAGTCATTAAAAAAAATGAATTTTTGTTTTACTACTGAAGCAGAGGGTCTACACAGATGTGTTTATTTTATGTGTTTGTATGTTAAATCACTGAAGAATTTAAGATGAACACTCTCTTTATGTCTGCATTTCAAGTAAGTTTCTCTGAGTATGCTTTTTCTCCCATACTCAGTGAAAAGAAGCCCAAATTTAGCAGAATAATCCTGGACAGGGTGCCTAGGTCTACATTGTAATAACAGCATATAAGGCTTGAGATTTGCAAGCTGTGAGTTATACTGGGTCAAAAGGATCTCCCTGTATGCAAAGAGTTTCAGTCTCCTACTCTTTTTTTAATTTGCTTCATAATTTTCTTCTCAATTATCCTCTGTTCTTGGAAGAGTCACCCAATCCCTCTGTGCCAAGTGGCCTTCTTTTATTCTGGATTTCTCTTCTTTTCACTGCATTTCTTTTCACTGATCTCCTTACCTCAGTAACTATGGCATGGGCTTGAGTATTCTGTACTTCATAGCTAGAAACATTTTCTTTGACATAATTCAGCATATACGCCTCTCACTACTGCGAACTAAAAATAAAGATTCAGAAAATGAAAAGAATATTCTAGATTAAAAACAAATAAAGTAAAAACAGGAGGACATGTACCAAGGAGAATAGGAAATTGCTAAGTGTACTTCTGTAAAATATATGAATACGTGGGCTGATGCCAACCTCATGAAGTTTAACCAAGCTAAGTGCAAGGTCCTGCACCTGCGTTGGGGTAATCCCAGGCACAGATACAGGCTGGGTGGAGAAGAGATTCAGAGCAGCCCTGAGGAGAAGGACTTGGGGGTGTTGGTTGATGAGAAACATAACATGAGCCAGCAGCGTGCACTCGCAGCCCAGAAAGCCAACCATATCCTGGGCTGCATCAAAAGAAGTGTGACCAGCAGGTCAAAGGAGGTGATCCTGCCCCCCTACTCTGCTCTCATGAGACCTCACTTGGAGTATTGTGTACAGTTCTGGTGTCCTCAACATAAGAAGCACATGGAGCTGTTGGAGCAAGTCCAGAGGAGGGTCATGACGATAATAAGAGGGCTAGAGCACCTCCTGTATGAAGACAGGCTGAGAGAGTTGGGGCTGTTCAGCCTGGAGAAGAGAAGGCTACATGGAGACCTCATAGCAGCCTTCCAGTATCTGAAGGGGGCCTATAAGCATGCTGGGGAGGGACTCTTCCTTAGGGACTGTAGTGGTAGGACAAGGGGTAACAGGTTCAAACTTAAACAGGGGAAGTTTAGATTAGATATAAGGAAGAAGTTCTTTACAGTGAGGGTGTCGAGACACTGGAACAGTTTGCCCAAGGAAATTGTGAATGCTCCACCTCTGGCAGTGTTCAAGGCCAGGTTGGACAGAGCCTTGGGTGACATGGTTTAGTGTGAGGTGTCCCTGCCCATGGCAGGGGAGTTGGAACTAGATGATCTTAAGATCCTTTCCAACCCTAACTATTCTATGATTCTATGTTGAGGCTAAATAAACTAAACTATAGTTGGAAAATAAAATTAATAAATGCAAAAGAGTGTTATTTCATCTATAGTGTGATATCTGGAGTTTAAGCGAACTTAGAAGGAGATAATACATGAAATTGTTGTACTGTCATACACCTTTCCTCACTTAGGCCTACCAAAAGATGGTTGGGGACCCAAGTGCCACAAAATGAGTGTCTACTTGCTTTCTTAACTTTTATACTGTAAAGAGCTTATCAATAACAAACAAAAAAGAAAATAGATAAAAGTTTGAGGAATAAAAGTATTTTAGAATCTTATATCTTATATATTATATTACACTTAATAATAATTTGTTATTTATTATTTTTTCATGTTGTCATTCCAGTAATATAGCAACAATTTCAAATCCCTTTTATAACCCATACTGCAGCAATAGTTATGTGAACAATATTTTGCAAGAACTTAAAACCAGTTTTACATTCAATGCTGGATTTGTTTTAATCAGACATGGAACATTTACATATTCTCAAGTACATTCAGACAGTTTGCAGAGCAAGATGTTGTTGTTTATTCTTAACTGTTGTTAACTCGAAGTTTCTTGAGAAATAAATTGTAGGTGAAATATATCAACCTTCTTAATCCTGGTTTCATTAGCAGATGAAAATTTCAAGAAGTCACCTTTTTTGTTTCTAGTGCTTTTGCATGGCAAATCCCCCACAGTAAGAAATTGCTGTGTGTTTGAGGCAACCCATTAAAATTATCTAATCTTTTCTCGTTAAATTTTGCTGTCATTTTTAAAGACGGCATTTTATGCTAATGAAATTACTGACTAGATGTCATGCAGAGTGCAAAACCCCCAAAAAACACTGCAATAGATAAGTAATAGTAGCTTTTCTCTTAAAAATAATTAATAAGATTCCTGGGTATTGAGAAGGAAATGGTGAACATATAAACGAATAACAGAAAAAATAGTTAAATCATGCACTGTTTGGTTGGTCTGTAACTTTGTTCGAAGAAAGACAAGGACAAAAAGGTGTACTTGGTCTAGTAAAAACATTAATTTAAAACCAGTTACACTTAGACTGTGGGTTGGGTGGTTTTTTCGGTTTGGGTTTTTTTTTTTTGGTTTTTTTTTTGGGTTTTTTTTTTTTTGTGTGTGTGTGTGTTTGTTGGGGTTTTTTTGTTTTTTCTTCTTTTGGTTTTGGTATTTTTTGTCTGTTTGTTTTTTGACAAAACTAACTTTTATTTTTGTTTTTCATTTTTTCCACCTAGTGCTAAGGAATTGATGCACCAGTAGTTATAACATTGTCAAGGCAGTTGTTGAATGATCTGTGTGCAACAGAACAAACTAATTTTAGTATAGCTGCATTCAACAGTTAAGAGCAAGCTGTATTTCAGATGCAAAGTTGTATCTTTTCTCTAAGAGCTTGGTTGGGGCTGGCAGGCAAGATACTTAAAGAACAGTATTGAGAAAAGCCTATTTTGCTGTCAAGATTTGAGATAACATTTTCAAGCAGCAGCTTTGCTACTCTTTGTTCAAGTGCATTCTTTGTTTATGATGGGCTAGCAGAGAGGTAGTAGGAAACCATGCAGTATTTCCTTTTCCTTAAACATTTACTTTATGCAGTATTCTTTTCCCTTCCCTGCAACTTATCTCTCTTTGATGAAGATGATGGGTCAGAACATGCATGCGCACTGCACAGGACATCTGTAACTACACCATGTCCCCCAGAACAACAAAGAAAAATGGTTGAAAAAAGAATCAAACCTGAATAGTGCATAAGGAACTAGACCCAGGTAGAAAACAATTTGCACTAATGAAATTTTGCCCTTAAATCAGAGTTGCAGATAGATGTCTCCACTCATTGTGCATTCAGAGCCTGTGTCTAATAGTGCCACTTTGTACCTGTGGTCTGATTCCATCTTAAATGTCTAACACACTCATTTAAAATCTAAATTATTGTTCAAGGTCCCTTTCACTTAAGAGTATTACTGTTTCTTTTCTGTGAGAAGTCTTGATAGCACTTTCTGATAGCCTTTGTGTGAGCCTTTCTTCTTGCATATATACGATCACCTTCTGAGTATTTGAACCTGCTGCTCTGACTTTTCAGTAGTCTTCCACTGAAACTGCCAAAGCTGCAAGCGTTTCTTTTAGATTAGCTGTGGTTTGCTCTGATACCCAGATTCACATACTACAGCTGGAGACCCTTGGAGGTAAAGAATACCCTTACAGCCTTCTTTGTATGTTGAGTATCAGTCTGTCTTCATTAACTTTACTTTTTTTTTTTTCAGAAAAAAAAATGTGAGTGGTTTGGACCTTCACAGCAAGCAGCAAGGACTATGTGTTACACAGAGAGGCTAATTAGAGCAGAAAGCTGCCAAAAAGACATCCACTTAACAGCTTTCTTAGCTGTGCTAACTTTGGAGAGGCAGTGTCTTTGGGAATTTTTTTACAGCAGAACCATCCTGCATAATATGCGCAATGGCTTCCTGTTTGTCTGAATTTTCTGTTTGCTAAATATATATTCCCCAAATTGTTCTGATTGTGTTCCAAATTTGTATCTCTCATCTGAGTGTGTTTCTAGAAAAATTCTAAAATGCACACATTACCTCATCATAGTCATTTTCATTTTGGCCAGAAAAACAAATACTAACTATGTAGCAAAGGACCCCAGGAAACATTGTTATACTAAAGAAGAAACACATGTTTTGGACCATAGCCAAAGGTGTACCAAAAAGAATTTAATTGAAAGAGTACTTGTCAAGCAGATTAAAAATATCTGGGGTTCATGTAGATTCTTTAGCCAGGACTTTTTCATCCCACATAATTTCAGAAATTGTTTAGATTCCAATAACTCAATATTTGGTCAGCATGTCCTTCACTGAGGCAGGTTTTGTTAAGTTGTGTAAATATGGATATAAATGGAGATTTTTCTCATGGTGGCTCAGTGATTTTGTCATCCCTATGCATTTGAGTCCATTTGCTCTTCATTAATAGCTTCTAGTTTCATTAATCATTCTTAAATAATGTAGCAATTTACAACAATTCTTTGTGAAACTGTCAGATCAAAGACAGTTGTTTGCCTACAGCACTGATGTGACCCATAGTTTTTCTAACTATGGAAATATGTTTCTTCTAAAGTTTGTTTCTTCTAAAGTTAATTTCGCTCCCTGACTTTGCCAAAATTGCTTGGAACACCCTACAAGGACTCATTAGCCCCTGCATTACATATATAATTTGTTGACATTTTTTCCAATGTCACCAGGAGCTATCTGCTAACAGTCTATACCGTGTTACTAGCCTCAAGCAGAATCTTATCTGGTTGTTGCTAATCTCCTATTTTGTGTTCTGCTGAGGAGAGTCTAAAGATTTTGACTATTTGGATTCATGCTTAGGTATCACAACGCTTTCTGCTCCTAACTGGTTACAGGTGATGATACAGCTCCTGGAATTAGCAATTTGTTGTAATCCACTGACAAAACTTTCTTCTCCCACAACTCAGCTACCTGGGCACCTGTAGGACAATATGCTTCTGGTAATATTCCCTGCATTTTGCTATTCTGAGAAATATTCATGCTATCTAAAGAAGTATGTGTTTGCCACACATTTCAAAATTTCTGTATTCTTCCCTCATCTTGGGGCTTTTGGATCCTCTGCTACCCTGAGGACCTTGTTTATGAGCAAGGGAAGTCCACCTTATATATAAATCCACCATACGTGGAAAAATTAAACCAAGAATTTATTGTTGGCATAATGGAAATCTTTACAGTCTACTTCAGGAATCAGTAGTCTAGATCTAATTATTACAGGAAAACACACAATAATAATGAAGTTAGAATATTTATGTACAGAAAAGGTAGCAATAATATCAATAATACAATTAAAATTGTAACGCACACACTTAGTTTCCCTTTTCTTGGCATTATGCTCACCCTTTCCTTCTATGGGTATGGAGGTCAATGGTTTCATGCTGATGTTGCTGCTGGGGTGGGGTTATAACAAGTCAGCATCTGCAGTCCTTTGCCAGGAGGAATATGATGTTCTTGTTAATGATTTTTCTTTTCCTCCCCCCCTTTCCACTTTGGATTATTTAAATATATGTTTGCTAGCATTCAAACACACTGCTTTCTTCAATTGCCCACAGTTCCAGGTTACACTCAAATTTACTATACAACGAAATACGATCAGTTTTTTCATGTTATGCTAGAATGCTTTGGTCGAAACAAGTTATATTTTAGCAGCTTTAATTCTAGTAAGCCTTGACGATGTTCAGGGTTTTTTTAAGACACAAAATTGGAAAGAAATCTCACACAGAATTTGTGATTTCATTTCTTCCAAAAACCCCAAGCTTGTCCTGCAAGCCAAAAGCTTTAGATCTCCTGAACATAATAAGAATGTTGTTGCTTACTTGGTTTTGCAAGAATTTAATCCTTTTGTAGTGTGCAAATAAGAATACAGTGTTGAAACATCCAGAAAAATCACTTCCAGCTGTTGCATTACTAACATCAACTTACTACCATGGAAATGTCACTCTTCTAGGATTTAACTTTGAATATTAGAAATTATAGTCTGTTCTATGAAAGCAAGAACTGCTTTTTAAATATTATTATTTTATATAGTTAACATATAAATGACAAATAAAACTAAAGACCAGTAAATGATTGATACTGTTCCAAGCATGTATTTGAGTTTTGCCCTGCCACTTACTGTTTTCTTACAAAATTGTACAGAAGTTCTTTGAAAAGCATTTTGATTGCTAGGGATCTTACGTGAATACTCAGAAAATATTCAGTTTATTTCACTTAATGTCAGTTAAAAAACTTACTTGTTTTTTTTCTTTTAATAAAAAAACCCTAAAGATATGATTTGGACTCCTGTCAGTCCTTAATAATTGATATTGATATAATTGATATAATTTCTTCACCATAGCTGCCAAGACAATTTTCCTCTTTGCCTGACATGTTACTGCCTCGTACTTTAGTCTCTGCTTATTTGTTTGTTTTCCCACTGCAGCCTTGTAGCTCAGTGAGTATGGCATTACCATTATTTTTAACAGGCCACAGGCTTTGCGCCAAGTTAACACCACAGACATCAAGCCTGTTTGGACCTCCCTGGAGACTGTTTTAGCTTATAATACCGGTTATCTAATGACCTATTGTCTATTCTGGTTTAGCTTTGACTTAGTTTGGTACAATTGTGCACCTGTTGTTATGTATACTATAGCTAACACAGTAATAACAAGTTACTGGCTAGAATGAACTATCTATGGCTCTAACATAAAACGCAATGCAGAGGACTGCACGCATGGGAAGATAAAAGAGGCCTTGAAAACACATGCACAGGATGATAGTAGAGGCCACAGGGCTATAAAACTGCTCATAAAATTACCAAGGCCTTGGGACCTCAGAAAAATCAGTGTTAGGAGTAACTAAAAGAAAAAAAGAACAACTAACATATGTAAAATGCATCTTGCATAGCAAATTCAGACATGATTTGGACTTGCAGGAAAAGGAGGAAAAGGCAAAGTGTAAAGCATGCTAGAAATCATACCAAAATTGTGCCAAGAGGATCCTAGAGTCAGAACAGAGACATAGTAAACATTCTCAGTGAGGGACTTGGATGCTGAAGACATGCTATAAACCTCCCCCCTCATACTGAAGGTGTTGACTTTTTTGCCCTTCTTAACTCCATCTTTCCCTACTGTTCTTTCTCTTGTTCTCCTGTGTTGTCTTATGACTTTGTCATTCTACCAGCTTATCACATCCATCCACTTTTCAGATTTTAGCTTGGACTGTGAAACTCCTAATGTATACTCCTTCCTTTAAAATCCTTCCTTATAAGCCACAGAAGATACAAAAGAGCTAATGGTGAGTCAGTAAGCAGTGGGACTCTCTGATCTTCTGGTTTTGTTCTTTTTAATTGCAAATAAATCAGTTAAAAATGTACTTTTTATGCCTTTCTACCTTCTCAATGCCTGCCAATTAGTTAAAGAAAGGATACTATGCTTGTCAATGGATTCCTGTCAAAATCTGCCATGAAGGTGAATTAATTGAAGTGGCATCCTTCTACATGCCATTGTGCATATCAACTCAGAGTTCTCTAGGCTCTTCTTGCCTGCAACTGGGGTTCTTCATTACAAGCCATGCAAGCCACTACACTTTTTACATTTCTATAATTAGAAGAGTGTTTTCAAAGAAGAGCATTCAAAACACATGTAGACATAAAGTAAGCAATCAATTTGTACCTTTGTAAATTTACCTATATAATCTTTTCAATAGAGTAAATCTGCATTATTTTACAGCAGTGTGAGGACATAAGCCTGATAGAAGCTCTGTTCTCTACAGTCATAATAATTCAAAGGCGAAGGAACTAAACATCTTTTACCCTTTTGCACTGTTCTTTTGATAATATAGAATCATAGAATCATAGAAAAGTAAGGGTTGGAAAGGATCTTAAGATCATCTAGTTCCACCCCCCCTGCCATGGGCAGGGACACCTCGCACTAAACCATGTCGCCCAAGGCTCTGTCCAACCTGGCCTTGAACACCGCCAGGGATGGAGCATCTACAACTTCCCTGGGCAACCCATTCCAGTGCTTCGCCACCCTCACTGTAAAGAACTTCTTCCTTATATCTAATCTAAACTTCCTCTGTTTAAGTTTGAACCCGTTACCCTTTGTCCTACCACTACAGTCCCTAGTGAAGAGTCCCTCCCCAGCATCCTTGTAGGCCCCCCTCAGATACTGGAAGGCTGCTATGAGGTCTCCACACAGCCTTCTCTTCTCCAGGCTGAACAGCCCCAACTTTCTCAGCCTGTCTTCATACAGGAGGTGCTCTAGCCCTCTTATCATCCTCATGGCCCTCCTCTGGACTCGCTCCAACAGCTCTATGTCCTTTTCATGTTGAGGGCACCAGAACTGTACACAGTATTCCAAGTGAGGTCTCATGAGAATAATTGAAAAAAATAATAACAAACAAACAAAAGACTCACAGACAAACAAAAAAACTCACTTTCTCATGTTTTCTCTTGAAACATGAGAAAGTGAGTAAGAGCAAAGTTAGATTTATGGCATCATTATACATTTGATTTTTAGTGGCTAAATATTGGTTGATAAGCTTGTACATTTTCAATGCCTTTGCTTTGTATTGTTCTTATATGCTTTTGTCTTATATATATAGCCATCTATTGCTTATAAAAATTAAGATTTAATAAAATTTAAAGATCTCACAACTTACGCATTCTTCAGTACGGCTGCAGGCTACTGGCTAAACTAGCCCCTAGGCTAGCAGCCACATTCTTTTGTTGCATATCTATGCGCTTCACTATGCAGCTATTACCTTTGATTTATGTCTGTTCAGTCATGAAGTAGCTCCCATTACATTTCCTTATACCTCTGCGAGGTCTTAGATCTCTGAAAATCCAGCCTCTATGTAGTAGTTTTATTGATTTAAGGAATGGCATCTGTTAATTCAAATCCAGAGGCTACAGCTGGTTGCTGAATCCTCACAGAGATCTGGGTAGAGCAGTAAGTAGTAAATACTAGGAGTAGTTCATTGTCCGTGTGCTCTGCTTTTCTAGGAGAATACTATACGTGCTCTTTAGAAAGAGAGGGACAGAGAGAGTGTCCTGAAGAACTGTGCAAGCTGCAGAGATTCTGCATCCTTAAAGCTAGGGTTCATGTGTAAACCCTGCTGGAGAGAAAAGGCAGAAAAGAGTTACTGCTCTCCGGTGCAAGCATGGACAAAACTTTACAACTGACCTTTGTCAGGCTTGTACAGCCTACAGTGGCCCCAGCTGTGTTGTGTTGGTCTCATAGCCAATAAACAACATGAAACAAAACTTCCATTTTGAAAAGCCATGCTCACCTGCAGTGCAGATGCCCCCTTCAAACTCTCATTGCATGTGTGCCTACAAATACATATGCAGCTTCTACCGTTGCTTAAAAAAAGTCTTTCTCTCACAATGTATTTGAGCTTTAAATAACCTAAGTCATTATTCACAACATTTACACTCACCACGAAGCCCTTACAATTAGACCTATCTTTTTGAATAGGTGAAATTGTATCTTCACTAATCTGCTTCAGGTGAACATGTTAGTCTCATGAGAAATAGAAGAAGAGGAAGAACTGAAAAGCAAATTATGAAAAAAATAAATCATATCATACCACAGTGTCATCGTCCTGCTCCTCAGCCATTTTTCACTATCTTCTAATGTCATTGTAACCCTCCACACAAGGTTAAATGTCACAGTACGGTTGTATCAAAATGGCAACATTTCTCACATATACTATAAAAAAAAAATATAACAGTGACTATTGCATATTTCCTGGAGAAGATGTTAGAAAGACATATTAGCACACTAAAAAGAAAAGCTAGATTGTATTCTACATTTGAATTAGGATGTGTCAATCACATGAAATTGCATAAATGTCACCACATACTCAGGCCAGAAATTATTTCTGCCAATATCCCAGGTGTCTTTGCGATTTGTGTATGATCCTTGCATACAAATTTGTTATTTTTAAATGTCATCAAATTCAGTTTAGCAAACCAAAAAAAAGAAATCAGATTATTTCACTCTAATTGACTCCTCCCTCCCCCTCCCCCTAAAAGAAATAAAATATATATAAACAACAAAATAAATGAAGAGGTGATTATTATGGAAAACAGAGGGGACAAGTTTCTCTAGGAAATGAGAATTGAAGGAGATGCTTAAAACACACAGGTAGATCAAACTGTTCGAAACAGCTTACAATATTTCCTAACAAATACTAGAAAGTGGTAGGGCATGTCTCCGACATCAGTGAAAGGTGCTTCTAAGCAGAGTTTTGTAAGGGATGACATACCAGACAGTGAAATGTAGGTAACAATGCCCTATTTAACATCAATATGTCACATATTTGCCTCCACATAGTCTAATTTTATCTGTGCTCTCTTTCTGTCTCATAGGGAGCTGGGATTTTTTGTCACCCTTATTTGCCTGCTGCTTCTTCATAATCTTCTGTAACTTAGTACAGAAACATATAGACCTAGAAAAATCTTGAGTTTTTCATTTAATTTCTGTTGATAAGGTGTCCTTAATTAATCTCCTTACAGATTTTTATTTTAATGAGAACCTGCATGTTTTTAATGATTTTTTTTTTTTTCAAATTTCTTTTCTTATACCACTGTGTTAGGATTTGACAGCAACATATTTTTCCAGTATAGAAACTTCCAGGATAGTTTCAAAAACAGTAAAAAAGAGCTCTTTACTAAACTTTATATTCCTTGGGTGCCTTTCTAGAAAGGGAGCGCAACTAAAGCACACAGTTTTCTGTAACGAATTTTATGTATCAGGATAGGAAGGACCAATTCTTTGGAAATCCCACATGCTCAGATGATATTAAACTTATCTTTTCATAAGAGTGTTTTTTGCTTCTTGTCTTGTTCTCCCTAAGACAGTGTAGGAGTGAATACAGCTTTTTTCCTTCACTACCCCTCTAGCCAGTGTGGCCCTTCTCTACTTATATTTCTGATTATTGGGTGCCCTATTCATCCGTTATATTATTTTTGTCCTTCATATATCTGTCCAGCTACAGATTTTAGCTAATACTTGCATGGATTGTTAAAACATGGGCAGTTGATTTATTTAGCCTTTTATAAAATGTTCCAGACAATGCAACCTGTACCACTTTACCTCCAGATTATACTGTAATTCGTTTAAGACAACAATCAAGAGGGAAAAAAAACCCCAAACATGTTTTACTAGGAAATTTCAAACTGCACAATCAATACAATTGTAACAAATTTTGTTTTCCAAATGTCCATTTTCACAGGATAATTCTTCTAACCAAAAGCAAGAAGAATAAAGAATATCCACCAAATCCAAGAGCTGTTTCCTGGTATCTAGGGTTTTATTTTAATTTATTTCCTAATTTGACCCTATTAAATTTATTGCTACTATGTTTTTCCTTCCTAAATCCTTTTTTGCTTTTGGAGTTTACAACCTTTATACAGACAAAACGGTCTCACATCTCTTTTCTGTTGCCATTTGGCCAAGGTATACAGAGCGGCATTTGGCTTTTACATTTTCTCTTTCTAAGATGTTCTCCCTCATCTTTTGTTCAGTTTTGCTGCTCTGCTATGAAATGCATTTCATTTGCTCATTTACTTTTCTAGTAAACTGGTGCTCAGAATTAAATGCAGTACCCCAGGCTTGGTTGCGTGAGTGTTATGCTGTGAATGATTATTATTTCCTCACTCTTTGACACCTCTTTGTATGAAACCCAAAAGGTCATTGGCCTCCCTTAATGTCATATTACTATATAGATTTATGCCTAATTTTCTATCCATTACCACCTCCATGGTTCTTTAAACATTACTGCTTTCCAGGTTTCTCTCTCCCATTCTGTAGCTATGTTTTGGATTATTTCCTTCATATGTTATTAGATAACCTTGTTCCAAATTGAATCTCATTTTGCTGTTATGTCCATGTTTCTGAAAGTGCTTGGTCCCTTTGTATTATTTTTGTGCCATCGTTGGTGTTTGCAACACACTATAATACGTAAATTTCATTAACTTGCTGTTTACTCCCACTTTCAAATCATTAACGAGGATGTCAGGAAAACCTGGAACTAACACTAGTCCCTTCAGCTCTACCAGACAGCTCCCTCACAACTTGATACATTGCTGCATTGCTGTATATCATTATTGCTTGTTAATGGCCCTTCAGTCACTTTTCAGTCCATATGACAGTGTCGTTATCCAAACCACTTTTAACTAACTTTGAGAGAGGAATTTTGACAGCTAATATGAAATTATTTCTTTTTTAGTGCCTGAGACAAGATTCATGCAAAAATAGATTTTTATTTATTTTCTGGTTTTGTACTAAAATTAAAATTCTATCAATCATCAACAACAAAAAATTAGGGGTTTTGCTCCTGACAAGTTCATTCTCCTCATTCCTTATCATTCCACTATCTGTTAGCTATTCAATGGACATTTTGCACCTGATATTTATTTTCTTCCTTCATTCAAGTTGAAATTTAAACCTGTAATCTGATAGGTTGAGGGTTATTCATTCTACTGCTTGCTTGGTTTTTTGCTAGTATTTCATGAAATCCCAAGTTTTCTCTGAATCTGACAGCAAAATAATTATCAACCAGGCATTTTTTTCCCTCTATTGTCTTTCCTCAAAATGCATGTCTGTTACAATCAAATTTCCTGTTACAATATACCTAAGGTTTCTCTTACTCTTCCGCTTGTCAGTAACTTTGTGTATGAGTTGTTTTGAAATTGCCCTTCTTTTCTTTCTTTCTTTGTTAAGTGTAAATAATCCATCTGTAATTTGCAACCCAAATTTACCCCATCTATCTACTTAGAATCCTTATTAGGAGGGATGGTGGGGAGTGCTTTCTCCCAATCATTTTTTATTGTTTTCTCTGTAACCAGTGTTTTAAAGCAGGTTTCTTAGCACTTACAATTCCCCAGGCATATAGATTCATAGATTATAAAGCTGCAAGGGACCATTACGATCATCTACTCTGACCTTCTGCACAGTACATAACAGCAGTGGTTAGAGAGAACCTTCAAGCCACCTACTGTGAAATCAAAAAGATACATACAATGTTTAGAATGAAAATGTGCTCATTCATCACTATTCTATTCAGATTCCCCTATTATATTCCTCACAATAACGTCTTCTGCAAGATTCAAAGGAATATCCAGTGGAACATGTCTAATGTGGTATATGCTTCTCTTTGGATCAGTTTAGTGGGGGCCATGGTTTAGTAGAACACTAAACCTACGCCCTTAGCTGTTAAAAAAACCCCAAAACACAAAAACCCAAACAAAACAAACAAACAAAAAACCTACAAGAACCACGGTGAGTTTAGAGGAACATTTATAAAGATTAGGAAAACACTTTACTCTGGAGATCAGGAGGCTAAAGAGTTCTTTCTTTTCTCCCCAGCATAGCAATCATGTTATAGGTTGTGTTCTGTTTAAATGCTGGGTACATATTGAGCTCTGTCAAATATGTACAAAATTCCCTAGTTCTTTTAGGATAAGCAATTATCAGCTAATGACAGTTAGAGATGGGATTGATGAAAGATCCAAATAAACTACTGATGCAATGCAAGATCTCACATCAGATCCTAAATTATATTTCCATTGGTAGTTTGGATACTGGCTGAGGTGATACGCCATAAACCCAGCACATTATGTCCTGATAAGAGCACCATAACAGAGATTCACTACTACTCTTACCCTTGCTGTTCACCAGAGCACATTTGTGGCAACCTTCCAACAGGATTGCAAACTTTTCTGCTTCTTAGCCAATTTATGATGTTCAATTCAGTATTTCTAAAAATCATTGTTGTACAAATATATAAAATACTACAGATATACGGTGTCTACAGCAAGCTTCTTCTCTATTTGTGTTTGTATGGGCAATCCAACAACTTACATTGTGTTTAATTCCATCTGTCTTAACATCGAAAGACCTAAAAAATAACCAACTGAAAGTTTAAAAAGGTGCCAAAAATCTTGTTATACGTATTGCACTGAATTCTCATACACTGCTTGGGAAAGCAAGGAGAAAATAGAGAGTATTCACATCTTATAATCTTTTTTCATGGCTTGATACTGTCAAAAGGAAGTTTTTTGAATGATAATCAGGACCGGAGTAAAGTTTGCTGTGAAGTGGTTTTTATTGGTGTTTTAGAAAAAAGTGATATTCTCAGTATCCTCAAAGCATAGGCTTTCAAACCTGTGACTAAATTTCCAGGGACCTAGCTGCTTCCCAAAGGAGCTGGACTGCATTTCTCACTGCATTTTTTGGCTCATCACTTCTCTCAGTACACCTTAGAATACATCCTCTATCAATGCTGCCTAAATTTAGAAACTTAAAAATGACAAAAACACATATCAAAAGAATTAGCTACAGACCTATAGCATGTTTATTTAACAAAGTAAAAAAAAAAAAAAAAAAGTGGTTTCCTAAGTACCTACAGATAACCCTTTATGTATTATATGTGTTTCGTGGAGAACATACATTCTAAGACCATTATTCATTCGAGTGTCCATACTCTGGTTTAGCATATGCTAGAGATACATAGCATCTCTACAAAAGTATTAAAAATTACTTTAAAAATAAAAGTCCCAAATAATTTCAAATCTAAAAAATTAGACTGCTCACATTAGGGTGATTCTCCAATGAATAAATAGCAATATAAAAAAATGAAAGACTTTTTTCCTCTTTTTATATCTTCCTTGCTTGCTGAAAACATAAAACTGAATTAATCACAACTGTTAGCTTGAAGATTACCTATTGTCTTTAACTGTAATTAGAATTCTAAATTTGGGGTTAAAATACTAAATACAGTCACAGAGAAAACTTGCAGAATATGTAGAAACCAATGAATATTCACTTGACACCAGACAATGTTTCTGCCAAACTCTGTCTAGGAATGGTATAACCACACATCAGAGCATAAGCACAGGCAAACTAAAATCAATCATTAAAAACCCCCCCAAACATCTGAACCTGAAATAAAAGAAAGTTTGCATACATGCATGATGAGAAATCCATTGATTAAAAAAACTTCGCGCCTCCATTCTCAGAGATGCATCTCTCTCCTGAACAAATACAGAGTAATCCACAGTGAGAGGAAAATATCTCAATACCTTTTAGTTGGAACTGAATCAAAGAAATTGCAACAGTATTTAAACTCGCTTGGAATCATAAACATTCCAAATCCTGGAAACAACCAATACAAAATGGAGCAGGAACAGTTGGACCTTGTGCGGAAACAACAGAATTAGAAAAGGAACCACATTGCTTCTTCAAACTGGTGAAGAGTATGTGGTCCCAGAAGCCTGTCTGATTTTTGTGTCTGTACTATTTTGACAAATACAGGATGCAAGCTCTCCATGTCAATGTTCCAGATTAAATTCCAGTGAATCTGAGAAACAGCAGTTACTGGTAGTCATCCTCAACATCATAGAATTATAGAATCATAGAATGGTTTGGGTGGGAAAGGACCTTGAGATCATGTAGTTGCAACCCCCCTGCCATGGGCAGGGATGCCTCACACTAGACGATGTTGCCCAAGGCTCTGTCCAACCTGGCCTTGAACACTGCCAGGGATGAAGCATTTACCACTTCTTTGGGCAACCTGTTCCAGTGGCTCAACACCCTCACAGTAAACAACTTCTTTATATCTAACCTGAACTTATCCTGTTTTAGTTTGAACCCATTACCCTTTGTGCTATCACTACAATCCCTGATGAAGAGTCAATCTCCAGCATCCTTATAGGTCCTCTTCAGATATTGGTAGGTTGTTATGAGGTCACCACAGTACATCACTTCATATTTAAAGGTCTTTCCCACCCTAGTTGATTCTATGATTCTATGCTTAACATAAAGATTTATACGTGTTGAGACATGGGCTCCCAATCCTTACAACAGAATCTGATCTTATCTTCTTGAACTGGATTTTGCTCTGGATTTATAGGGTTATAACAAAGGACAGAAAAGGATTCAAAATCTCACTTTGAAACAGTAGTTTTAACTTGAAGTCTGTGATAAGAGATCTTTTAAAAATAACCTTAGCTTTATCAAAATGCTTATTAGATAAAAAAGGCATTATAATGGGAATAAGCAGGCTAGTTGCCAAGAACCAATTAATAAAACACAGCATATATTACCAGTGGACTGAACTGAATCACGTTAGTGATAAACAAATCAGCCAAAATGTTCCATGATCAAGATATTTCTGATTCTTTCTCTGAACTGTAGAGGGGAGGGGGGAAAGAAGAAACTACATTTTTCCAGTTACATGTACTGACAAATATATCAGATTAAAATAAATAGAAAGACTGGGATTGGGAAGGCCTTGCAAGGAGATAATAGAGAAAGTAAATTGTAATCCCTTTAGCAGAAGCACTCATTTCCTAGCTTGCAGACATTATTCATGAAATGAATGCCAACATAGCACTTGTGTTGAACAGAAAAGAAACATAAACATAAACAGGTTTTTGTCTAGGGAAATGGTTTTAGCAACCTAGATTTTCAGAAGCTATGGTGTGTAAGGGTTGGAATACCTGGCCTGTAGGGTTGCAGAATCTAGAGACTTCAAGGTTTTTAAAATTATTTTAAGCTCATGATTTAAAATTATGTTGAGGTTTTTTAAGACTAACTCAAGGCTGTTCTGATCTAGTGTTGGTGATAGCTGTGCTTTAAGTAGGAGACTGAGCATGACAATCTCCTGTAGTCCCTTCCAAACAGCAGTTCTTTGATACTGTGCCAAATTGCTGCATTTGACTTTATTATAGTTTCTTACATTATATAAGTAGATATAACATGACAGTTTTAGAAGGAAAAATAAAAAGGTAGTTGAAAAAAGCTATATTGCTTTCTTCAGACTAAGTGCAGTGGAGGCTAGCATTCCATGTGATTTTACTCCTTGTCACACTCAAGACTCTCAGCCATAATACAGCCCTAACTATGCATTGTTTTCAACTTAGGTGGATCCACAGATTCATTTAAAATCCCCTTGACTTAGGCAGACTCCACCCAGCTACGATCAGACCAGTTTTAAAATTTTTAGATGCCTGGGAGCAGTACATTCAAGAGACAGGACAGGCACATCACAGTGTGCACAGCAGCATTCACTGAGGATCAGCGATGAGTGTGTGCAATCCACCTGGCCTTCTGCTGCACATGTGCTACATTTCCACCTTCCTCGCAGATGGTCTTTCAGATACCTCATAGCCCTAGAAAAAAGGTTTGGAGAAAAAAAGAAATATTTTTTTTATTATGGACATGGAGCTGACTCATACGGCATAGAAAAGCTCATGTTAATGGGAAGATGGTGACACCAGCTGTGGCAAATGGATTTTATGAGACCTTTCAAACAGTGTTCTTACAAACTTTGCTTGGTAGACTGAAGCTTTACTACAGGGCTGCCCACACAGCAACAGGGAGGATGAACATTGGTGACAATGTTAGGATGATGTGAGAGACTGATCTGAAATCAGACCCCACTGTCCATTGTCCCCAAGATTGGTATGAGAAGCTGAGATGGAATTCCACCAATCCGTTGTCTCAAAGATTGGTATGAGGAATTGAAATGGAATTCCACCTATCTTTTGTCTCAGTGATGGGTGGGAGGAGTTGAGGTAAGGCTCCAATATCCATTGCCTCGGAGAAGGGTGTGAGGAGCTGAACTGGAACTCCACAGTCCATTGCCTGGGGGATGAGTGAGAAAGAGCTGAGCTAAGACTCTTCTGTCCATTACCTCAAAGATTGGTGTGAGGAATTACTGCCCATTATCCCAAGAATTGCTGCAAACACGTGCAGTTGAAAAGCTGGCTGCAAGACCAGGGAAACTGGTCCACCAGGAACCTGTAATACATGACTTGAAGAACAGAGGTACTCCTCCCAACTCATTATAAAAGGGGGAAAAGGTCGTCATGAAGTGGAGCCATTGCCATGAGGATGATTCCAGAAGGACACCTCAGTGAGGACACTCTGGGAACTGATGACTACTGATGGACCCTGAGGGACACCCTCTACGAGACATCGCCATGAGGACAACTCCATGAGACACACTCCAAGGGGTAACTTCAAGGGGACGACTCCAGAAGGACACCTCCACGAGGACACCCACCACCGAGGACAACAGCGACAGATCCCCGGGACACCACTGGATCCACGGTGGTGACTGTCTCTCTCTCTCTGTCTCTCATTGCACACCAAATCCTTGCTGCATTTCCACCCTTTTTTCCAATCTGTCCTATTGCTATCCCTTTCATTACAATAATTTTCCTTTTTTATAATAATTGTCTTTTAGTAACAAACCAGCTGATCAATTATGGTACTTGACCTCGTTTGCGTCTTAATTTAACTCTTGGGATCACGAATGAAACAGAGTCTGGCACTGGGGTTTTCTCCCATTGGACCCTGATAGATGACTGTACGCTTTGCATAAATTCAAAGTATTTTTTTCAGAACTGACTAAACCAAGAAAATAAAATCCTTACATTTGTCTGGAAAAAAAAAAAAGGCTAAAGGAGGACCTACATGAGGCAAGACGAATTATTACAGATGTGGGATTGTCAGGCATTCTGGACAAAACAACAAGCTAGAGATGATAACATTTTCTATGTCAGCTTTTGGGATATCTAAATGACTTTAGAGATGGCAGAGCAGCCCAAATTTAAGAGAGAGCAAGGGACAGTTAAAGCTATTCTTGCTTCCCCATCTCTGGACAGCAAGGTCTGCCTCTAACCACCAGTCTCACAAATATTTATCTATCTCAGATACATGTGTTTAGAAACATGAACCTGAAATGTGTGTTCTGACATAAGCATACATAGTGAACACACATATGCATATGTACTATGCTACAGACTATGCAACACCATTCTTAATGATCTCTGCACAATCATATCAGTCCCTTCGTTTTCATTTCTCTGCAATCACACATCATCCACACATAAGTTTGTGCTGTGAAAGAGCTTGCTTTCTCCATTTGCTGCACATATTTGTCACCTGTAGTTTAGACACTGATGTCTTTTTGCCCTATTTCTCCACCTTCATCTCTATTGCATCTGCCTTCACCAACCCAATGTAAAAAGGAAGGAAAACGTGCTAAATACAGCACATTTGATATCTGAAGTGTACCTATTGAACTTTGACTGGGATGGATATTGTAATCCCACACTCAAAAAATACCGTTCAAAAGACTTGAATTCAAATTGCCAACATGATATGTTGTCTTGTAATCTGATGTGACTGGAATCATAACATTTGCTTTGATGTGCAATGTAATCCAGTGTGACTGATCAGATGCAACCTGCCATAACGCTGCAAAGGGCAATGCATCATGCTCGGAAATTAAAACCATCCTATTTTCTGGAAGTCATAGTAAAAAGAATCTATCTGAATTTTGCATATTATGGGATTTTTCAAGAGCTTTTTAACCCAGCAGTGACAACTGCCTTAGCTAAACTATTAATTTTCATTGTCTCTTGAATCTGACTCTAGGTGTTGTTATAGCATCTGCACTTTGGCTATTTTTCTGTCAAGAAATAGGCACACTTCAAAACACTACATAATGGGTTGGCTTTAAATTGTATTACAATATTCTGCTTGGAAATAATGCAGTGTGCAGCTTTTAAACTTGCCTTTCTAGCTGCTTGCAATAGTTGATTCCATTATCAGCACAAAAATTCTTCTCTGTGGTCTGAGGTGCAGCTCCAGGTGCAGGAGAAATCAGCATCCAGCAGCATCAGAAATCAGCAGCTGTTTATCTTTCCTCTCCTGTTATTTCAGATTAGAGTACTTTTGGGGAAGATTTTACAGAATCCAGTGTCTCCCCATGTGATCTCATAATTTACTGGTAATCTGCAGGGGAAGTCTCACCCACACAGTGACAACTCTTTCTAGTCCTCTGAAAATGACAGAAAACTAGTTATAACTAATTATAAGATAGGTAAAAGAATATGAGATGACTACCTGGAGGAAGAAGGTGTAGCAAAACAAAAAAGAATCATCTTACTTTCCATCAAAACAGTCGTAACCAGTGAGTCTGCAATACATTTTTTTCATAATTATATAAAATGCTCTGAGAATATTAACAGTTTCATGTAACAAGAGATTTGTAGTAAAGATCTGATGATATACAGAATATTAATACTCAGTACTGCTTAATACTCAGTATAGCTTAAGATGCATTCAGCAGGTCAGGACATTGAACAGAGGGAAGAAGTGTTGTGTAAATGGGGGGATAAAGATGTCATACACTGATGTGTCTCGTGAGGCATCCCTGCGCATGGCAGGGGGTTGGAACTAGATGATCTTAAGGTCCTGTCCAACCCTAACTATTCTACAATTCTATGATCATCATATTTAGCCACAGAGGTGAGCACCTCACACAAGAAGGATATTTCTTTCTCTAATTTATGGACACTTCATATTAGCCCTGTTTTTGTTTTATTTTACTTAAGTGAAATAAGCTACCAAACATGATTTGGTAGGAGAGAAATGTGGACAATCTGAAATAGAACATGGCAGGTCTTAAAAATAAATGGAATGCGGAGACTTCTATTTCTATTACAAACTCAAATATTTAAGACTAATTTTTTGCTTTCTGACCAAAGAGCCTTAGAGGAATTTGCCAGTAGTTTTCCCACGTCCAGGTTGCTTCTGCTTCCCCGGAGTTAGAAATTCAGAAAGGGGACAGTAGATGTTGTGTTAACACAACATTCCTGTTCTTTCAGAGGTACGATGATGTCTAAAAGTATTTAAAGTATTACTTAGGTTTCTGATGCAATAGGAATCACAGTAGTATTTTCTGAAAGGGGTAGGATGCAAAAAGGTAGTGAAAGTTATGGAGAAAATAATTTTCTGGTTTCAAGATTTTCATTAAATCCCTGAATAAAACCAACAATACATTTAAAAAAAAAAAAAAAATAAGGAAAAAGAAAAGATAGGAAAAAAGAAAGAAAGAAAAAAAAATCCAGTCTTCTTTAGATAAAGATCTGTTGGGCAAGTAATTCTGCAGCTAAGTGCATTGTGCTTATATCAGGCCCTATCTAGAAAAAGTAGTCTGATTTGACAGCTCACTTCCCATAACTGTAATCTCTAAAAATGGTCCTCCTTTTGATTCAAATTTCCAATGTGATATGTTGTTTTCTAATGTGAGGTGACGAAAATGATAACACACGCACCCTGATGTGAAACGTAGTCTGGTATGATTGATCAGATACAATATGCCATGACACAGCACAGGGTAATGCATTTCACTTGAAATTTTAACCTAAGCTGTTTTTCTGAAAAACTGCAATGAAAGAAAACCTGTGCATTCAAGGTGGAGGTGATGTTCTCTTTCACTAACTTGTACTGAAAAGGAAATTACAAATCCTTTTCCTCAGATGACCTTTCCACAAAGTCATCCTTAGATATGTATCCTTGCTGGATGACACCCAAGCTGCCTTTCCCCTTCATTTCATACTAATTCATCAATATTTATCCTGACCATGTTGTGTCTGCAATTGCAAGTGCAGTCATAATGCTGTGATTGTCTCTGCACCAAGCAGTAAATAGACATTGTAGTTGAACATATGCATATGGAACAAGCATATTCTCATTTCTGAATTGTACAAGGAATTTTGAACTGATACTTTCGTTACCCCTAATACTATTAGCATTAATAGAAAAATGCCGAAAATGTCAAACCGTTTTCTACAAACGTGTATTAATACCAGATGCCTAGGAATAGTGATTAAGAAGTTTACTCCATATTTCTTATTGGATTTCTGACAACTTCACCTTTCCATTTGTATAGATCAGGGGAAAAAAATCCAACAACAAAATCAACAAAAAACAAAACAAAACAAAAAAAAAACCCCATTAAAACCACAACAAACAAACAAACAAAACCGAAAAACAACCACACTGTTTGAGCTGGTTATGAAGGTCTGATAAGATTTTGCTAAGAAAGCATCTTTTAATTCTTGTCTTTTCCACAAAAAGGCCCATGACTTTACTCTTCTGTAAAGTGGGGAATGGAGAAAGCAACCTACATGCCTTTTTTATAAAATCTAAACACTCCATGCATAATTCTGCACTCTTTTCCTAAAAAGATATATCTTCAGGACCTTTTGCAAGGCCCGTGAAAGACCCTTAAAAGATTCTCATTTTAACAACTCCACAGTGGAACAAAACAAGAAGCCTTGCTGTAAGAAAAGCAACTACTGGATTTGACCGAATAGAGAATTTCTGAAATAAAGAAAATACAGTAAAAGTAGTGACAGGTAAAGTGCTCTGCAGTAGAAGAACCAGACCGAGTTTCAACCTGGACTAAACTTGATAGAATCTCTTAATCAAAGAGAAGGCCAGATTAAGAAAACTGAAAATATACAGGAGCAGTATGAAAGGATAATATTATACTGTGCAATTTTTTATACACAGGTAAATGCTATGTTTGAGATAATATTTTTTTAAAATCATACATAATAGACAAATTCAGTGGTAGAGAAATAGTTCTGAATTCCTGTTAATTCACTGGTGTGAATTTAGAAAAGGCAAAATTCTGAAGAAAAAGAATTTATTTTAATTTAAAAGAAATATTGCATGTAAAAATCTATTAATTTATATAAAACAAAAGAAGTTTAAAGTGGTTTTAATAGAAAAACAAAAATGAAACAAAATATGTGTTATTCCAAAACATTCTCTTCCCTTTTTTTTTTTTTATTTGACCAACAAACAGAAAAGGCTGTTAGTTGTCCAACCTTACTATTAAACACTGAAACTCAGGAAGATAAAGCAATGAACAAAAAAACAAATAGTTTTGCACTCTTTCACAAAATTACACACATTTATGTTTCAAAAGATTCACTGTCTTCTAAAAATTCAAAGCACTGTAATAACTTTTCACTCTACTATAAATTGCTTCCCCTTAATGGCAAGCCTCATTTATCAATATTTTCTTTTTTACTGTAGCAATACTACAAAATCTAAAAGAAAGGCAAAGAAAGAGAGGAACGATAGAATGAGACAAAACGAAAATCCTGACAACTATGTAATAAAAAGGAACATAGTAGAAACAAATGGTGCATTGTTGCAGTGAAGCTGAAAACTCTTCTTTTGGAAAAATATAAGAAATATTAGGTAGCTTATTAAGCAATACAGTAAGATTTTTATTTGTTTGCCTGGTTTGTATATTATTAACTACAAATTTTGTGAAGAATGGTTATGGAATTTAAATGCTAATAAAACCTGATCTGAACTAACATAATCACAACAAAAGAGATTTGCTATCAGTACATGTATCTGGAAATATAAGAAGCAATAATACTAACATAAGGCCCCATGCTGATAGGAACATTATATGAGCCTGTGCAGAATGAGGCTTTTCATCACAGCAGTGACCTCTTGGCAGAGAAGATGGGAAGAATAGGACTTGTCCCTTTTTGAGCCTGTTTATAATCTTCCTGCTCCTAAAGGAACAAAGCTTTTCTAGAGGCATTTAAGGGTGAAGCAATAGTACATTGCTTTACAGTTTTGCCCAGCTTACTTTTCTATGAGAGGGATCATGTTCCAAAACAGAAATCCTTGACACGCAGAAAAATGTTTTCCATCCTGTTTAGTAGCATATAACAGTACTTCTGTACACTATCAATTATCTTTTAAAACATCAGGGGTTTTTTTCAGCAAAACTTATTTCCTTTCACTTTGGTTATGACATGAAATAATTTAAATCATTCCTGGTGGAGATAGAAGCAGCCAAACAGACAAGAGGAGCTCTTAATATTATATAGCTTTAATAGCTGGAAATTTTGTCAGAAATATTCTTATAAATACCTGTTTTATAAAACAAGCAAAGAAAATTTGAAAGTTTATTTGTTAAAAATAATATAATTTTTAAACCCATCATATTTTTATAATGCTTCTTATCTTGAATTCTTACCATATGCTCTGTAAGAGATGCAGGCATATGGTTCACATGACAGTGCCATATGTCTGATAGTATTTTGCTGTATATTACAGCAATAACAAACATTTTTAATTGTAGAGGGACTAAATTTAAATTATGTTTTCTCTTCATCTTTTCAATTTATAAATACTTCTGATGACATTTCTGAAGAAGCCTATAAATCCCCAAAACAGCTTAATATTTCAAACTAAAGATTTACAATGTATTTTATGGCTAAACACACATTCATCATGGTGAAAAGAGACTTTGATAAAACATCGATAAAATAATAAAATAAAATAAAATAAAATAAAATAAAATAAAATAAAATATAATTAAATTAAATTAAAATAAAATTAAATTAAAATAAAACAAAACCATACATTCAAATTATAATACGCTTAAGCAGCTTTTCATTTTTTTCATACACATTTGCCAGAGTGTCACTCCAAATACAGTGTCTCTGAAGTGTTTAATTTTTTCCCTTCTTTTTTTAGTATGATGCTTATTTCTTTATTGAATCAAGAAAGAAATGAGAAATTAACCACAGGCAAATGTGTGCAAGACTCATCTTCTTTGAGACAAGATTGCATTTGAAGAGATGAAAGCAGAACAATTCTGTACTCCCTGGGCTGGGCTTTTCTTTTTTTTTTGGCTTGCACTGTTGTGCAGGGATCCTGGTCAGAGTCAAGTACCACCATGCCAAACATTCCCTCCTATGGGATACTCATCCCATATGTAGAGGCAAAAGTAGAAAGAGTGGTTTAGAGTAAGTAACCTCTACATGAGCTCTCCGAAGGAGACAAAATGCAATGTACTTTTTACTTAACGGTGACATATTTTATGGCCAGACACCACAGAAAAAAAGATGGGTCAAAAGGGATGATCCTGCTCCTCTATTTTGCTTTCATGAGACCCCACTTGGAGTACTGTGTGCAGTTCTGGTGTCCTCAACATAAGAAAGACATGGAGCTGTTGGAGCAAGCCCACAGGAGGGCCACAAGGATGGTAAGGGTGCTGGAGCACCTCCCGTATGAAGACAGGCGTATGAGAAAGTTGGGGCTGTTCAGCCTGGAGAAGAGAAGGCTGCATGGAGACCTCATAGCAGCCCTCCAGTATCTGAAGGGGGCCTACAAAGATACTGGAGAGAGACATTTCATCACAGACTGTAGTGATTGGGCAAAGGGTAATGGGTTTAAACTTAAACAGGGAAGTTCAGGTTAGATATAAAGAAGAAGTTGTTTACTGTGAAGGTGGTGAGGCACTGGAACAGGTTGCCCAAAGAAGTGGTACGTGCTTCATCCCCGGCAGTGTTCCAGGCCAGGCTGGACAGAACCTCAAGTGACATGGTCTAGTGTGAGGCGTCCCTGCCCACAGCAGGAGGACTGGAATTAGATGGTGTTAAGGTCCTCTCCAACCTAAACCATTCTATGATTCTATGATTCTATAACACGCTTAAAGACCTCAGTGACATGGATAGTTATGCGGCTGCCAGTAGTCACAGTGACCTGAGACGCACAAAAAAGATTAAAAAGGGAGGATCAAGAATTCCTTTTTGGGGCTTAAGGTACTTACAAAGCATTCAAGAAAAAAGTAAATAAATTGGTGTTCAGAGAAAAGACAATGAACTTAAACTGCCAAGAGTTTGAAAGATCCATCTATTTCTGTTGTGGAAAATGTTACTTTACTCCCTCTGGAGCTCAGATGTTCCAGTTATCTCCTATGGAAAGAAGACTTCTTGTTGTCTCCTACTGTGATGACTCAGCTCCCTGCCACTTCCTACTGCGCATGCTATTTATGAAGTGCCATGTATTTCCACCAAATGAAAAGAACAACCTGGACATTATAGAAGCAATATGATCTAGATTAAATAGATATCACCTCCATAAGCCCCCAAACTCCTGTAAGTTCAAGAAAGAAGCTGCAATACATATATATTAAAAAAAAAAAAAAAAAAAGCCATTTCATTTACATGGAAAAATTAAAAAAAAAAAAAAAAAGAAAAAAGGCACAGCTAGAAGCATATATAAAATAAGCATTGCTCCAGTTAGAGCTGCTTGATGGCAGTCACAGCAATTTCATGCCCCACCATCAAAAGGTGGGAGAATTTGGTGGCAGTGAAGATTCCATCTTTGAATAACACCTACAGCTTATTCTGAAGTTGTTATTCTTTCAGCATCTTGCTAAGTAGAATCAATGCAATGGAAAGCAAAATGGGTCCTTGATGCCTTGTTTACATTAGCTGATAAATAAGCCTAATACCACCCAGTTCTTCGGGTTAGTGCTTAAACTGGTAATTGCCCCCTAGAAGCATCAGCATCAATTTGGCACACAGATATGCCTGCAGTCTGGGTAAATAGCCAGTTTGTCACTAGTCAACGCCTTTTCAGTGAATCTCATAACCAAGATACAAAGGAAGCAGAATTGAAATCTACTGGCATACTCAAAATATCTGACAAATTTCAGTGAGAATAGGCTGGAAAGCTATGACTTTTCTGTGGCAGAGAGCAACATGTGTAATATGAATGTAATGAAATTATGATGTATTGTAAGGTGGTATTGTGGGAGAACTGTTAGTAATGTTTTTTCAGTCAAGTCTTTTTGAAATTTATTTTTTATATCGATTATTAAGGTACAGACAAAGCAACATTTGTATTATCACTCTGTTAACTACAGTTACATTTTTTCTTGAGTTTTAGTAGAGTAGGTAAAATCTGGAGAAAAAGGGTTCCTGATCCAAATGACCTACACTCGAAGACAGTGGGTATCTGTTGCCACCAACCTGCACACAGAGTCCTTGATCTGAATGGATTTGAACAGCAGTGAAGTGACTAGTATAAGTATTTTCATAACACTAATACTATCTTCAGTGTTTTATTAAAAAATCCATAGTATTTTTCATTTTTTAAGTCTCTACCAATTTCTGTTGTGTTTTTCCAACTACTTCATAAGATAGATTTAGTAATGAAAAGTTTCTGTCTTGAGAAAAGAAAAGGGAGTTTTATGTGCCACAGGCAATAACCATAGCCAGAAAATCATCTAACAAATAACAAGCCAAGACAAAAGCCAGTTCTCCCTTAGAGATTTGTTATGTCCATAAACGAATTAAAACACAGCTCAGTTCACAAAAATATAGTAATCAGTATAATGTTTCTGAAGGAAGAAGAATAACTTAACTCCTTAGTTTAAAACTCATTTTGATTGGGTACACTGTCTATCACAAATAGATTAATAACTTATGTGGTAAAAAATACACACTTTCACTTTTCCTTCACTTACTTGAAAGACAGCTTAGGTCATATTTCTCCCTATCCTAGGCAGTTTTCATTCTTGGCCAGAAGTCTAAAACTTCTCTCTCTTAGTTTTCATGTCGAGATAAGGTAGGAAAGTTGCTATTCTAGCATTTCCTAAAATTTTCTCTGACCAGGACTTTCCACATGGCCCTCTTATTAAGGGAAAATTTCAAATTTTCTTCTATTTTTCAAAGGCTTATCACTTTCAGCAGGCTTTCTGGTCTCTAAATAGGACTGAATTAACTCTGAGGCACAGTGTACATGTTGGATTTTGAATCAGCACCTATTATATCTCAAATAGATGGGTACAGTTAGCTCACTGAAGTAGTCTAAGAAATATTGGAAACCCTTACAAGTTCCTTTTCATAATCTTAACAAAATTTTCAGGTTTAAATTATGCTTATTCTGAAGGATAGGTAAAGGTTTGTGCTTTTTCCTTGTCAGGACTGAACATGTCACATGCATATTCTAAAAAATAATGCTGAAAAACATGTTTCCATGTCAATCACTGTTGCTGCGTTGCTTCAGCCAAGACTTGCAGAACTAAGCCAACCCCTGGCTTAGGGCTAGAAGATCACAGACACCAATATGGAGGATGACCAAATAGCGTTTTATTAAACAACAGCAGGTGTTTTATACCTTTCGGCCACACGGAAGTACCTGTTCTGACCCAATCAGAAGGGCAGGTTAACAAATTTTACCTTTTATGGTATTGTCCAGCCTAGCCCCACAATTCCCCTCTCCATGCTATGGGGCTTGTGAGAGTACCTAGGGGGGGGCTCTCTCTTTCCATACATCGCGATATCTTCCGGCCGCCATACCTTAACTACCTACAAATCACACTGAAAGTTTTCTTTTAAACTTACTAGAATGGACAAGAGAAGTCAGAAAAGTCCTTGACTATGAAATACACATGGAAGTTATTCAAAAGTAATTTGGCTTAAAAACGTAGAGAAAGCAGCACTAATGCTATGATGCTTGCTTTTATACTATATTGACAACTTGCATAAGGCTATATGAACTTTTCAGTGCCACATAACAGAATGGAATCAGTCAACTTACCTTAGAAAAGGGGTTCTGAAACATAGTGGAGAGGAATAAATGGAGAATGGATTGAGAGATGCCCCGAGAAGGATTTGGGTGTTTTGGTTGATGGGAAGCTCAACATGAGCTGGTAGCCCAGAAAGCCAACTGTATTCTGGGTTACATCAAAAGGAGTGTGACCAGCAGGTCAAGGGAGGTGATTCTCCCTCTCACTCTCATGAGACCCCACCAGGAGTACTGTGTTTAGCTCTGGGGGCCCCAACACAAGAAGGGTGTGTATCTGCTTGAGCGAATCCAGAGGAGAGCCATGAAGATTATCAAAGGGCTGGAGCACCTCTCCTCTGGAGACAGGCTGAGAGAGTTGGGCTTGTTCAAATTGGAGAAGAGAAAGCTTGGAGACTTTCAAGCAGCCTTCTAGTACCTAAAGGGAGCTTACAAGAAAGCTGGCAAGAGACTTTTTGTAAGAGCAAGCAGCGCTAGGACAAGGGGTAACGGCTTTAAACTGCAAGAAGATAGGTTTATACAAGGAAGAAGTTTTTACTGTGAGGGTTGTGAGGCACTGGTCCCTTCCAATCCAAACCATTACATGATTCTATGATCCTATGAAATACATGTGAGAAAATCTATTCAATTCCTATGTCATGACTATTTACCTGCTTATAGAAGAGATGCTATGATTTTGTTGACCTTTTCATGAATATCTCTAAGCAACACTATAAAAATGACTAGTAGAATCCTTTCCAAGGTAATTTTTTTATTAACTTCATTTCCTTTTCCTTGAGTAATGAGCGCAGGCTGAAGACCAAGGAGTTCAGATTATGTTGTCAAAAAATGGCTTTGATCTAGAAAGACAGACTATTTAGCCATTGTCTGATTCATTAGGATCAGTATTTTCATTCTAATATCCTACTCTAGTGTAGTAGCATATCTTACAAGATTAACTTTTAAATGCTTAGTAATAGAGTGTCATCACTTTTCAGTAACAGCCTGAAACTCATGTTTAGTAATGACTTTACCATTTTAGTATTAATTTTATGTATGTTTTCAAAGATAATTAAAGTGCCTGGTCACCAACAGATTAGCACAACTTTGCTGATATTTAGTGATACAATCTGCTTGTTTTTACATGCACTCCTGTTGAAAAAGTTTGCAGTGGCAGGAATTGATTAATCATTAAGCTCGGGGTTTAATGTATCAACAGTATATGGGAACTTTCTCTAAGGATACAATTTGAAGAGCCAAAGAATCAATCCAAAGTCACTATAAGGAACACAACACTGCTTTGCTTACTTTTCAGGTTCCTGCTGTGCTAGTATCTGTAATGGAGGACACAGCTTGCTTTGAGGGTGCTTTGGCTTGAATAATGGTGCTTCCAGAGCAACCATGTTCATATGCAGTGATCCACATTGAAGTTCCTTGGCCTTGAACCAAATGTCCAGGAGAAGTGGAAGTGTTTCACTACAAGCATGGAGAGCTGGTGATACTATTTTAGGGATCCTTTGTAACAAGTAGTTTGATTAGATCAGTTTATTGTTGATCTACTTTCTATAGCTTCTGTAGAAGTTCCTGTCTTTCAGTTTGTCATACCAGAATATGATGATTTTCCTGCTAGGGAAGTTTATGCCCAATTGGATCTTTCCATGGCTTCAGGTGATTTTCCTGTTGGTCATATGCTCTATATTCTCTGAAGTTGCTGGTAGTCATTCATAAGAACAGTAGTAAGATTTCAGCAAAGGATTTTCACAGCTCTGCAGAGGAACCTATTCATGCAGAAGAACAATCTCTTGTGTATAATACAATATTAATGACATGAAGATCATGGACTCCAGATTCTGGCTACCGCCCTTTATGTTACTATTTCCCCTCATAAGTAAATGCTGTAGTCACTTCTGTGACAGATTCCACACACCGCACCCCACCCCCCCCCCCATCTTCTTAACATTTAAAAACCCCAAGGTGAAGGACTAGATCTGGGGTAGGGGAAAGAACACATAGGTACACTGAACTTAGGCATATGGGAATTCTACTCTGTAAGATGTGCCAGCCTCACTGATGTTCCAGCTGACTATATCCGTACACTTACAGTAAACGGAATCCTACATTTTTTAACAAAACAGAAGTCTTACAAATGTTCATACTCAGTCATCTTTTCTACAGCATGGACTTTTTTTGTTGGTTGTTTTTTAGGTTTGGGGCTTTGTTGGTTTTTTTTCATTTTTGTTGTTGTTTTTAATAAATCAGTTGATATTACCTTAAAATGTAACTTAAAAGAAGATTTATAGTTTTAAACTATTGTGGTGGGTTGACCTTGGCTAGCTGCCAGACACCCATACAGCTGCTCTCTCATTGCTTTTTTTCTCTTTCAGGACAGGTCGGAAAAGCTTGTTGGTTGAGATTAAAACAGAGAGACTGCTTACCAGCTACCATCATGAGAAAACCAGACTTGATTTGGGGAAAATTAATTTAATTTATTGCCAGTTAAATACAGAGTTTATGGCAAGAAAAAAAGATGAAATTGAAAAAACCTTTCCCCAACCCTTCCTTTTTTCCTAAGTTCAACAACATTGCTTCATTCCTGACTCTTCTATCTCCTACCGCCTCAAGCAGCTCAGGGAAGATGGGGAGTCAGGGTCTGCGGTCAGTTCATGGCACTTTGGCTCTGCTGCTGCTCTTTTCTCCTCACACTTTTCACTTGCTCCAGAGACTATTTCTCCTATGCGATACAGTCCTTCATGATCTGTTCCATTGTGGGACCTTCCTGTGGGTTGCAGGTCTTGAAGAACTGCTCCAATGTGGGTCCTTTCCACAGAGTACAGAGCATCAGGAATAGACTGCTCTGGCATGGGTCCCCTACAAGCCACAGTTCTTGCCAGGAGCCTGCTCCAGTATGTGCTTTCTATGGACTGCAGATTCCTTCAGGGCACATCCATGTGTTCCATTGTGGGATTCCACAGGCTGCAAGGTGTAGGTATTTACTCCAATATGGTCATCCATATGCTACAGGGGAACAATCTGCATCTCCATGATATTCTTCACAGGCTGCAGGGGAATCTCTGCTCTGGTGCCTGGAGCACCTCCTCCCCTTCCTTTTCACCAACCATGACATCTGCACAGTCATTTCTCTCACATTTCTTTCTCTCTCTTGCAGCTGCTGCCTGGTGTTCTTTACCGTTTCTTAAATATACTGTCACAGAGGTGCCACCAGGGTCGCTGTCACCTGGTGGCTGTGCCCTGCAATGGTCTGGTTTTGAAGCTGGCTGGAACAGGCCATGTCCAGCATTTGGCAGCCCTTGGTCTCTTCTCACAGGGATCACCTCTGCAGCCCTCCCTTGCTACTAAAACCTTGCCACATAAACCCAATAAGGCTATTTTTGGTTTTCACAGAAATTTTCAAACAATATAACTAAGCAATATGTCTGAAAGTGATCATCCTATGAGCATTCAAATTACTCAGGAAGCAAAAATATATTCAGATGGACAACGCATTTATAATCAGCATTTTTCCCTCTATTCTGTTAAGCCTCTTGTTTCTACAATTCACCTCTAAACTAATCTTCATTAATACCTTCATAACTTACTCAATTACTTCATAAATTTCAAATATTCTTTGAAATTATTTTGAATTCTTTGAAATTTAACAATTCGGTTAAATTCATATTTTTAGTTCAAAATCAGCCTTATGTTCTAGAGATACTGACATTCAAAGTATTTTAGTTCCAAATGCATAATGAAAAGTTTTGCTTGCTGCTGGCTTAGAAGTGCATTTCTGCTTATAAAACTGATTATCTTTATTTTCCTATTAATGACATTAAGAAATAAAAAAAATCACTATACTATATCCAATGACTATCTACAAAAGTTCAGTGATAAATTTATTTCAATATTGCGCTTTAATACCCCTTAAATATTATAAAAATATAGGTCCATAAGAACATTGACAAAATATGTACTATTTGCTGAAATAGTAGATAGAATTTTCTTGCCTTCTGAAATATAAACCAGCAAGGAAGGTATCACACTGACACTTTTTTTGCATTCGGTTCAGAAACTTGCTTCTTAAACCAAAAGAAATTCTAAACGTAATATAACTGTAAAATCAAGAATAAAAAAGCTATCTTTTTCATGGTTTCAGCTTTGATACCTAAGTCTTTTTAAGAGGAGGGGTTTATATATTGCAATCTGTATAAGTGTGGAGCTGCTCCTCAGTTAAGATCATAACAAATTTTGCATGTGACTCATCTTCTCAATTCCAAAAATACATCTTCCTTTTTCCTGCAATTTTGCATAATTGGTCTCTGATAAGAGTAAAAGAACTATGCAAACATTTGATATGCATTAAGGCAGCTGTTTGAGACATATGTGATTTCAGAAAATGGTTCATATTTCACTTTTGAAAGAGTAGTGTATCTTTGTCATGACATACGTTTAAAGGAAAGCTGGGCCTAGAAGCTGAGAACTTACTATATTTTAAAGAAACTGTGTAAAATTGGGTACTGATACACTACATGTTGAAAAAAACAAATATTTTATCTATTGAGTTTTGGATTAAATCGTATCTAAGTAGAGTTGTACTGAACTGTGTTAGGTGTACAATTGTAATGGTAAACTGTCCTCAGTCATATATAAAGCTATTACAAAAACATAATTGCTATAAGAAACACAGATTTCCATCAAAACAGAAACAAGACTTCCCTCAAAATTGTAAAGGATTCCATAGAAAATAAATTTCAGTGCCAGACCAAAATATAAAGAAAGAATTTCTTAAGGGTTTATAATACTATAATGGGGGAAAATGCTCATTTTGAAACTGTATTTTACTTGTATAGTTTCTCCAAATTAATTTAGAATGTTAAAAAACAACAATAATATCAAATGTTTTGTTTCGTTTGATCCATTACATGCATTTATTCATTGGCTGGGACAACAAAGCAGAAAAATCAATCTTGTGCACAGCTCTGGTTAACATAATATACTTGCCCTAACTTTCCAAGGAAGCTGTGTATGAACAGGAAATACAAATTCAATTTATAACCACAGTGATGAGATGAAAGAAGACAATTCTTTAAAATAAACCTAAATAATTGTCCATGACCTTTTCTCTCTCTTCATACAACAGAAACAGATAAAAAGCAACTTGTCTGATTGCTTATTGCTGAACTGAGTGTGGCTACAGATGCAATCAGTAAAAAGCTGCTCCTCAATTTCAGCATTTTTCTAGTCTTTGAATTGACATACATGTCTTAGTTTTCAGTAATGTATATACTTGAAGAATTAAAAAGTTTGTGTCATATAAGGCACACTTTATTAAAGCTTCCCAGAAACATGAGAGATTTTCTTAAAATTGCTGGTTTTCCTACATATACCTTATTACTCAGAAAGACCACACTGTGTATCAAATAAAACACATGAAGACAGATAAACTACACTGTAGCATTTGGGGCGGTCCAGGGATATGTGTTTAAAAGTTAGGAAATGCCAGAATTAAATACAACCATAAGTGGTCATGGCTAGCCCTGTTATTCATTGTTGTACAATCTTTTGCTGCCTGATCACATAATGTTTTAAGAGTCCTCTTTCGTTTCATGCACAGGATGAATAGCTCTCATTTAGTAATACTAGATGCTGTGCTTTGTTTCTTTTAGCTTTTTGTAGTGTGTATCTCTAGTCCTTATTTAATGGAGTCAATTCAAACTCAGAAGCCAGATTGATCAATTTCTGTGGGATCTTTTCTGTTCCAATCAGAAAAGTATTACTAGGAGTCTTCACAAGTATTATTCAGTTACTGAATTTATGTTTACAATGCTCCCCCAAAATAAGAAAAGCATTATTATGTCCATTTTACACATGCAGAAATGAGTTGTAGGGGCTTTTGGTAGCCAGAAAAACATATCTAGATGCCCAGTGGTTAGAACCTGATTTTTCATTCAAATTGCAACTGTTGTACTATGTAGTCTTCATATTTAAGTGTGGCCATAAGATTCTCAGAAAATAAAAAAATTAAAAAAAAAAATCACTTTGTTGCATGATGTTAACTTTCACTTTTATCATAGCAGCAACTGTCAGACATTAGTAAAAACAATGAGCCCAGATTCAAACTTTAGCTTAGGTTTTTCTTAACCCATAGATTCCTAGAAAGTAAGATGTCATGCCATTTCACTGCAATGGCAGCAAAATCTGTAATTTTCCATTCATCTTAAACTCTCTCCAAATACTACTGACCATGTTCAGTCATGAAACGTGGGTTAACTCATTTCAGCCTGTCCTTAGAACTGACAGAAATAATTGGTTGTCTTCTCCTGTGATCTTCACTAGCATCCTGTGTAGAAAGAAACAATATTTTGCCACTGGTTTTCATAATAGTTCTGACTGAAAAACAAAGGTGGGATTTAGAAACAGTTTTCTTCTGGTCTTGTAAGGAAACTAGGCTCTAATAAAAATCAACTTTTCTCTATCCTTCCCAATTACAATATCAATAACTCTGTCTCTTTCTAACCACCTTTGTTGACTTCTGCTTCTTTGTACTATGCCAACTCTTTCTACTTATGTATTCCAAGGCCCCCAGCCAAGATGTTCATCCCATGTGCAGTACCGTAAGACTAAGCTCCTTTCTCCAAAATAGCCTGTCCCTGTTCCACATTTTCCTCAGTCTCCATGTTCACAGGCTCTTCCTTTCAGTTTCTGTAGACTCAGCACAGCTCTTCCCTTGTGCCTAATTGCTTTGTTCCTGCCATTTTCGCTGTTCCTCCAGCTTTTCTCTCTCACCCACGACCATTTCCAGTTATGCCAGTGGGTGTATCCCTCATGCTCCTGGCCATCTCATGCCACTATTGCTGTGAAGTCAGGGAATACCCAGTGGTGTTCAGCACTGAGCTTTGTGCCCTTTCTAGCACCAGAGTGAGGCAAGCTTAGCATGAAAAAAAAGAAAATCCTCAGCGTACTGTGAAAGATCCCTCTATCAAATTTCTGCAGACTATGCTTTTCTGTTTAATCTTACAGCTCGTGAACAAGACCGATTTCAGTGTGACAGAAAATGTACATAACTGTACTAATTTGCCAATTTTCAAGTCCAAAGCATGAGTTTATTTAAAGATAATCAAAGAAAAGGTTACTAAATTATTTTGGTTTAGATTTTTTCACTGGTATCATTCTTAGAAAGAGCTAAACCATGTTGGCTGACAAAATCCAAACAAATTCACTTTGCAGCAGTACTCAAAAAGAGAAATTTCGGTCTGACTGGTTAGCTTGACAAAGTCTTAAGTGCCTGAACACAAAATCCTGTAGGAGGCATTGGCTCCTTAATGACATACAGTCTTACAGAGCGCAAGGGGAATAGACTCTCCTTCATCTCCTTGATTTCACTTGCTTCTCCTCTAACTCTTCTGTTATTCTTAACTACATTTTTTTTCAAATTACACATTTTCTCTTTCCTTGAAGAAATTGCCAGAGTCTAAAGAAGAGAAAATGCTGAATATATACTGGAATATATGCTGAATTCTGAATAGTTTTCCTTTTTTTCCATTTTCAACCCATTATTCTCATACTGACTAGGGGGAAGCCCATACAAAGAAGCTTAGATTTCATTTCCTGAAGCATTATTTGAGAAATGTTTATAAATTCTATCAGGATTTTCCTTTTATTTATATTGAAGAAGGGAAATATAATTTCACCCTTTCTTCTCTCTTCACCCCTCTTGTTAAAAATCCTTGCTATAGCTGTTCAAATCACTAAATACATATTACAGTGGTAGGTAAAAATCTGCTGCCTATTTTTCTATTAGGTGTCTTAGATGTTGAAACTAACCTAGATTTGTATCTCTAGTAAAAGATATTATTCTTTTGAATGTAAATAGGCAATTCTTGAATTCTCAGATAATTCTTACTATTTACACTCCTGAGTTTCTAAATCCACATTCATATTTGGCATTCAGGGCCCATTTAATACATATGGTACAGTCATGTATTCCAGAAAGATTTGGAAGAGGAAACATTGTGCACATGGTTGGATATAGATAGCAGAAGGATGCTTCCCCCCCTATATAAAAAGTTCCTGACTCTCCTGCAGCTGAGGAATCTGAACACTGTCCACTCTCTCCCCAGGTCGAACATCTGCATCTCCAAAACACTTTAGATATCTGTTGTAATATCTTGCCTGATCTGTTCCAAAGCATAAGGGTATTTCTGTCATATCACTTCCCCATCACACAGCTATTACAAAAAGGACAAGCTGCTCATGGCAGCTTAGCATATTTCTTTTAAAATATTCACCTTTCAAATATGTCATAAAAATAGGAATGAAAATAATTCTTGCAAATTAATAAGAATGAAGAGATCTCCCTGGTAATGGTTGTAGGAAACCCTTAAAACAGTCCTCAGGGGCAAAATTATTGCCTTCACTTCGAGCTGAAGAAGTAATGGTCAGAGAAACTTTAAATCCCTTCAGACTGTACTTGAACATGTTGAAACAAAGTAGTGAGAGACTTGGCAAGAATTTTGTTAAAATCTCTAGAAAAGAAGTGGGCTTCATTAATTGAAGTACTTGATGAAAAAGCAAAGTAGTAAAACTGTAAATGTTATGAGCGTCTGTCTAGAAAAACAGAAGTCTGATTTCAGTTGAGAAAAGATCAGTTTACAAGAAACAAAAGCCAATATTTTAAGATCAAGCCACATATAAATAAAATAGAAATAAGAATCATCTTTGCATATAATTTAATAATATTTTAAAAATAAGCTTAAAGAAATGAGATGTCAATGACATAACTACACTGCTGAATCTTATTATAAGAGTAAGCTTATTAAGAAGTATTTGTATGTGTTCATAGTACCCTTGGAAGCAAAGGAACACATGGGTGTCATTAAATCCCTTAGAAAAACCAAGATGCTTCAATTAGATCAGCCTGGGGCATCGGTTTTGATGAAATATCTATGGAAATATACATTTTAAAAATGTGTGCCCTAAAACCAGGGATTGTACATATATTCTGTATATGAGAAAAGATTGCTGACAACACAAGCTAATTTCAGTACTCTTACAAGATCTTCTGTAGCCTGACTTAAACAAGTTATATCTTGAAATGGACTCTATTGTGACAGTCATACAAGCATTGCACAACCTGAAGATAAACTTTCTCACCAAACACATTACCATACCTTCTTTATCCATTGTAACATTATCCCAAGTTTACAATTGTACTTTTATCGTGAAAATTAATAAACTATTTCTTCCATGTTCCGTTTTTTTTTCCCACCTTCCTACATGCGCTCTTAGCACAGTATTTGAAAGGAACTGCCCATTAATGGCATTTGTAAGTGTTCATAAAGCAAAATCTGCTTTAAGTGTAGTTAGATTACGATAACTTTCAAAGCTATCAGAGACCTATCAGTTAGAAACTTATCTTTGAGTTACAAAACAAGGTGAAAATTGGCAATGCCAAAATAAGATCAAGTTTGGCAAAGCATTATATACTAAAGATATATTTTGGAAGTTTTTCTAGGAAAAAAAGTAACACAATTGACTTAAATGGAATGAAAAATGGTGATTAAAATGATCGTACTGGTATAAATGAACTAATATCATCAGCATTTAAGTACACAGTAGCAGTGGTTATGCGCTGGAGTTATTTCAGATTTCTGTAGCATACACGTTTGTTTATACCTGTAATGAGAGCTTGCAGGTATTTATTACCACATGACCCTAGTGTCCCCACCTCACATACATTCATTACCATATAAATCTCATTATCAAACTCAAATGGGACCCAGATGTCTTCCATTTTCCTGAACAGTTTTTAATTGACTTTTTAGAAAAAAATCAACCTTGCCTCAATTTTCCTCAAGCAGTTTTGTGAACAATTCAGTGAGAAAAAGTAGTTTAACTAACTGTTTTATAGAGGATAAACAGCCTGCTTCAGGAGTAGCAGTAATTAAAAGAAACAATAGACAAAGAGCCAAACACAAGAATCTACTGAGGTGACACAGACAACAAATTCTCAGTAAGTCCCTGGCCAAGTTAGGCACAGATAGCAATGAATGTGAAACTGAAAACTATCTTGACGACATAGATAAAGAGAGGCAAGCAACTGTTTCAAAAGAAAGCACCTTCATCAGGAAGGTGTCAGCTGGAACAGGAACAGAATCCATCAACTCTGAACCTGAAGATCGAGATTGAGAAAGGCAGTTTCTGTTTGTTCAATTACACTCTCCATTGGACTTCTTCAGGATTTCTTTGTGTTCCTGAAAACGTTGAAGGCTATATTAACCTTCATAGTATAAGGCTTTGTCTAGAAAGTAAGGCGGTCAAAGAAGCTACTTGATAATCTGTTGGTAGAAGCAAGGGTTAGGAGACATCGTTCAGGTAGACGTATGGTCACATTTGGTTGCTGACACAGTTTGAACAACAATTACTGCCCATAAAGATAGGAAAAGCATATTGTATTTTATTTGAAATGCAGGGGTTCATTCAACATATATTACTAACATTTATATAGGTAAAAAAAATTCTTAAATCACACATCTGTATCCCAGCTTTTTTCCTTCAAAAATCTTCATGTACATAACAAAGCAATGCCATTTGCACTTTCTGGTCCCCATTCCTTGGAAATGTTTATATGTTTTGCTATATCTAGCAGTCTCTTTTCAGAAGTCTGTCTTGGAATCGTATAGTGTTCTCAGGCCCATAGATGAACTGCTGAAGTTATACAATCTGTGCATTACTGTCCAGCAGAGACATTGACTGAGGAAAAAACTTACCTGTATGCTTTAAACAACCCAAAATCATTTTTCTAGTTTAAGTACAGGAAAATAGACTCCTCATAAAGCCACTTATATTGCCTATCCTCCTGCACTCTGAAGGTTCACTCTAGGATAACAACTGGTGCAAGTAATATTTAGAAAATCTGTTATTCGATCAGTGTAATCCTGTGTAAAGATGTATCTTTCACAAGCTTACTACAAACTAAAGGAAGGTAGAGTGGGTGTATGTGAATCTTTCTGTTCTAGGGGAAAAAAAACTATCTGAGGTATTAGAGGAGGCAAGAAAAAGGTCTCATATGATGAAATTTTGCACTGATAATTTCATATCTCATGCAATATCCCCTAAATAAGTGTATACTATATTTTCTCATCTCTACAGCAAAAATACTTTACCAGTTTTTAATATAACTTAACTTTGTTTTACTGCCTTTGTCCTAAACCAAAGATTACAAGAAGGTTATGAAGAAATGTAGACATCTTTATTTTCAAGAGTGTTAAGTAATCCATTACTGTACAGCACAGCTAGAACTTAGAGATTCCTACAAAACTATGCCTAATATATTACCTTCAAGAGCTAAGTACTCTCTCACCCAAGCACACATAACACCTGACAGATTTGAAGCTGTGAAAAGACTAGCCTTGCTGATTGCTTCATTAAGCATTATTAATGAATTAATTCTTTCATTAATGCTTAATGAAATCAGGAAGAAACATTTCAAAGTAAAGACACTAACATTCAAGAACCAGCAAACCCTGTAAAAAGTGTGTTTACAAAATTCACTGTAAGCTTTTCTTACTTCTAGTAGAAATAAAATAATAAATTCTTCATTTTGACTACTTACACTATTTCCCTTGCTATCAAACTCTGGCATACTGCGTTTTAAAAATAGTAATTTTTAAATTTCCTTTATTCATCAAATTTAATTTTTGAGATTTGTGAGCTCTAAGAGGCTGTCATGATCCTCTTTGATATTTGGCAAAAGAAAAATTGCTTAACGATTTCTGTCTGTGAGATAAAGTTATCATCATGTTCTTAGTAGGTATCTTTGCGCATAGTAGAGAAAATTCAGAGGACACGAAATTAGTGTTAATGTTTCTTTTCAGGGCAGCTTGCTTAATAATGTTAGTAAATAAAGAATCTATTTTTTAGTCAAACCGGCATTTGTAGTTCATGTAGAAACGGTGCTCTTAAATCCTGGGTGTCTAATGTTGAAGGGAAGAATTTTTTTTTATATAACTCCACATTTTTAATCATTTTACGTGTCAACAATACAGTGCATAATCTTCAGCTGCTTTGCAGCATCAGCTACAAACGTATTACCCACCTGTGTGCGCCATGTATGGGAAAAAGGCTGTGTGGATGTGCACTGAGGGAAACTATGGAATTTTGAATAGGAGCTGTACTGTGGAGTTTGAAGGTACAAGGCCTGAGAGATGCAGCAATCGAAGTTAAATAAAGTGTGGTTCTGACTAATCCCTGCTAAACCAAGAAACTGCCATGCAACCCCAGTAGGCAAGTTTCTTCATTACCACGCAGAGGGAGAAAACAGATAGTGGTTAGCCATCAAGGTTGTTCTGGACAACAAATGAATTTATCAAGGGAATGAGCATGCTTTCCCTCTGCCAGACCCTGACTTTGGAGCCCTACTAGCTGCACTCTTAATTTGATAACAAGTTATTTACTCCTGGACTCCAGGACTCCTGGACTCCCAACTCTTTCAAAGTTGGAAACATGTTACAATGATGCAAATAAATAGCAAATAGTAAAGTATGTCTCATTTCTCCTTTTCCCCATTCCACCCCATCACATTATTTTAAGACGTGTGATCCAGTTCAGGGGTAAAATGTTTCTTCTTTCAGCTAAAGCAGGGTTAGTACAAAGAAAAGATGAGTGCAGCTTTACATTTTTCGTACTATTAAACCCAGTTCATGTCTTAATATATTTGACACGTTTCATTTCCATATCTCATTCAGCATGGAAAAGTAGGCTGCCTGTATGGAACCCCTCTTGATAATGTATGCATGCCACAATACTGCAGCTGAATATTTAAATGAACTGATACAAAACTTTAAGTAAAAACAAGTATTTTCTATTCTTCTGACTATACATTGTGTTCTCTCCCTCTTTAAATGCCCCTTTTATTTTTCTTTCTTACTTTTCAATAGTATATGCAAATACTTGATTATCAGCCTCATGTGGAAACGTGATTGAATCAACTCCCAGACCGTACTTCTTGGCAGTCAGTTCAGAAGTTGAGCAGCCCTCTGTGCAACCTTAAAAAAAAAAGGGGGGACTAAAATGCCTATATATATATTTTCTTTGCTCCTAAAAGGGGTTAATTTTGTCATTTTTGTAAGTCCAGCTTTTGGGGGGACTTTGTGATGTAAACAGTTTGACCAATCCATGCCTCACAGTTGCTGAAATGCTGGCTGTCGTAAAAGCAATCACAAGGAGGGAAGAAAAAAAGAGGAAGTTCTAGAGACATCCTGGTGATATCAATCTGCTATGATAATGCAATTGCATGTAAAGATAGATACTTATTTATCTGCTTCTTGTAGATTGAACTGTGCTGTCTTGCCTAGACCCATAGCCTGCAGTCTTTATTTGTATACTGCTTTTGTCACGTGAATCAATCATTGTTATGCATGCTTTCTTTGAATGAAAAAAAATCACACACATTGTTCCAGGTATGAGTAGACAAATAGAGGAATGTTATAAATTTAAGAAGAGTAGAGGTGCTGCAGTGAACAATTAGGGGGAAAAAATGTATATATATAAAAGCAGGAAAAAGAATGAGGACTTTAAAAACCATGGGATTTCTGAGGAGGGGGGACAGCTCAAAATAAGCATATTCATAAAGGAATGATGTAAGGATCTCATTAGTTATCTTTTTTCGTACTACTGTTACTTAATAGGAAAGGCAGCATACACAGGGCATAATCCTTCTATTTTTTATTACAGACAAATTCCTTGATGAAAACAATCATGGTTTCATTAATTGTTTCTATTTAGGGAGAGATATTAAATATTTCTGGAAGAACAAATTTCAGCATGCATTTCCATCATGTAGACTACTTACCTATGACTGTTTTTAGATAAAAAAGGTGTATTGGATAAGACAGTTTCACACTAGCCATAGCCTATTTTCTTTGTCTTTTTCTTAGGCACTGAAATTTAAATAAAAACTCATCATTTAAATTAGAACTGTTCTCTCCTCCTCTCCCTTGTTTCTTCCTTTTAATTCTCAATTCTACTGGAATGCTCTAAGAGCAGCACTTTAACTAATTGCAATTTTTGCTTCACCCACTCTTTTCAATTTACCACTTTGTATCTTCACATAAAAGGAAGTGTGACCCACTTCTTTCTGAAGGTGATGTTAATGCAGTTCAATAAATGGCAGAGAGAACAGGGTGACCTGGAATGGTGTAAGCCATATGAGAAAGGCATTTCATTTTTTTCTATTATGAAAACGAGATTTTCCTTTAAGTGTGTTTATTGAACTGCAGTAACATAATGTAAAGTAACATAGACTTCAGCAAGATGACCTCATTCATCATCCTGGGGTCAGCTAAAGATGTTGGAAGCATTCTGAGCACTGGTTAAAGAAACACAATTTTTCATAGAAGAAATTTCTTACTCCCTTTGGGATTGACCCTTTAAACTACAGCATACTGCTGAAGAAAGAGCAGAGCCTTTACGTTAGCTCTCAGCATTAAGCATTTGCGCAGCAGCTGTGCAGAGAGACAGTTGTAGCTTGAAGAGCTGTTAACCATGTTCAGCAATATGGAGTGAGGGTCTACACGTGTTCTGCTGTCATAATTGGTAAAGAGGAAGAAAAGTGGGCATTGCAGCAGGCAGAAGAGGTGTTTTACCAGGCTTTGGGTCGGGACCATAACTTCTGACCACCACATAGCTGCTTGGCTGCAATTCACTGCAAGAGAAATATTCAAATGCCCAGTATTTTTAGGTTTTTAGTTACTCCTAAAGTAACTTACTCCTAATGCTAGTAGTTTCTCCTACTAGCCAAAATTATTCAAATGTGCTTAAGAACTCTGTTTAGAAGGAATTTATGAGGGGAAGTACACAAGACAGTCAGCCACTAACACAGAAATGTGCCTGCGGCCTCAGAGCAAAGAGCACCTCTCTCAACTGCTCCATGCTTCTGACCATATGTTGTTCATCTGTTCATCTCCCCAGCCATTCATTTGGACTAGGATGTTGAACTGTGCAAAATAAGCTTCCCAGGGAGTTTTTTCTCAATGATATAGGGGTGGATGGTTCTATTATCTGAGCAGAGCCTATACAACCTCTCCCCTTCAGGCACTTTTAGGTAAAAACAAGATGGAAAACTTCAGCAAACATCCTGCCTCAGTCAACATCTCATATGGCCCAGTCTGGCCCAGTCTCTCACCCAGAGAGTTGACTTCTACAGTCCCTTTAATTTTCTTCTCAAGGCTATTGTTTAACTGCCTAAATCCCTGAGTTAGCAAATTTCAAGTTAGACAAAGTTTTTCTCATCTCCTCTTCTCCTGCAAAACCTGTTGATCTAGGGCAGCCAGTTCATGCCTCCCCTCCACTTTATCAGACTAGACAGAGCTTTTGTAGTTGCTACTCAGACAAAGATATCATTTCTAACAATAGCTCATCGTCAATTCTTTTTGGGAAGTTTCCAGATGTTGCTTTAATTCATTTTGTGGAGCCTCCTGGCTCAGTTTTAAGTCTTGTTTTAATTCCTTTTGGTCTTATATCAATTCCTTTTGGCTATTTTTATATCTACGAGCATCTCCATTATTTATTGCATATTGATTCAACAGCAATACAAACACACAATCTGCTTTGTTGGAAAAATGGATCTCACTGCTAACACCAGTTTCATTGCTTCCTGTCTGAAGAAACTGAGTATTTTTTATCTAATGGATTGTCTTTCTTAGCTGGGAAAATTGATTTTGTTAGTGAAGTATATCTTTGATGAAGTTTTAATAAATCAAAAAGTGAAGAGTTTTGTTCCTTTGCACACTACAGGCACAAAAGCCAGGAGGCATTTCCTCAATCTAAAGATCACTATTTTTTTCCCCTTAGTCCAGTACCCCAAAGCAACTCATTTTCCATCTCCATCCTTCCTCCTAAGGCTCAGCTTGGCACTGACAGGGACAGCTTGGGGAAAGCAGGATACTGGCCCCAGGGCAGCCTGCTGATTCCCTGGCCCCTGTCGCTCCATGTTCTTTCCCCATGCAGTGGCTGCTGATCCAGGGTCCTGAAAAAATGATTTTAAGTGTTCCCTCCTACACTTAGACAAAGGTAGGTTCTTTATTTTGTGGCTTGTGCTCTAATTTTCAGTAGGACCTAAACTAACATACCAGCTTTATTTTGGACCTTTGCAGACCACTACCTAACCTCAATTTACGTAATCTTATTGGCTAACCAATAAAAATATGTCTGTAGCAATAGTCCATTGTTTCTTTCTCACAGCTTGTTTCCATACATTTCTGGCTCTGAATAGTTTAGTTATTATAATTGTCAATATATTTATTATTTAAATGGAAATTCACTAGTAGTAAAGTACCAAAACCTAGTTTGTCTTTACCACAATCAGCTGAAGCTCTTAGTGAAGAAAATGTGTTCCCTATCATCTTGGAGACAAATGATATCAAAATTCTGAGTTTCTTTAAAAAGTATGTGCAACTTAAATGCTATTAAATGTATACTCTGTTCAGAAAAATCTGTTTGTAGTAATATGATTCAGGAGACATTAACAAATATGACAACCTTATATATCCAGAAGGAAATTTCTTCATAACAACAGAAAGAAAAAAAAAAAAAGTAACCCTTTTCCGCAACCAACTCTGCAAATAAAAAAGGAAAAGATAATTGGCATCATCATAATCACAAAACATGTTGTATTCCTGATTTTCACTCAGCTGCAGGTTTGCAAGGAGTAGTAAAGGATCAGTGAAACCTAAAAACATCTATCTCCAAATGGCAGGGTTGGTTTTTTTTTTCTTTCAGGCATGAGTAGCACTTAAAACACCCGGAACTGTATAACCACTGATTCTGTTTGCAAACTTCCACCATCCTGACTTCATGAATTTTCACTCACTTCTAATTGATAGAAAGAATGCAGTAAAACTGTAAGTTCATGATGATTTTCTATTACCTTACATTATAGTGGCATATGAACTCCCACAATCAAGGATGCAGTTCTCTATGATAAATACATGCAAAAACAATTTTCTGAAATTTTAAATAGAATAATTTTATATGGGTTTTGTTGTTGGGGTTTTTTTGGGGTGGGGGTTGGGGGTTTTTTTGGGGTTTTTTTTTTTTGGTGGTGTTTTTTTTTTTCCCCAAAGGAAATTATTTTTGGTCCAAGAAGAGCTACAGTTAATCCCATGTTATTTGGCTTCATAGTCTTAACACCAAAGAAAGTATTTCTTTCCAGGTTATGCAAGTCATGTGAAACAGTACTTTCTCTCCAGACTTTCACTCCTGCAGTCCCTTCAGTACAAAAACCTTCACATCTCTGTTTCTCTCCTTGTCTGTTTTTACCATGTACTTTGTATTACAAGTCTCGTATGATGTGTGTCAGCAGGGAAGCTTGATGTCGGAAGCCAAACATGAAAAATTGGAAGCCATTCTCAATCATTCTAGCTTTTGTGTCTCTTATGCCCACCTTCTTCCCACACCCGTGTATAGTCCCATGTCTTCCACCTTCCAGCTTTATTGTCACACTGCTCTCGTGTGACTCTGTTGCAATACGGACTGTGCTACAGGAAATAAATCTTAGTGGATTTGTTGTCAAAACTATGTAAACCTGTTGCAATCAAATCCTTTTCTTCCTTATATTTTAACATAGCAAGTCATCTCTTTTTTCAACCTATTCTAATTGTAAATGGTTTCACTTAAGAATTGCAACATATATTCTGCTCCAGATCAAATGTGATTGTTCTGAATTTAAATTATTTATAACATTGTAGCATTTCAAATTTAATATCTTAACATCTTTCACATTCTTAAGTGTTCAATGGTCGGATCACTTGACAAACATACTTTTCACATCTGCGTACTTGAATAGGAATTTATGTAATTATATGACTTTTGTGCCACAGAATGGAGTATTAGCAGTAATATTTAGTGTTTGTATTATATTAGTGTCTGGTAGTAAAACTGGGCTGAAGGTCCTTCTGCATTAATCAATATAAAGATATTCCAGCTATATTGATATTTATATTCAATATTGATATTGGACATATATATTGATATTGGACATATATATTGATATTGGACATATATATGGATATTTATATTCTCTCTATATATATTGAAAATATATATTGATATTTATATTCGATATAAAGAGTTCCAGCTCAAGCAGAACCTAAGCATCACTTCGGAAACAGAATCATGTGTGTGTTTAGCTAAACATATTAATACTTCATAAGGCTAACTACCAAACTCTATCTGATATCTACCTTCTGTATACATGTATTCCAATACGTATCCAGACAAAACAGGGGAAGAAGAAGGAATTTTCTGTCAGTTTCATCTTTTTAGAGCTTTCTTCTATTGAGGCTCTATTAAAACCACATTCAGAAAACCCCACTAAGTTTTCTTGGCCAGTAGGGTGAGACCCTCAATGGGAAGCCAGAGAATATGGCTTGAATGAGATCAGCAGCCACTGCAGCAGAAATGATCAAGGGACCATGGACGTTGTGTTCAGTCTTGGTCCAAAGTTACCTTTCATTGTCCTCTTTCTTCAGCTTGACTCACATCAACTTAAAACAGCCCAGGTACCTTCCAGACACTGTGGGAGATGAGCTCCTCAGCACACCCTGCAACCACCTGGAAAGTATCTCTGAACTTTTTCTCCCTCTCTCATAGGCACATTGAAAACTCAAGTGCTCCCAGACAGACTCCAGCCCTCTTTTAGCTGTCACTGATCCGGAAGCCTCTGGATCTCTTCTACCACCAACTATTTCATAAGCAAAGATTCCCCTTTGTCAAACAAGAGATTCAGGAAATACCCAAGATTTTCATATTCAGATATTCAGTGTTGTCATTAACCTAAACATCCTAGCACCTAGCAAGCTCAGAGATTCTCCAGGAACCCTAAGCTATTTACTTCCCCTGAAAAAAAACCTACCTCACACAGGAACCTCATATACAGGTTTTAATATTCTCGGTGCTACCCTTGACTCTGCTTGAGGCAAACCATAAATGGAAGTTATATAAAATGATTTGCAGCTGTGCAAATGTGCTCACTGCATAATTTGCATTTAGAATCATTCATGATATTAACTGAATAGCACAGTAATAGTGATGTGAAGGTGAACATCCATATGCTTGCAAGATCTAGGCCTAAAAATGCAGGTCTTGGAAAAGTATGGAGTTTCCAGGGGACTTGTAATCTAATTAAAACTGACAGAAAGTTCTGATCCTAAAAGTGGCTTTTCATTTTTGGTAAGATTTATTGAATGCTACAATTGAGAAGATTAAATATTTTTTATTCTTTTCCCTCTCCCCTCCCTCCCCCCCCCCCCCCCCCCCATATTGCTTATATCTATTTGAGTGTCATCTAAAAGCAGATAATTGTGATATGACCAGGGTTTTCCCTTTCTGTCTGGAAGATTTGTCACACATCCTATCTCTATCCTCATCATGGATACTTCATACCATGTATATCAGAATATAACTGCATAGCTGTCATCGGACAGAGAAATCTCAATTTTTCCTCTGCTTTCTTGGACATGATTCCTCAAATTGCCCCTTTTCTGAGTGATATACATTCTCTCTTCTCACTCTTTCTAAGATTTAAATAGAGCTTTTTTGTTAATTCTTCAAACTTATGTTGTATCACTAGTCATGAAGTGTCTTAGTGAGATAGAAAATAAAATCCAAGAGCCAAAACAACTAAATAGTTGTTTTTTAAGTCTCTAGGTTTGGTTCATCACTCGAAAGGCATAAACAGAGCCTTTACTCCTTTCTTTTTTTTCCCCTCTGAATATTTATGCTCAACATTAGCCAGCCATATTTACAATATGTTGTTATCTGTACATGATTTTAAATGCCTCTGATTTTAAATATCTCTGATTCAGTTTTGCTTTTTTTTATGGAAATTTCATGGATACTGAAAGATACTGATGTCAGACAATCTTTGCCTAAAGAGTGGGAAAAAAAATCTTATATGACAGCTATTGATATGCAACATATTCCAAGATCATTATGTTTGTCCACCAGCCCACATACCCTCATAATGCCAGCCTCTATGCTCAACCTTACAAAATTGTCATCCACCCTCTCTGGCATATGATGTACAGTGAGCAAAAGTACACTTCAGATTTGAAAGGGACTATGGAGAAGTTAGGGGACAAATAGAAGTATCAGAATGTAGAATAAATATTGCTACATGTCACCAACCAAACAAGCAAATGGACAGTAAGAAATTTGTGACAACAACCTTGGAAGAAAGAGATTTTTTTGCCCCAACTGGAAATAAATCATTCAACAATAACAAGAAACCAGAAAAATAAGAATCAGAAAGCTGGGAACAGCAGAACTCAACTTGTATCTATTGCACATCCTGAAAAGCAGGGCTCCCAAAAGCTCATGACAGCCAGAAGTAATGACTACTGTGGCTCTTTACTAACAATATCATTACCACAAATTGCTTGCTTTGCATTCTTCCATACCAACAAATTAGAAGTAAGGGGGTTTTTTTGTTTGTTTGTTTGAAAATGCATGTGGTGCAGGTATAGCTAATTGATACGGTGACAGCATCAATATTTTACATTTGTTCTCGTTGCCAGGGAATTGAGTTGGGGCTGCTGTACCACTCAAGGACATATTATCTCAAATCCACTCACTAAACAGGATGGGCTTATGGGTGATTGCAACTGCTATTCTGTGATTTCTAATCTGTGATTTCTAATCCATGACATCCACACCCCACACTTTACCAGGGAACAAGGTCCCTGCCACTCCACACCAGCTCAGACAGCCACTGTAAGTCTGGGAAATGGGACCCTCTCTCCAGCCAGTCTTCCTGCTCCAGACATCAGGTCCCATCTGGTGGCCTAGGCCCAATGGGTTTTGGGTCCATTTTGGGCCCAACCTTTTGCATACTGTTGGAGGTCTACTTATGTGTTCTCCACTTTCTCTGGTCTAATAAGACCTATTCTCCTATTATTTTTGTTATAAAATATTGGACATGAACAGCAGTAGTATAACAAAATTAATCTATTTCTTTTTTGGTTTTTAGGTCATTATTAACCCAGTCAGCTGGGCAGAGGTAGTCAATACCTCATTTGTTTGGGCTGTGTTTTCAAATACGCTTCACCCCATGACAATTCTGTGTTATACAGTGAGCTTCATTCAAAGATTTTTAGGGGTTTTTTCCACTAATGACAGTATTCCTGTGGGGACCATAAGGAGACTATTTAGCCAAATTTTTAGATGCCATTTATTTATTTTGTTTGTTTTAGGGGGCTTTGTTATTCTTTCTCCAGTTATATGATACAAAGTCTTGCTTATGGATTTCACTTCCAATGTAAAATTATAGCAGCACTGACTCTTTCACTTCTTTGGTGTAAACTCTTTTGTATTAAAGTGACTCTGTAATTCCTAATAAGTATAGGCAAGCTGTTTCACAGTTTTATGCAAAGTGGCATTTGCACAATTCTAAGTAATTTGAACATTACCTGGTTATTTGCTGATGCAAATGCACAGACTGCACAGATTTATATTTTACACAATAAATAAAATCCTTGTGTATCACAAAAGTTTTCTGTGAATTCATCATAGAAGTGAAAAATAGATAACCATCTTTGTGAGGCTATTAATTACTTCAGTGGAAGTACTCTCATGAGAAAAGAAAGGTAGTTCATGACTTGCACAACATGACACCGTGGTGACAGGTGTGTAACCATGTTACAGGTCTGGGTGAGATCCTTCATATAAATTGGTAGAGTTTCATTGAAGTCATTGGAAGTATGCCAATTTATATTTGCTGTTGACTTGGCCTTCTGCTTATATTGTGAGATTATCCTTAAGTAATTTGTCTTCCACTTTTTATGCAAGCTTATACAAGGTCAAGCTCAGAGTAAACTCTGCCAAATTCTCCCTAAAGGTACAGAACTATTGCGATCAGCAGCTGATAAACAGATACTTCTAAGAACACTTTTATCTGGGCTACTAATAAGTAGAGGTAGATAAAGTAATCTGATTTGATTTCAAATCCATACAAGCATTGTAGGTTCAAAAGGTTAACCTAAGCACAGAAGTTATCAGATTCATATTGACTTCAGAAATCCCAAGAAGAAAGAGTAGAGGAAGGAAAAACAGAGATTATATAAAACACAGAATTAAATGAAAATAAAGCAGAGAGGAAGAAATCAAAACCAAATTGCTTTCTCTATTTGAAATTTATTTTAATTTTTTAAATGGGCATCTCTAGAGAATCATGTGAGAGCAAATTGTCATCCATGTTTACACTTCTTTGTGATGTGCTTCTGTGATGTTAAAGACATTCTGAATAGACTTTTAAAGGTTTTACTAATGAAACTGGTTTTCTGCAATATGCTGGTAGATGCTAGTGTGATGGCAGCCCAGCTGATTTCTTCTTGGGCCAAAAGTAGCATGGGGGAAGAAAGAAAGTTCTGATATATAACTCTGCTCATTAATTTTCAAAGCTCTTGTTAGAAGTCTGTATAGGGATCTAAAATCTCAAACTAATTTTGTATTACTGCCAGATAGTCACATATGTTTTTCCTAATTCCAGGGAAATGACTGTTCATTCCCTCTACTAACACTTATGATTTTGAAGACTGAATAAAATGTAAAATCAAATGTTCTTTATATTATGACTAGTGTTAGCATTTCATTCAGCTCAGACAACTATTATTTCACACTCCCTTCATGCTTAGCTTCAAATTGTGTTCTTAGATACAAATTCAATACTGCTTTTTCAGGCTGAGTTTCTGTATTTGGATTTTCTCCCCCAAATTTCACAGGGTTTGTCATTACTTTGGCTTCTGAAAGTCAAGCAGTTTACATTCTTGCATTTCTCAGGTTCCTCAAAGCACAGGTCACTAGCATCCTTGTAAACACTCCCTAGTCTTCTGCTCTTCCTTCTGGCTATCTAACATAACCTGATGGCTTTGGCTGCTTCATGCTTTGCTTTTTAATACCTCAGATGATTTTGATATTCTTCAATAAACCTTGACTACTCCATACTACTTGGTTTAATTAGACTGTGTTTTAAAAAGAAAGATAAATTAATCTGGTTTAGCTTGCAACCATGAATACTTTTTCTGTTTGTGGTTACACATAATCATTGATCACAATACGGTACTACCTTTTCTTAAATCAGGTATCCTCATTTAGTCATAAAGCAACTGTTCCTGGTAACTATTCAGAACATGGGCTAATAATATTTTAACAAGGAATTCCCACAGACTTTCCCTTAACCAGAGGTGAAGCCTGTATCCAGAAGTGTATGAGTTTGGATAGAAAAAGTACTAAGGCATGCGTGTACTATAGCTTCACTGGGATCATAAATGCCATTTCCTGCCTTGGCAGCTTGATAAGACTAGCCTTGAGGATTTTGGGGTTTTTATTTTGTTGCCTTCACATCTGAAACTATTCAGCAGATTCAACATGAATTCATTACTGTGTTTGGAAGACTAAAACTGTTTTGTTGAGGTTTTAACAAATACAGTATTCATTTAAAAAAAGAACATTCAAATCTGGCTGCAAGGCTTACATTGCATTTCAGTTATCAGAACCCTTGAATTTAATCAATCTTGATTACCAGAAAGTTTTTTTTTTCTGTTAAAGTATATAAGACCTACCAGAAGATCGGATAGGCAACTTGAGTGTGAAGAAAAAAGGAAAAGAAAGTTAAAGACCTTACCAGAAGAAAACATTCAGCCTAAATCTGCCTTTTCTTTTACAGCATCTACAGATGTTTCTTTCCATTTATTCGTATTGCAAGGTATAAGTCAATACACTGAATGAGAAAAAAAAGAATCAGAATTAAATACTCTACCACTACAATCAAAATTTAGGAACTTGAAAGAACAGCAAATGGTGATCCCTCAGAACAGACGTTTTATGTTTAGCAACGTAAACTTCTCTTGTTAATTGATCTTTATTGATAAGGGAAAAGCTGCATTGCGTTACTAAAATGACAGTTTGGAGCATGTTGAAATGGGTAATTACAAGAACCTAGATACTCTTCCTACTATTCTTTCTGCTGCTTTCTGATGAACAAGTGCTGGAAAAAATCAGTGCAAACGTGCAGAAAATAATTATATTTATTTTTTTAGTGATAATTACTTGCACAGAAGATATTTATTTTCAGTGGGTAGTTTTTTACCTGTATTTTTTTTAAGGAATGCTTAGACAACAAGGCACAGCAGAGAAACTACCTTTTTTTTTCCTAAATGTATCTTTATGAGTATAACTGAGAGTGAGAGTCAATGGAAGTACCACAGTGACAAGAAACAATTTAATCTCGTCTTTACAGAATAAATATAAAGCACCCATAAAAACTGTACATATAACACAATTCCATGAGAATAAAGGAATACTAGATTCTCTTATGTTGTTAGAGATTGGATTAAAATTTTTTTCTATCTGAAAACTTAACCTCTATATGTCACATGAAATAACTAAAATAAATCTGTAAACTGAATGAAGATGAAGCCTCCACCACAAAGACAGGCTCACGTCTGTGGCCAAACAATAACAGGAAGAAATTCAACAGAGAATCTGATCAGAAAAAACTCCTGAAATACTTTTTTCCTAGCTCTGTATGTTTAACAGAGTCAAAGGCAGTAAAGAACAGGCTAATAGATGTATCTGTGGAAGCACTAGGAGTTTTCAATAAGTGGTAGTACTGCTTACTCAGTGTTAAAGACAACTTTAAAGGCCTTTAAAGGCTCTTGCAAATTAAACTAAATAGAAGAAACCTGGCAACATCTGGCCTGGCCCCACAGCTACCAGTAGTTAATATGTCTATTCTAATTTACAGAAGCTGAAACTTACTAATATTAAACTTACTTATGAGGGCAACCTAATGTCTCGATTTCTGAATTCTCAAGGTAAGGGCCTGGATGAATACTATGGAACTTCCTATTCAGCTAGGAAAATTCCTGTTCAGTCTATGGACCTGGACCTGGATCTGGAACCTCAGAAGCTATTTGGAAATATTCTCTCTATTCTGAAATACAGAAATCTCAGAAGATTGCCACTTTTTTGGACAAAATATATATAATTTATGATTGAATTTTTAATATTTTACTTTTGTGCCCAATACTTCAGAGGAATCTACTACCAGAGTTTTCTCTGGTTTCTTATAGATTATGTTACTGCCTACCTTTAAATAGGTTTCTTAATCTTATTCTCAAAACATATTATTCATACAAGCCAGAAATGTGGTATTAAGTTTATTAATTCTTTAAAAAGTCATTATCCTGCTGGTCTTTATCACAAATGAGAAATCTCACTATGAAGTCTAACTATAATATTTTAAAATTCTGTGTATGACAACCACCTTATTTTTAAAAATTCTTCCCTAATTCAGTGAGGCTTTAGGTGGGTTCATGAACTAATCCACTCAAAATCAATTAAATATCCAAATCATAGGACAATATACAATAAGAGTGAGAATGAGAGGAATATTAACATATATATATATTTTACAGAAACAGTGTATTTGTACTTATAAATCATGTTTCACCTATTAGGGTTTTTTGTTGTTATTATTATTTACAGGTTATTATTATTTACAGGAAACAATGACCAAACTAAAGGAGATGTTTAAAGTATCTTATTGGAGAGAGGTTCATGCTCATGGGTAAGAATGGAAAAAAAGATTATTGTCTTTTGGGTTATCACTAATGACACAGAAGAGTTGCAGCATACACTAATGACTGTCAGAAGCAGAGGAGTCAGAGGAGCAGATTTCTGAGGGATTAAAGCTTTTCATTGTCTGTGTATAAAGTGATTTATTGAAAAAAGTTTGCTGAAGAACAAAAGAAAAAATTCCCGTTCTTTTGAAATGCATTTTCCCTAGCCTCTCTCAGAACATATTTATAAACCTGTACAATAAATAGGAAAGCTAAGCAAAGAATAACATTAGTACGAACATTTTGAAAAAAGAAAAGAAGTGCAAAAAAATGTGGCCAGCTGTTAAAAAAAAGTAGAATTAATGTGCCTTTGTGTATCAGATTTGCAAGAATGCAAATACTGCAACTTCTGGTCAGCTGGTTTAAAGATTAATTTCAAACAAGTAACTTTTTTTCCTTAAGGAAATGGACTAATAGTAGACAGGTCATAGTTATGCAAACAGGGCAGACTCTGCCATAAAAGTAGAATAGGTTGCCAACTAGAGCAGCAAAATATCGAGGACAGCAAAATTAATTGTGTACATGTTTTGTGGGTCTGCAAATCTTTGTCTGCATTATCTTAAACTGCTAGAAGGAAGGCAGGGAGGGAAGGAAGGAAGGAAGGAGGGAAGGAGGGAAGGAAGGAAGGAAGGAAGGAAGGAAGGAAGGAAGGAAGGAAGGAAGGAAGGAAGGAAGGAAGGAAGGAAGGAAGGAAGGAAGGAAGGAAGGAAGGAAGGAAGGAAGGAAGGAAGGAAGGAAGGAAGGAAGGAAGGAAGGAAGGAAGGAAGGAATGCAGGAAGGAAGGCAGGAAGGAAGGCAGGAAGGCAGGAAGGCAGGAAGGAAGGCAGGAAGGCAGGAAGGAAGGCAGGAAGGCAGGAAGGCAGGAAGGAAGGAAGGAAGGAAGGAAGGAAGGCAGGAAGGAAGGAAGGCAGGAAGGAAGGAAGGAAGGAAGGAAGGCAGGCAGGAAGGAAGGAAGGCAGGAAGGAAGGAAGGAAGGCAGGAAGGAAGGAAGGCAGGAAGGAAGGAATGCAGGAAGGAAGGAAGGAAGGAAGGCAGGAAGGAAGGCAGGAAGGCAGGAAGGCAGGAAGGAAGGCAGGAAGGAAGGCAGGAAGGCAGGAAGGCAGGAAGGAAGGCAGGAAGGCAGGAAGGAAGGCAGGAAGGCAGGAAGGAAGGCAGGAAGGCAGGAAGGCAGGAAGGAAGGAAGGAAGGAAGGAAGGAAGGAAGGCAGGAAGGAAGGAAGGCAGGAAGGAAGGAAGGAAGGAAGGAAGGCAGGCAGGAAGGAAGGAAGGCAGGAAGGAAGGAAGGCAGGAAGGAAGGAAGGAAGGCAGGAAGGAAGGAAGGCAGGAAGGAAGGAATGCAGGAAGGAAGGAAGGAAGGCAGGAAGGCAGGAAGGAAGGCAGGAAGGAAGGAAGGAAGGCAGGAAGGCAGGAAGGCAGGAAGGCAGGAAGGAAGGAAGGAAGGAAGGAAGGAAGGAAGGAAGGAAGGAAGGCAGGAAGGAAGGCAGGAAGGCAGGAAGGAAGGAAGGAAGGAAGGAAGGAAGGAAGGAAGGAAGGAAGGAAGGAAGGAATTTAATTATTCGTGAGGTATGAAACAGGACATGGTGCCTGGGCTAAGAAAGAAACATCCCTGCCAGACAGAAATGATGAAGAGGCTGCAGAATGAAAGCAAAAGATGCTGCAGAGCTATGTTTTAAAAAATTGTAGTGTTTCCAGTTGTTACTGTGAGGATTAACTTGGCAGCGACATATTATTTTGGCACATTGTCATTTTTACTTTCATTATGGTTAAGACTCAGCAGAAATGTTATATCAATGCTGTAAGGGACTATGTTTGTTAAAGGAACTTCAAGAGCACATTGTAGTGCTGCTGTATAACATCATTTGTAAAAGCATTTACAACCATCAGTGTCATCTGGGGTTGCTATAAAGCACAAATTCTGGGATTTGGACTGTTTGGCTCTGTACAGATATCATATACCAGCCATGATATGACAATAATCATTTCCTAAATAATCATACTGAGAAACTTTTTATTAACTTAAATAGCAACTTACCTGCTCTAAAATATAATCATCTTTCTTGAGTATGTAGTTAGATGCACCTCCTATTCCAAATTTTATCTAAAATAAACAAACAAATGCTGTAATTTCAAAGTCCATTTCATTTTTACATATCCATGTATAATTTTTAGTCTTGCACAGCATGAATATTCAGAATAAAAAAGACTCCTAAAATCCATGTGAATATACACTTACAATGGTTGCACAGTCAAATGTATTTTTAACTGCTAGTCTTCATTTATACGATGTAAACCACCATGTTTGTAAAGAAGAATATTTGGACTTTTATTCCTGTATTTGAGCAACTTGTTGCAGAGGATTATTTTGTCTGTGAAGAGCCACAGTGACATACAAGTCAATGCAACTGATGGTTATTAATTCTTATAACTTAATACTTCACTCAATGCCAATATATGTATAAAAGAAAATAATTTACCTATAGGTAAAAAAAAAACCCCTTGTACTTGGTGTAAATTTTACCATGTGATAGCCTACATCTTTTTAATGAGAATTAATGTTTTGTTTTGTTTTGTTTTGTTTTTTGTTTTGTTTGAAAAGTGGTTTATTTTTTCCCTGTTGTTCTTAATTTTCCTATAAGCTTGCTTTTACTTTCATCATCCAGGTTTGGAAGTAAAATTGCCAGAGTACTGTAGGAAAGAATTTTCCTGAACATTTTCTTATACAATTTCAATCTTTTATTCCAAAGGAAAAACAATTCACTTCATAGATGAAGTACATGACTGATACCAGTAAATAAATACCAATACAGTGTACAGACCCTTCAGGAATTTTTACCGGCTAACCAACGTGAGTAAAACATGTTAAGTCATTAGCCTCTAGGAGGAACTAAAACGATGACTCCTTTGGCATGTTTTACTTCCTGACACTTTCATATGCAAAGAAGTTGCAGTTTATAAGATTATTACTCATCATTATATTTCTATTTTCATACTGTTAACTTCATGCCTTAACTATGAACAGGTTTTGTATGCACTTTCCTTCCTCTGCAGTTTGGATAAAAATTTTCAGAGCTTGTTCACTGGCTGATCGTTGTGTTTCTTGGGACTGAGCTGTTACTCCATGATCTCTGGTGCTCGTTTTAGGTTTCTGTGTGCCACACAAAAAACTTGTCCAGATCAGAGAGGAAATAATTCCAATATTGTTGGTTCATATAGCTGTTGGGAGCACTATATAGCTCAGTCTATAGAAATGCAAAATGGCCCCAGAAGAGCCAGGGAAGTTCATCACAACAGTTACTCAAGTGTTACTGTTACAGCTCTGAGAGCCCATGTGGGATTTAGAGACCTAGAAGGTTAAGGAACAAAGTTCACTGCTCTGAAAAAAAAAAAAACAATCAGTGTGGAAGCAGATATAATTGATTTGGATGACATGATGCATGCTTCAATTTGTTGCACTGTATTGAGGCAGAATGGTTACAGAATTTCTGTAATTGAAAACCAAGTGTTGAGAAAATTGAAGGAGTTTCTCTAGTGCAGAAGTGGTTGCTACCACTTTGGGAACTGACTATCCCAAGCTTTTATAGTTTGATGTTCCAGATTAACTGTCAGAGACAACTGGTAATATTCTTGTGAAGCTGTTTATCTCTATATCTCAAATAGTTCTGAACTTATAGCTGATTTTCATTGATTTGAGTTTCCAAACTGTGTTAAGAACATTGATGTCTATAAGTCCATGGTCTGTTGCTGAAAAGCTTACAGAAAAATAACACATACAAAAAAGGCAAGTGGTATAAAAGTTGTTTTCTTCCTAACAACGTGTGAAATAGCTGATGAAAAAAAGCTTTTCGTTCATGTAAGATTGCTATGACATTGATATGATTCACATGATTATCAACCAGTGTTGATGTACATGATGAGGTACATGGATGCACACAGATGCACAGTGATCAATCAGGTGCAGATTTCATTATGATCTTCTATACCAAACATTTATGGATTAGAGTCCATGATTTTTGCACAAAATGTTTTACAGGGCACTCCATAATGCTGATCCTTTGATCGTTCACATTAGGTATGGGACTGGAATATATTTTTCTTTCTTTCCATTAGGAGCACAACTATTTTTCCCTACTAAGTGGAAAAAGATGTAGGGCAGGAGGTGTGTCTAAGACAAACAAGGAAACAAGACACAGACCCAGGACTGGAAAGCATGTCTGTGTTGCGCAGGTTAGACATAGTAACAGAGCAGTCCTTCTAAACATGGGTTGCTTCCTCCTCTGTTGCAGCTGCACAAACTTCAGGGTTAACCACTGGAGAACTTTATCAAACTTGCAAACATGAAAAAAGATTAACAAGAATGGGGTCAGATCTGCAGGCTGCAAACAAGAAAGAAATTAGAGGGTTTAATACAATGTGCAAACCAAAGCAAGCCAAAGCTCTTCATCAGACTAAAATTAGGACATATTTTTGAAAACTCCAAGTACTTAAAGGTGGAATGCAATTAGACCAGAGATAACAACACCTGCTGATTAGCTTGGTTTTCTTCTCTTTTCAATTCTATTACCCTTGGTGTTACACAACAGTAATCTCAGGTGAGACACCTGACTGGCACCCAACATTCTCTAATTCTCAGCTCTGAAAGGGCAACTGTCAGTTCAGCTTCCTACTGCCTGCTTTGCAGCTCACTGCAGAGTTCAGGAGAGGCTGGAGGAGCTAAGTCCTGCTGCCTTACTGAAGCTACTCTCTTACTGAAGGAGGATTTACATGTGCTGGACCTTTGGGATATGCTACTTCACAGTGTTTGCATAGCATTTTTTACGCTGCCTAAGGGCATACCTCTATCCAGTCCTTTCTAAAAGAGCTTGCACTTGCATTGCTGCCTGCATGAACTCATAGTATTCTCTACAGAGGTTTCTGTGAGCAGCTTTAGCTGAAGTAAAGAGAGAGAGGCAAAGCCTAGTATGATTCTCCATACCTGTCCCAAAGGAGCAAGTCTGAGCTGCCCTCTCTTTAATTTGTTTCACACATAACAATCACTTTAAGTGCAACCTCTCTGAACTCTGTCCTCACATTCCTCCACTTCTTTATATGTCAAGTAGTGGCCACAACACTCACTTCAGTAAAACTGTTTGAATTCCCCAAATGAAAACTCATGTGCATCACAAATGTCTTAGCGCAATCCAGTTATGTCCCATTTAATGTTCCCTCTGTCTGTTGTTACCAACATAATGGAAAGATAGAGGGAGAGAACTATGTGCAAATTCTTAATCATATTTTCCAACATAATACATTACATTTGTTTGGAATTTTACTATTATGTTACATCATCTTTTCAAACCTTAAGTTCCTCTTTTTCCTCTCTGATTCCTTTTTGTCCTTATCTGCTGCACCTCAAGAATAAAATTTTCATACACGCTTAATTTGGAAGTGCCATCTACAAAAGACAGCGGTTCAAGTACTGCAGAAATTTGCACATAAGCTTTCTTATTTTACTTCTCAGTGGAAAAAAGAAATAAGAACTAATGGGAAATGCACACCAGGTTTACTATTTCCAACTTGTCTGCCTTTGATTTAACAATCTATAAAAATAATAGTGTCTCTCTAGGAAGACCAATAGGTTTTAAAGTTTCTTTCAAATACTGCTGTATAAAAAAAAAAAAAAAAAAAAAGATGAGATTACAAAGAGAAGTTCCACACAGGAGATCTTTGGTGCTGCCACTGTTCCTGTAATGCCATAGAGGATTCATCTCAGGAATTGCTCTAATCTGTCCTTTTTGTACACATACAATATAAAAAATAAGTTGATCTTTCTAAAGGTGTAGAGGCTTTTTTTTTTAGTACTTTTTCTCATTATTGTATCATCCATTCATTCACAATAGGTTGTCTTATTCATGTACTGGATTAAAGTGTGTGGTGGGATAATTCTTACAAAGAAATAAAATACCAGGTTTTGCTACAGTTGAGAACTTTCAGCTAGAACGAGTGCTGCGCTGAATAAATGAAATAATTCAGGATGAATTGATCTTAACATAGTTTGCTCCTTTTCTGCTTTGATGACCATGAATGGATATATCTATGTACATAAAAAAGAGAAGAAACCACAACATATAGTATGATCTATGTGTAAATCATAAAGAGGTACACAAGCAGCTTTTGTTTCCTTACGTTCTCCACATAATAAATTAGTACACCAAACCTCCACCTTTTACCTTTGCAAATAAGAAGAAATAGTCACTAAAAAGAAATGGGAATTTTCAACGAATCTTCTCACTCTTTCCTGCTTGAGTAGGAGCCCTGAGAAAAAAAAAAATAGTTGTGAAACAAAGAATCTTAGATATTTTAAAAATATTGTTTCTTTGCAATTCTTTAAGATCTCCACTTTCACAGCATGGAATAAAAATGATCCAATTGCATTTTTCTATGTAGACAAGTATGATGAGGTTGGATTTTTCTCCAGGTTACTCATACAGAAAAATGGGTGGCTTACATTCTGAGCTGAAGTAGTATAAGTACACATTTAAGTAGCCCTGAGTGATATCAACTGAAACTCCATTGAACCAGACTTATTTTTTTCATTCCTGCTTATAGAAAAGGAGAGAAGTATTCGTATTAAAAAGCTAGGGAAAAATAAATCATGAGTGTTAAAATACTGTTTCTCAAGGCCCAGGATAGTGTTCCGGGCAGTGGCATGGGACACAGCGTATGTTTCCAGCCAGCCGGTGGTTGCTTCCACCATGGTAAGCACATAGCTCTTGCCTTGGCAGGTTGGTGGGAGTGTGATATAGTCAATCTGCCAGGCCTCCCCATACTTGCACTTCAGCCATCGTCCTCCATACCAGAGAGGCTTTAACCGCTTGGCTTGCTTAATTGCAGCACATGTTTCACATTCGTGAATAACCTGGGCAATAGTGTCCATCGTTAAGTCCACCCCTCGATCACGAGCCCGTCTATATGTTGCATCTCTGCCTTGATGGCCTGAGGTGTCATGGGCCCACCAGGCTAAAAATAATTCACCCTTATGTTGCCAATCCAAGTCCATCTGAGCCACTTTAATCTTAGCAGCTTTATCCACTTGCTGGTTATTCTGGTGTTCCTCAGTGGCCCGACTCTTGGGTACATGAGCATCTACATGGCGTACCTTCACCACCAGGTTCTGCACCCGAGCAGCGACATCTTGCCACAATGCAGCAGCCCAGATGGGTTTACTTCTGCGTTGCCAGTTTCTCTGCTTCCATTGCTGCAACCACCCCCACAGGGCATTTGTCACCATCCATGAGTCAGTATAGAGATAAAGTACTGGCCATTTTTCTCGTTCAGCAATGTCCAAGGCCAGCTGGATGGCTTTCACCTCTGCAAATTGACTCGATTCACCCTCTCCCTCAGCAGTTTCTGCAACTTGTCGCAGGGGACTCCACACAGCTGTCTTCCATCTCCGATACTTTCCCACAATACGGCAGGATCCATCAGTAAACAAGGCATATTGCTTTTCACTCTCTGACAGTTCATTATATGGTGGGGCCTCTTCAGCATGCGTCACCTCCTCTTCTGGTGACATCCCAAAATCTTTGCCCTCTGGCCAGTCCATGATGACTTCTAGAATTCCTGGATGACTGGGATTTCCTATTCGAGCTCGTTGTGTAATTAGTGCCGCCCACTTACTCCATGTAGCATCAGTTGCATGATGTGTAGAGGAGACCCTGCCTTTGAACATCCAGCCCAGCACAGGCAACCGGGGTGCCAGGAGGAGCTGCGCTTCAGTTCCGATCACTTCTGAGGCAGCTCGAACCCCTTCATAGGCTGCCAGTATCTCTTTTTCAGTGGGAGTATAGCTGGCCTCGGATCCTTTATATCCTCGACTCCAAAAGCCAAGGGGTCGACCTCGAGTCTCCCCTGGAGCTTTCTGCCAGAGGCTCCAGGTAGGACCATTCTCCCCAGCTGCGGTATAGAGCACATTTTTCACATCTGGCCCGGCCCGGACTGGTCCAAGGGCTACTGCATGAACTATTTCTCATTTAATTTGTTCAAAGGCTTGTTGTTGCTCAGGGCCCCATTTGAAATCATTCTTCTTCTGGGTCACGTGGTAGAGAGGGCTTACAATCAGACTGTAATTTGGGATGTGCATTCTCCAGAACCCCACAACACCTAAGAAAGCTTGTGTTTCTTTCTTGTTAGTTGGTGGAGACATTGCTGTTATCTTGTTGATCACGTCTGTGGGGATCTGGCGGCGTCCATCTTGCCATTTTATTCCCAAAAATTGAATCTCCTGTGCAGGTCCCTTGACCTTATTCCATTTTATGGCAAAACCGGCCTTCAGCAGGATTTGAATTATCTTCCTCCCTTTCTCAAAAACTTCTTCCACTGTATCACCCCACACGATGATGTCATCAATGTATTGCAGGTGTTCTGGAGCTTGCCCCTGTTCCAGTGCAGTCTGGATCAATCCATGGCAGATGGTAGGGCTGTGTTTCCACCCCTGGGGCAGTCGGTTCCAAGTGTACTGGACGCCCCTCCAGGTGAAAGCAAACTGTGGCCTGCATTCTGCTGCCAAAGGGATTGAGAAAAATGCATTGGCAATGTCAATTGTGGCATACCACTTGGCTGCCTTTGACTCCAGTTCATATTGAAGTTCTAGCATGGCTGGTACGGCAGCACTCAATGGTGGTGTGACTTCGTTCAGGCCACGATAGTCTACTGTTAATCTCCACTCTCCATTAGACTTTTGCACTGGCCATATGGGGCTATTAAAGGGTGAGCGGGTCCTGCTGATCACTCCTTGGCTCTCCAGCCTACAGATCAGCTTATGGATGGGAATCAAGGAGTCTTGGTTGGTGCGATATTGCCGCCGGTGCACTGTTGTGGTCGCAATTGGCACTTGTTGTTCTTCGACCTTCAGCAACCCCACAACCGAAGGATCCTCTGAGAGACCGGGTAAGGTGGACAGCTGCTTAATTTCCTCAGTCTCCAAGGCAGCGATACCAAAAGCCCATCTATACCCTTTTGGGTCTTTGAAATACCCTCTCCTGAGATAGTCTATGCCAAGGATGCATGGAGCCCCTGGACCAGTTACAATGGGGTGCTTTTGCCACTTCCTCCCAGTCAGGCTGATTTCAGCTTCCAGCATAGTTAACGCTTGGGATCCTCCTGTCACTCCAGAAATATAAATGGGTTTCACCCCTTGATACCTTGATGGCATCAGAGTACACTGTGCACCGGTATCTACTAGAGCCTTATACTTCTGTGGGACTGATGTGCCAGGCCATCTGATCCACACAGTCCAGTAAACCCGATTATCCCTCTCCTCCACCTGGCTGGAGGCAGGGCCCCTCTAATAGTGATCACAAAATTCTCCACTTCTGTCTTGTAGAAAGGGATTAGTATTCCTTATCACAGGAGCTGGAGTAAAATCAGCTCTTTCGCTCCATCTGGGAAACTGCTCGCCAGAGACTGGAGCAGCAGCTTTCCTGGGAGGATCATCCTTGACCATTGTTCTCCTCTTCAGTTCACGCACCCGTTGCTCCAGAGCTGAAGTAGGTTTTCCATCCCACTTTCTCATGTCTTCTCCATGATCCTGCAGGTAAAACCATAGGGTGGCCCGTGGCGTGTACCTCCTATATTTTCTTTCTCGAGCAGTAGGGCGCCTTCTGTTAACAGCTGAGACATGGGTTGGTACGCGTGGGGAGCTGGGTAGATCGGATAAATCGTCTCTCAATTGTTTGAACTCCTGGGACAGTTTTTCCACAGCTGAAATGATGGAAGGGGTGAGATTGTCTTCGAACTCTCAGAGTTGACGAATCACTGTTGGTGATATTCCGTCATTCCAGGTCATTGATGCCAATGTGTGGGCATATGATGATGGTGCACTCCGTGTAAGTTTCCGCCACATGGGTCGTGTACATTCGACTTCATCTGGATCTACGGATGTGTTCCTGGAATCCGGCCTACGATAGATCATCTCTATAATGGCTGATTCCCTCAGGGACTGGATGCCTTTCTCTATCGTGGTCCAGTTGGCTGAGCGATTTGTAATATCGTCTTTGTAGGGAAACCTTTCCTTCACAGCTGCCAGGAGCCGCCTCCAAAGACTGAGGGCTCGCTTCTCTCTTGCAATCGCTTTGTCAATTCCTCCTTCCTTAGCAAGTGATCCCAGCTGCTTGGCTTCCCTACCTTCTAGTTCGTGACTGTCGGCCCCATTGTCCCAACACCGGAGCAACCAGGTGACAATGTGCTCCCCTGGAAGACGGGTGAAATCTTTTCGCATATTCCGCAGTTCGGTTGAGGTCCGGGGTCGAGAAGTGACCTCTTCTTCTTCTTCCTCTTCCTCTGACCCACGTAGTAGTAACTCTTGTTCAGATGCTGTTGCATGTAGTAATGGCATTGGGTCTTCATCTTTCTTCACTTCGCGGGTTGCTCTTTGTGCCTCTCGTCTGCTTTTGCTTACAGGGGCAACAGACATTGTCACAAACTGGACATTTGGTTTAGCTGCAGTGTTTGTCACTGTGGTTGGAGTGGCTGCAGTGTCTGCCACTAGGATTGGAGTGGTTGCAATGTCTATTGCTGGGGTTGGTGCATCTGTTGTGCTTGGGATTTGAGTAACACCAACAGCTGCATCGTCTGTTGCTGTCGGGGTTTGAATAGCTACTGTGCATGTCACTGGGGTTGGTGTAGCTGCGGTGCTTGGAGTAGCTATATTGTCTGTTGCTGTCGGGGTTTGAGTAGCTACTGTGCTTGTCACTGGGGTTGGTGTGGCTGTGGTGCTTGGAGTAGCCACATTGTCTGTTGCTGTCGGGGTTTAGTAGCTGTTGTGCTTGTCACTGGGGTTGGTGTAACTGCTGTATTTGAAGTTGGAGTAGTTGCGTTGTCTGGTGTGGTCAGGGTTTGAGTAGCTGTTGTGCTTGTCACTGGGGTTGATGTAGCTGCTGTACTTGGAGTAGCTGTGTTGTCTGTTGTGGTCAGGGTCTGAGTAGCTGCTGTGCTTGTAGTTGGCATAGCTGCGTTGTCTGTTGCTTTGCCATCAGATCCAGAGACATTTTTTTCCCTTTGAAGGTGCTGGATAGTGTTGAGCAGGGCTCTGTAGGCATAGGCCAAGCCCCAGCACGTTGCCAAGATTTGTCCCTCTCTGGTATAACCAGGACGACAGCACACCTCGTTTAAGTGTTTTACTAGTTTTTCCGGATGTTGCACTTGTTCAGTGGTGAAGTTCCAAAGCACTGGAGGGGCCCACTGGCCTAGGTACTTGCCCATACTATCCCACACACCCTGCCACTCATAACTGTCCAGCCTCAGGGAAAATCTCCTGGTGGTCCTCCTATATCGTCGTCTAACCCTAGACCAGATTCGAACCTGATACTGCTGAATTTTTGACATTAAACGAAATAGGATGTTCCTACGACGGGATGGCAGTGGGTAAAACACACTCCGTATGTTTGCCAACATGCTGATCCCCAGCACAATCAGCAGGCAGGTTTCAAGGGTACTCAAAGGCCATCTAAAACCTTCAGAACTCTCAACTGCTGTTGCAAATAGGGTGGTGGGGGAATGGGGGGTGAAAGAGAATGCTTCCTTCGTAAGTTTACCCCCCGAGGAGAAAAAAAAAGATATGCAATTGCTAAAATATTTCATTATATACCTCCCAATGTATAGTGGTGATGGCCACGCTGGAAGCACAAACCAGACCAGTTTCATGATCAATGAGTCTATTGTATTACAAGTCATTACCATGAAGTACAGTGAAACAAGAACCTTAGCCCAGGCCCCCCAGCCGATAAACACTAAAACAGCAAATAGTGGCTGTAAGTAAGGTACAACATGCTGAAACTCTGAGATCAAGCGCAACAAGTCTGGGAGCCAAATAATCACCATTGTGACGAGTAGTAACAATGAATGCTTATCACAAATATGATTAAACACACTCTGGTCAGATCTGTCGTTATCTCAACCTTTCGAGCCCCACGTTGGGAGCCAAAAAGAACTGTCGTGGTTTGAGCCCAGCCGGTAACTCAGAACCACACAGCCGCTCGCTCACTCCCCCCCCCCTTCTTCCTCCCCCCGCTCCCGGAGGGATGAGGAGGAGAATGGGAAGAATGTAACTCCCACGGGTTGAGATAAGAGCAGTCCCGCAGCTAAGGTATAATACAAATCCACTACTGCTACCACCAATGATAATAACGATTAGTGAAATAACAAGGGGAGAGGATACAATTGCTCACCACCCGCCGACCGATACCCAGCCCGACCCGAGCAGTGATCTAGCCCTTCCGGGTAACTCCCCCCGGTTTATATACTGGGCATGACGTGCTGTGGTATGGAATACCCCTTTGGCTAGTTTGGGTCAGGTGTCCTGTCTCTGCTTCCTCCCGGCTTCCCCTCCTCCCTGGCAAAGCATGAGACTGAGAAAGTCCTTGGTTGGAATAAACATTACTTAGCAACAACTGAAAACATCAGTGTTATCAGCGTTGTTCCCAGGCTGAAAGTTAAAAAACACAGCACTGCACCAGCTACTAAGCAGGAGAAAAATGACTGCTATAGCTGAACCCAGGACAAATACTGTTTGGGGATATGCTTGGTGCTCATGCACATGGACTATGTATCCTCATACACTCACAGGAACTTAAAATACCACCAAATGAACAAACTACAGCACCTTGTTGTCTGTCTTTCTGAGCCACACTTAGACATTTGGCTCCATTCAAAGACTGAATGGAAAGTAATTCAGTGACAACCAGGAGATTTTTAATGAACTTAGGATTTATTGAGGGCTTAGGTTTTTGTTTGGGAGGGGTTTTTTTTCCTTTTCTGAAGTTATATGTTATCTAGTGATAATGATAACTAAATGATAACCAAAAATGTTATTTAGTATATTAGATTCCATGGTGTTCCATGCTTCAGAAATTAAAATAAGAGAGATTTAGTTACTTTTATGGGACGCCTCTCACTTCTGCCAAGTATGTTGAAGGAAAAGAGTGAAAAGTTCCACAGATGAAGAACTCAGGAAAAAAAGCTACAGAAAACAGCTTTGTATGTTCTAAATAAATCTTGATCACACCAGAGTGATCGGAACAGTCTTCTTTCTTGTGATTAGGTGTCAAAAAAGCATGTGACAAAGTAGGCCATACAGTAAAGTACATTCATAACAATGAAAGCAAAATTTTAAGCAATATTTTTATATATTACACTGTAAAATAATAAATAGTTCAGATTCCATTTATCTAGTAAAAAAAAAAAAACATTGTTAGTTTTCATTTTTTAAGAAACATGTTGCAAATTACCAGATTGTCATAATTTGTGAGGTCTGGTGATGTATCTCAGAAACCTTCAATGAACTGAATGTATGTGTTGCACTTGGTCATATTTTTGGACTGGTAAAGAAGTTTTTGTAATTTGGAGACAAACACAGTGGACAGAAATCTGGGGAGGACAGAGAAGGAGCTGTGAGGTGAAAGAATGAGAGAAAAAATCCCTGCATACCTGAGGTCTGTTAGCTATTTCTGCTTTACTCCACACTCTTCAATTTTAGGTACCTGTTTGTAGATACTTGAGAGTTATCTTTAAGCAGAAACATAAAAAAATGATAAAGTATGTTAGGAAAAAAAAAAACAGAAAAATTATTTATATATTAAATAATACATTAAAACCTTTCACAACCCATCAAAATGAGATTTATTTATTTCTACTTTATTTCTATTTATTCTTATTTATTTCTATTTTATTAATTTCATTTATCTCTACCTCGCATGGATACACTTCAGACACATCTATGAAGCATTATGTATGTTGACATTTTTCTCTGCCAAACAGTTATTTCTTGACTGAATTATCAGAAACATCATCTGTATTTGATTTTAGTAAGAAATAAATAAATATTGCTTCTGCTAATGCACTACAGCACCAAGACTCAATCTTTTTTGACAACTCCTATTTTAGCAGTATTTTTCTCTCTCCCTTACTTCTTCCTTCCTCTCGCCTCCCTGAAATCCTTACACCTTAAATCTCTACATCCTTAACTTATAAGCTTGAGGATAATAATTTATTGACCTCAATTTCTCCCAATCAAAAAAAAGAGAGAGAATGAACCTGCACACACATACACACACACAAAACTATTCAGTTAAACCCTTTCCAAGATCATGAAGGGACTCAACCAGACACATCCACACAAGCCTCTGAACTCTGTATTTCAGCAAGGACTCCTTCCCTGTCCAACCTCATTCCCTGTTTCTGCAGGGCTTACTCAGAGGAGTCCCCAGTCCCACAGATGCCTCCATCCCCCCCCTAGTCTGCCCCAGCCCTGTTCGTCTTGGCCTGCCTTAGCCTAGAGAACTGGATTCTTCACACTGCCTCAAAGACACTGCTGAGACAGCCATCCTGATGTGCACCCTTGCATAGCCCAGCTTGCTCTGCAGGGGTAAGGGAAGGTGTAAGGAGGTGGTAAACCTCTTCCCAACATTTTGTGTTCACACAGCCCTCAGCAGCCTACACCTTTGGTCCCCTTGCCTCTGTTCCCCACAGGCTTCAAGAAGGTGTCTTCTGGGCTGTCAAAGTAGCTGAAACTTTCAGAGAGGAAATGGGGGAAACAGAGAGGAAAAGTAGGGAGGGTGAAGGCAAAGTCTTCGCCTGATTTTCTTTCCTTCTGTTAAGATTCATTCGGAGTTTACCAGAGGGCTCAATTTTATTTTGAAAATGGCTGTGTATCAGTATGTCTGCTGCCTTCTATAGGTGAGTGACACAACGTTAGCACTCAGATAAGAAAATTTCCAAACCAGCAGGTTTTTCAAATTAATTGCAAACAAGAGTTACAGGAAACTAATGAGACCTTGTGTATTTCTTATTTATTAAAAAAAAAAAAAAAAAAAAAAGGGAGGGCTTTAATTGAAACACAAAACATTCCAAACCTGCTCATGTCATAATAGCATAGTGACAGCTGCTTTGTCAGCGTTCATACTTAATACTCTTTTAAATATTTCTGATAAAAGAAAGCTATTTTAATAAAATTGCCACAGAGCAAGCATATGGTACTGTTCTGTACTCTGACCAAAACTGGTAGCCAAATTTAAGGCCACGTAGATGAATGGCAGTCTCCTTAAAGGAGGAATTAAAAAGCAAAAAGAATGTTTTCTGCTGTTCACAGCTCCATTTCCTATTAGGAAAAAACCAATCTCCATTTGGCCTAAACCTTTTCTTTGTCTATTTTCTAGTATGTTCCCAGTGGTTGCTCATGTCATACCTGGCGTCCTCTCTTCTCTTTGGTTTTGATCTACTGTACAGTTTGCAGTTCCACAGGATTTCCCCCAAAGAATTAGTGAAATAATTTTCCCCATAATTGCCTTGCCTGTACTTCATGTCTGCTTTTTTTCAAACCAGAGCCTACAGTGTTTTCAGCTACTTGGTGTCTGAAGGAGGTTAATAAATGTTTATTAGGTTTAAATGGAGCTTTAGCACTGTAGGCAGGGTTTCACTGAAAAACACCACCTCATTAAACCCCAGATTTCACATTTTTGTCAGCCTTAATCTCGTAACCAGCTTCCTCCTCTAGAGCTCGGGAATGGGCTTTCCGAGATGTCATAGCTCCAAAACAAGCCCCATAGTCCACTAGAGAGTCTTCCGTTTCCAGAACCTCAATATAATTGACGGCTGATCTGATTCAGACCCCTGACACTGCACACTTAGCAAAGCTGCTCAAGAACTGATGCCACGACTGCTTCATATAACTGTCTTAGAGAATTTTGTCAGCAGCCCCCCCCTTCCTACTTCCCTAATAAGTTCCCTCTAACTATCAGAAAGGTTTTATCCAGTTTAATATAATACCCGTAAGATATCAGCAGGTTGGCCCAAATATTGCCACTGCAGATGCTGGTGTAAATCCAAATTTGATTATGTCAGTAGATACCTTTTATGTGCAGTCTTGTGCTAGTGAAGCTTAGGTTTGAACTCTCTCCAACAAAGACAATTGATTTGTGCCTTTGAAGATATTAATTTCTAAATCCTTGCCATATTGCCTATTCTAATTCTTTTGTGGACATGCATGTTGCACTTCTGCCACCCAGCTTTGATTGCAATTTTTCTTATCTTTTGCCAAGTACGGCTCGAATTTCCACATAGAGCCTTGCTTGGTCAGGACATTCAAGCTGGTTATTATTTCCATTTCAAAGCACCGTCAACAAAGTAGCAGCAGCAGCAGCAATTCATGTCTTCCAGGATGCCATCTCTGTCACTGTAATGACTGTTTCATCTATAAACTTGATCAGTGTTTTTCTTTCCTTCTCCCTTCACTTTCTCCTGATCTTAAATTTTTATTTCCCACCTGAATTCATATTCAATATTAATTAATTAATTAATTAGTGTTATTGTTGCCTGGCAAGGTCATGGAGCAGATCCTCCTGGAAACTATGATAAGGCACACGGACAGTAAGGGGGTGATTGGTGACAGCCATCATGGCTTCACTAAGGGTAAATTGTGCCTGACAAATTTGGTGGCCTTCTATGACTGGGCCATGATTCTAGCAGATAATAGAAGAGCAACTGACATTGTCTACCTGGACTTATGCAAGGTATTTGACACTGTCCTGCATGGCATCATTGTCTCTAAACTGGAGAGGCATGGATTTGATGGGTGGACCACTTGGTGGATAAGGAATTGGCTGGATGGTAACACTCAGAGACTTGTGGTCAACAGCTCAATGTCCAAGTGGAGACCAGTGATGAGTCGTGTTCCTTAGGGGTCAGTATTGGGACCAGAGCAGTCCAACATCTTTGTCAGTGACATGGACAGTGGGATTGAGTGAACCTTCAGCAAGTTTGCCAACACCACCAAGCTGTGTGGTGTGGTTGACATGCTGGAGAGAAGGGATGCCATCCAGAGGGACCTTGACAGGCTTGAAAGGTGAGCCAATGCCAACCTCATAAGTTCGAAAAGGTCAAGTGCAAGGTCCTGCACCTGGATCAGGGCAATCCCAAGCACAAATACAGGCTGCAGGGAGACTGGATTGAGAGTAGCCCTGAGGAGAAGGACTTGGGGGTGTTGATTGATGAAAAGCTCAATATGAGCATGCAGTGTGCGCTTGTAGCCATGAAAGCCAACCGTATCCTGGGCTGCATCTAAAAGGAGTGTGGCCAGTGGGTCGAGGGAGGTGATTGTCCACCTCTATTCTGCTCTCATGAGGTCCCACCTGGAGTACTGTGTTCAGCTCTGAGGCCCCCAACACAAGAGGGATGTGGACCTGCTTGACCAAGTACAAAGGAGGGCCACAAAATGATCAGGGGGCTGGAGCACCTCTCCTATGTACGTGCTGAGGCTTGAGAGTTGGGCTTGTTCAGCCTAGAGAAGAGAAGGCTCAGGGGAGACCTTATAAACAGTCTTCCAATACCTAAAGGGGGCCTATGAGAAAGGGACTTTTTACAAGGGCATGTAGGGATAGAACAAGGGGTAATGGCTTTAAACTGAAAGAGGATAGACTTAGATTAGTCTTTAGGAAGAAATTCTTTACTATGAGGGTGGTGAGACACTGGATCAGGTTGCCCAGAGTTGTGGATGCCCCATCTTTGGAAGTGTTCAAGGACAGGTTGGATGGGACTTTGAGCAACATGGTCTAGTGGAAGGTGTCCTTGCCCATGGTAGGGGGGTTGGAACTATATGATCTTTAAGGTCCCTTCCAACCCAAACCATGCTGTGATTCTATGATTCAAAGATTCTATGACATGGTTTTATTCTAAATGTCTTTGGTAAAATACAGACACTTGCTTGTTTTAATTTGGCTTTCAATCATATAGGGGTGTTACATATTATGATGTTTGGTATCAGTATGATTATTTTTATCTGCTAAATGTCTGAACAAATGTTACTGTTTTCAAAATTATTTTTTTCTACAAAAGATATGAACATTGATACCTCAAGCTGATAATACCATTAACCAGGTACAAGCAAAAATATCGATTTCACTAACTATATATATATATTTTAATTTTAGTAGCTTAATCTTTTTCCATGTAGTACACTTTAAATATTATCATACTGTGTTGATGTTGTGATGTGTTGATATTATGTTGTGATTGCACACATTAATCACTAGAGTCTTTATTTATATATATATTTACACATAACGCTTCTAATTTAATCAACATAGGTTTTGCATAATACACATAAACACTAGAATATTATTTTAAATTGTACCATAGAATCATAGAACCACAGAATAGTTAGGGTTGAAAAGGACCTTAAGATCATCTAGTTCCAACCCCCCTGCTATGGGCAGGGACACCTCGCACTATTGATTTGTACTTATCTGGGGAAAAAAATGTGCATTCACTGTTTCTGACTGCAAAAATTATAGAAGAGTTCAGATCTTTTAAAAGGTCCTTCACTGAACGTTAATATCTAAAAGTGAAAGCACCATGACTCTGAACATATCCTACGATATAGTGAACGCAGTAGAAGGGTGAGATCAACAAGCTCTCTTTTATGCTCTGTATTACTAGTAAATGAAGATTTTTTTATCAGGCTCTTGAGTTTAGTGATATAAACACATCAATGACAATACCATAACCGTGTCAAAGCTTAATCGTACATTTATTCTCTTTCCTGAAACAGAAATATTTTCTAGTTCTTTGTTTTGGGGTGAGGCTTTTGGAGGGACTAGGGAGAATAGATTTTGCATTTCCTAAGTTTTTAAGATTTCACAAGCTGCTCCATTGAAAAGAATGAGAAAATAAGGTTTAAGGAGACAAAATGAGAGGGTCTCAGTCTCATGAGGATACAGAAAACTCAAAATATGTTCACACAGATTTGTTCAGGGCACCTATTTGATGCTAAAGGTCTTACTTACAAGCCACTTTCCTCATCAAATTGTCAGGCCTGCATTTGCAGATGTCGCCTTGTAAGAATACCACAGTGTAGAATTCTTATGGGATAATTAATCAACACATCTCAATGTAATTAGTCATTGCAATATGACATATTAATGTATATTTATAATTAAAGTACTTGAACTACTGTCAGATCAATGCATGTCATCTACTATTTTTCAAACCATTCATAAGTCTCAAAAATTACTGTAGAAAAATGTTACTGTGTAGCAGAAAAATTATGATAATCAAGAAAAAATGTATTAATATAAAAAATGAAAAGTATCATATAATGTGTCTTTTCAGGCTTTAAAACTATAGTTATAAGTACTCATTAGCATTAAATTAATTGAGGTTCCAAAGAAAATCATACCAAAGTTTGCCCCAGTCATTGCTGAGGAGAATAAAACAGTTAAGTAAAGAATCAATGTGTGTACTATTTTAACATGGTCAGTGTCAGCATTTGCAAAGAATTTTCACAGTTACCAAAGATACTTCAGTTATTTGTCATTCTAAAAAAAAAAAAAAGAAAAAAAAAAAAGAACAAAGAAAAAAATATGTCTTGCAAATGCTAGTAAAGATTGACATCTTTATTGATGACTATGGACAAAAAATTACCTCTCTGAAGGTCAATAGAAATTGCTTCTGTTAAGTTCAGTAAGGCCAGATTTTCACTCTACGTATGTGGCATTTCACATAACAGACAAAATAAATTACTTTGGACAACAAAGTCCAAAATCTGAATAACATGTTTTGTGTGATGAATGAAACATATAACAGATGAAATAGAAAACTGTTGACTAGAAATATGACCAGCTTCCCTGTAGTACAACTACAAGGGAGGATTAGTAATTTGTGGGTAATGAGAATTCACCATTAAACAACCTCCTAGCAAAGAACAACCCAGAAACTCATTTGTTGATTTTGTAAACAAAAGAAATCTTACTAAAATCACATGTCTGGGAATTATTAAAGGAAAGGTACAGGCATCATTTTGTGGAACTGTATCTCTTGATCAATGTGCTATTTTTTTACAGTATTAGCATAAATGACAGTCTGAATGATGTTAAATCATGCAACTGGTCATAAATCACCCTTTTAATTACAATGGGGTTTTTTTCTTTTACTATTTTTTATTTTTTCCTTCTATTCCTTCCTCTTGATTCTTTCCTTCTATTCAGAATAATGTTGCCGAAGCATACTTTCACTCAATTTTTATGAAAAGATTGATACTGTAATCTGTCCCTCAGAAAGAAAAAAATCAACATTATTTCCGTACAACTCTCACTTGAACTTGGGGACTTGTATTACACATTTGGCAACAGAGCTGTAACAGATGCCATCTGTAAGGTCTTGAACCTCGAATTTTGGAATGTATGCCTTTCCAAAACAATAAAACATTTGGTTTGTTATTTCAGTCTCATACAGTGACTCTTTTTAGACAGTTTTTCAAGCAATAAACTAGATATTCTTTTTTATTCTGACATCCATCATCTTCATGTAAATCCTCTGCAGTCTGCTCTTAAATAGTTCTATGCTGTAAATTTGAATCCACTTCAAGTTTGTATAAATATTTTTATACATTTGTTCCCAGGAACAATATTGAAACTCCTGCTGAAACTTCATGTTATAGCACATAATAAAGGTTTGAAAGGCCTCAGGTCTCCTATAGTTTCAAGTATATATTTCACTAACCTGCATTCTAGTGTGCTTCCTACTTTATGTAAACTTTGGAGATAAGCCACATAACTAATTGAAACTGTAGTTTTACCATTTGGGCCTGATTTGTTCAGAAGTATAGGCAAAATTAAAATGTTAAGAGTATGAGAGACAAGCTGGAAGGTTAATCTGTGACAACCAGTAGAGGTTGGTCAGAGTTCACTGGCTGGGCCTGCCAGTTTCCTACCTATTTCATTTCTCTGTACCTTCAAGACCTAGTCTCAAAGTAATTTCTAAAAGTACAAATTTACACAAGGCCAAAATGCTCTTTTCATGACTCCTTCTCCTTGTCTCAAATCAGTTGTATTCAGAAGAGATATCAAGAGTGTGGTCAGCTCTTATTCTGAAGTCCTCTGCTCTTACCAAGTTATTCTTATAGAAGCTAAAGCTGTTTATTACCCAACTCATAATGTACCTATGTACATCTTGGGTTACGGTTATATAACTCAGCAGAAACCCCATTAGAAATTTGTTAATCTGGCATTTGGTTCTTATCCTGTAAAGGCTGTACTTCAGGGCATAAGGTAATCTGTCATGAGTCCCAAGTAATGGTAAGATTCCTCTAATTATGTTTCTCTGGAACAGCTCAGCAAGCAGAAGGTGAATTCTTACTGAGTCAATGAAACACTCATTGACCTCAGTGGTGCAAGTAATGCACTAAATTACTTTTTAAAATCTGTGCATCCCTGGTAAGATTCTGCATCTTATGCAAAAAATTATTTCAGTTTTGTGACATATTTTTTGTAACATATTTTAGGACCCACAGATGATCAATGCTGACTATAGAACTGAATTGTATTCTGATGGCCGAGAGGTTAGCATACAATGTATTTGGAAGTACTACACTGCTCATGAAACTGTAATTTTTAGAAGAGGTGAAAAAGGTCTTCTATGCATAAGAATACTTCTGTAATGATTATCACCCTGTTTTCTAGGTCATTCTCAAATACTTCTAAGTCTGCATCTAAGTATGGGTACATTTCTCTAAACAGACAAATTGCATGCTTTCTCTCATGGTTTCTGGAGCGATAGTATTACCATAGTGCTTTTATTTTCACTTTAAAAAAAATCCTTTATGTGAAAAGTATCTGCCTGATATCTGGCCAGACAAGTTTAATATCAAAATTCATTCTCAAGGGAATAGCTCCAGTAGAGACATCATAATACCCAAAGTCTTGGTAGAAAGTGTAACTTCTTGAGCAACATCAAGAAAACCACTACTACTCACAGTTTATTTGATCTTGACCTCTTATTTATCATGCGTTTCTGCTGTTTCAGTGTCTAGTCTCAAGCATATTGTAAGAAGAGGTTGAATGAATTGGATATATTTGTTTGAAAAGATGTTTTGCCAGCTCATTTTCATACTGCAGCTGGGTCAAAGTGTTTTGGCTTTCAAAAAAGGGCTGAAGTATTCACAGATTCTCCAAACCACGTCCAACACAAAGCAACAGCTGCTGAGTTTATCTACTGAACCATAGAGCAAGTGGCAATTAAACAACCAAATTCCAGCCATTCAGCTGGAAAGTTAATGCACCAAAACTATGCTAGTATCCAAGCAAAAGAGAATTATACTGGAAAGGATATTGATAACTTTGGCATATTGAGTTTATTTGAAAGTAAGAAAAATCACAAGAGGCTTAATTTCGACAAGGGTGGTTTTATAGACAGGAAACACCGATTGTTCATGGCTCTGTATATTTTCAGCTACATTATCCCTTTTATTATTATCAATATCTAGTATTTTAAAAAGAACTCAGCATTAATATTCTCAGCCAGAATTTCTCTGGAATTCATCGCCCATTTTTACCATCAGAATAAGCGGTCCGTTTTCAGAAGATTTCAGCAGATTGGATATCTAGCAATTTTGAAAAATCAGGCCATAAAAATCTAGCCCATAATAGCATTGAATCATTTCAAAATATTTTCCTAGAGGATGACTCCAAGCAATTGGAAATCTGTCCTAACCATTTGAAAAACCACTTCCAAATACCTGGTGCTGACTTAGAGCATTACATTTCTATAATTAGAGTAATAGTACAGTAGAGGATGGCAGTGAAAAGCCTAGGCAAGCAACATGTTTAGCTAACTGTTTTCTTAGCAGTTGGAGAAAGAAGATTGGAAATAAAGATTTTATAAGTTTGCCGTATAGCTACTGAAGATAAGTTTCATACCACTTAACTTTGTGCACCTTAAAGATAACTATGTAGCTCCAGCTACAGGTGGTGAAGAAAGACCCCCCCATAGAATAAATGCCTAACATAGATAGACAGTATGACCACTCCTAAAAATATTTCCTTCCCTATCTTGATTGTAAAAGGAGCTTATATTAGACATTTAATTTTTGGATACATGATGTCAGAGAAAATAAACTGTTTATGTTTGTGGGCATGTTTCCCCTTCCTGTGCTTTGTTTTCCTTGTCCACAGAAGTGTTATGGAGTCTATTGAACTAATGTTTTAAAATGACCTAAGATTCTTACAGGAAAGTTGTTAATTAAATACAGAGTATTATTATTATTATTATACAAATATTATACAGTGTTAGTATTATTACACTAAATTTACATTAGTGTAATGCTTTGTACTCCGTGTTACACAATGACAAACAGGTCTGAGTTGCCTAGACAGAATCACTGGATTTGGGATACTGTAATGTGTGATGGTGGACAGATCTAAAAGACAAACATCTGACAACATTCTGCAAAGGTGTGTCCTCTGTAAAGTGAGATGGCTGCTGACCTTTCTATACCACTGTTTTTTTCCTACTATGCTCTTTTGTAGGATCTAGTTGCAGGATATATAACAGCGTTAGTGAAAAATGGTACCATTTCTACTATTCTCTTTCCCTAATCCTCAATTGATGATTTCAGAGTCCTCCCATTATTTTCATCCCCAAAGCTCATACACATGAGAAAATTGTGGAAATCAGGGTATTTGAGTGGAATAGGTTCTAGTGGTGGTTAACACATAATAATGTGCAGCTATAAGGGAAATTCTCTATTTTTATATTCAATTTCTGAAGTTCTGTACTGACCTACAATATCCTTTCTAACATGTATCTGCTTCTCCTTAAGATTCACTGAGCTTTGAAAAAGGCATTACTCTCACATCATTCCAACACCTCCACAGTCATAGCTTGAAACATTAAAAATTAAATGGAAGAGGGAAACTGGAATACAGGGAGAGGAATGTGTCATATACATTCCCATTTCTTAGGGAAAATCTTAGCTAAGCCTTTCCAGAAAATCACATTCTTTTCTTAAAATAAAGAACTTTTCTATGCAAAGAGGTCATTCTGCCAGAGGAAGATGTGTAATATTATACAACCTTTTGCTTCACTTGCTATGGTCAGCTGAAACTAAAAATTGCAGAAAGATAAAGTGCTCCATTAAATCCCTGTTTTATTGTATAAGTGCCCTCATGAAATTGTATGACTATACAATAGCATTATATCAGGCTAGAATTAAGGCTTACAACAGATGTTAAACCACAGCATTACAGTGACCAGATGTAAGGCTTATTTAAATCAGATTTAAGAGAAATATTTATGAACTGATTTAAATACTAATGAGCAGACACTCCTACAGCTGTCACAGCAAAATGATAAATGTGTTAAATAGGAACCTCTATGTTATATAGCTGGCCATTTTTCTATAGTCATGGACACATGTTCCTTAATAATACAGGAAGATGAGCAATGAACAGCTGAAAGACAGCTAAACAATTGGAAAAGTTTGCTTCCCTTTTCCTCAGTGACCTTACTGGTTTCCTAAGTACTTTTCCACTGCTTCCGGATTCCTTTTCCTTTTTTTTGCCTCTTTCAGAAATTCACAGTTCCATCTGTGGAGGTGCCAATACTGTCAACAGGACTTATTCCTAGTTTTGGTCAAGGCTGCAGTTTCCTCATCCACACTGCATGAATGCTGGTTGTTTTGGGTTCAGCTATAGCAGTCATTTTTCTCCTTCTTAGTAGCTGGTGCAGTGCTGTGTTTTTGACTTTCAGCCTGGGAACAACGTTGATAACACCGATGTTTTTAGTTGTTGCTAAGTAATGTTTACTCCGACCAAAGACTTTCTCAGTCTCATGCTCTGCCAGGGAGGAGGAGAAGCTGGAAGGAAGCAGAGACAGGACACCTGACCCAAACTAGCCAACGGGGTATTCCATACCACAGCATGTCATGCCCAGCATATAAACCAGGGGGAGTTACCCAGAAGGTGCAGATTGCTGCTTGGGTCGGGCTGGATATCAGTTGGCGGGTGGTGAGCAATTGTATCCTCTCCCCTTGTTATTTCCTTTATCATTATTATTATTAGTGGTAGTAGTAGTGGTTTAGTATTATACCTTAGTTACTGGACTCATGTTATCCCAACTTATGGGAGTTACATTCTTCCGATTCTCCTCCTCATCCTTCCGGGAGCAGGGGGAAGAGGAATGGCGGGAGTGATCAAGCGGCTGCGTGGTTCCGAGTTACTGGCTGGGCTTAAACCACGGCACTGGTTCACTCACAATTTCCACTGGGATTTTTCCCTCCTAGAGGAAATTAGCACAGTGAACAGGAGGGATATCTACTAGTTGCTATCATCAATTTTTGCTCCTTCCAAGAGGAACAGTCCTCCAAAATCCCAGGAAATCTTCCACTTCTCCAGTACCCTTGTAACCCTACACAGGCTGGCCCACACTTCTCTATACATATCTGGGATATCAACCTAAAAACATTTCTCTGAAACACCTCAGTACTGCCTTACTGCCATTGCTGGCACCTAGTTCTGAGAAACTTCAAGACATAATAATTATGCTTCAGGGTCAAAGGCAAGTAACCTGGGACATGAAATAGTCTCAAGTTTACTTTTTATAAAGTTTTCAGGCAGACAGTTTTATGCTAGAGAGTGTTAGGTGACAGCTTGCCTAATTTTCTCTCAGGTGCAGTGCTCAAAGACAACATCGACATAGCAATAGACCAGCAAGAACGACAGAAGTCTAGTACAACTGATCCAGCAGCTCCACTGTAAGTCTCATCTTTGATTATATGTTCTACGGTGATGGAAGTGGGTCAATAAGGCCAAGTCTCCTCTTTGTTGTTTACCAGGTTTACTCTTAATCTTACTACTCTAAGTAGATATGAAAGTGATTTTTTTCAGTTGCAAAATGAAGTAGATACATAAAATGTAACATAAAGGATAACCTTTATGTGCAAAATGATTTAGGGAAAAAAATTCAATTAAACTTCTAATTTCTTTTTGCTGCCACCTTTTGATCATTTTCTACCTTCTAATTTAAGATCATAATTCTTGAATTATAAAATTAATGATTTTTCTTTCAAAATAATTGAATGTAATTAAAGAATCAGCTAAATATTACAGCTCCTATTAAATTCTTCTTGAATTCCACAATACATCCTACTAACAGAAACTAATGAATTGTTAAAAATAGCAAAGTAAGCAAAAAGTTTACGAAACATATGCACGACCTGTCAAAAGTGCTAGCTAATTTAAAATCTTTCAACTCACACCTGGTGTCAATGACAATATACTTATAATTCTGAATAACTTATTTGTCATGTCCAGATAATTTCCATCATAAAAATAGCTACTTTATTAAATCATGAATATATGTAATTAAGAACATTATCATGAGGATAACTCTTAGTGATAGATATACTGGATAAAGACTGTTAAGGAACCCAAGTGCCTTCCCAAGAGGAAGGTAACATCCTTGCTTAAAGAAGGGCATAAAAATGTTTTAATTACTGGATTTGAAATATTGAACAAGGTATTTTTATATTGATTATCACAGAGATTTTTAAATGGATTTTCATAGTGCACAGCACCACACAGAGGCTGTGGGTAGATTGAGTACAGCGTGAGCTTTGAGCAGATGTGGTACTAATGTCAAAATTTCCAACCGGATGGTTTGTCTTCAGCACTCTCTCACTTATTAATCTTATGAAATAAGTTCTTTCTATTTTTTAATAGAAGAGAGTGGCCTATGATCAATAAAGTGCTGGTTTCATCTTAACTATCGATCCTTACTCATTAATATAGAGTTTTCCAGGTTCCTATTAACTCTGCTAACAATCTTGGAATAAGTTTGACGTGCCTTAAAATTCTGCTAATCTCATAGGTTACACCAGTATCCTGAGAACACACTTTGTTTAGACACTGTGGAAATGCTGCATTCTGTTATCTCTCCAGTACACAGGATGAAAGCAGTTTCTTTGTGGCGTATGAAAGGCACAGACTCAGAGCATCTTCATGCAGCAAATCACTTTATTGCCTATTGCTCTAGCTTTTATACCATTCTAGCAAAAGATATTTTTAGCCTCTTGTTCTACCTTTTATACCAAGCTAGTCTTAGCACATCATGTTTAGTTCCTGGTTTACAGTTTTGTTTTTTCAACATTCTTCGCCGTTTCACAAACAGTCCCAAAATAGCCAGTTCCTTATCTTTCTGTTCTGCTCCTGTCCACTTGGGTTGCTCTGCTTAATCACACAGTGTAATTTGCTTCTTCTTTAACTCTTTCTTCTCCAGCCAAGCAGTTACTTCTCTTTGGCAATAATCAAATAGTTTCCATCCTCTCCTACAGTTTCTTTATGCTAGTGTTTTGCCTTTAGCAGGTTTTTTATCAGTTCAAACATATCTTTGTGCAACATGCAAATTTCCATATGCAAACATTTTACTGCTACTCTGTAACCATTTGCATGGTTGCAAAATGGATGTGGAATAATGTTTAATATTTTGGCTTCTCCATTTACAGGTGTGAATGAGTATACAAGGGGCTAAGCAGTAGAAATACAGCACTTGGTTTAGAAACTCACATAGAAATAGTTACTTTTATAAATCTTTATTTTACAAACTAGGTTTTTTCAATCTTTCTGATATCTGCATATTTCTTGAGTTTGTTTTAGTTTCAGATTAACATCTTTGATCTTATTAAGTGTTCTTGTAACCCATTTCAAATCTAAACTACATGTCGACTTGTCTGAGCAAATTGATCACCATCCCTTCCACTAATCTCTGGAGTAAGAATAAATGTTGTTCTGGGAAAGACATTTTTGAGTTTCTGTTATTTTTAGAAATAATGGTGATGATTCCTTAATCACTGTCACAGAGGAAGGGATAGAGTACAGTGTACCTGTGTGAAATGGGTCTAACTGAATAACAAAAATTAAAGGATACATCAGGAAGCTGCACGTCTCAGCTAAAGGAATATAGAAAGGTGGAACCAGACTTTAGGAATGAAAGAGTCTGAAGGACATAAAAGAAGAACTGAAGGTAGAGAAATATGAGGAAAAATAGAGGTAACTACTAAAGATCTAATTAACAAGACACTAAAGAACATGAAAAAAAGAAATGAGACCTGAAGTTCCTGAAATCCACAGATGCTTCAGTGGAAATGACTCAGGCTGAAGTGCTCCCTTGTATTTATGCTCTTTTATCTGCAAAGTACGTTATTCATAGTACATTCTGAATGGTGCTTGTTTTGGCACTGACCCCCATCACAAATACCCATTTAGCATCCTCAAGTAAAACACCTTATCTTAATATAGGGCCTTTACCTGCCTGTTTCTGCACCAGTTTTTGAGAAGAGCTGCCCTCCGTCACCCGCTTCATCCAAAAATGGTTGTCAAGTTCATGTGATTGTGGTACAACAAAAGAGACTTCAAGGACATTTCAAAAGAGGAATGGGAAAACTGTCATCATTGAAGCAGGATCTTGATGCTCACAGCAGAATTGTTAGGATATTTTACATTTTTTGCTGTACTGAGCCTCATGGCAGTCAGTCAACAGCAGGCTGAGAATAAAGCTGAATCGGAGGTACAATGCTAAGACCAGGCAGACCCTGTCACAGTGGATTCATATCACCATCCAGTGGTGGAGAATTGTGTCACCATTGCACGTAGGTTGGCCAGCAGTTGGCCTGTTAATTTTATAACAGAAATGGCTATTTTTCGTTATGTGAGACTTATATGGAAGCTGGACACTTCAGGCAACCAGAAAAATGTGGCAAGTTTTCTGTTAGCAAATCCATGTTAGCCACTGCCTGTGAGGAGACACGAAGGTCTACATGTTAGCTGGCTCACTTCCACCTGGTTGTCACGTAAGATGCTTTAACAACTTTTATTGCTTTTCACAGAAATATTACACCAAGCTGTGCTGAATTCATCAAAGTACACAGAGTGTCCACTAGAGAGGTCCATAATTGTTACAAGTTTAACAGGCATGTAAGTTATCTGCAGTTGTGATTGGACAATTTGTATAGAGCAACTTTAACCCTGTGGCTTTTAGAAAGAATGAGATATGTTCTGAAAATTGATTCAATTCCTTGTGAACCATGATGTCACCTAATTCTGATTCAGTGATAGATGGCTGCCAAGGCCATTCAGTGGAAATGGATCTTTTAAAGGAACTGTCATATGTAAGGCCATCTGCAGCTACACTGTTAGCAGATCTCCCTTTCCATATCCAAAACTATTTTCACCTATTCGTGAACCTGAAATCTTTACCACCTTTTTTACATCTCTTTTCTCCTGTTTAAAATATAGTACTCTGGTATTCTATCTTCCTTGCCTTTCTAAATTTATTCTGCTTCTAGAACTATATGTCACAGCTTGGCCATTGCAACTCATTTTGGCTGTCTTAAAGGCCTAACATATACTCCATCTCTTAAGCTTCTGCATGCCCTATAATCAAGTCCTGCTGTGCCATTTCACTTCTACAAACATACCCCCTCTCCCATCTTTTTGACATATGCTTAATTGTTATTTTCTTTTCTGTAGGGACTATGGGCAAATTTCAGATTTAGCAGATGTTCCTTATGCAGGTGAAAAGACCTAGACAGATGAAAATCCACATTCCAAAACAAAACATATTGCACTGCAGCAAGAAGTTCTGTTCGTCAGGTGCTTCATATTTAGCTATTTTAACTGTTAACTACTTATATGCTAAATATATAAAATTGTCATAAGAATGTACAAGATTGTCTCCAGGTGATTGGGGGATAAATGTTCTTCACCAAGTTACTAGAAATGGTTTAGGATCAAATTGCTGGGACAGCATATGCTGAACTAATGGAAACAAGGAAGAAGTCAAAACATGCTGCCATCTTATCCTTTGCTGTAGTTCAAACTATTTCAACCCAATATAATCAAAAGAAGTCTTCTCCCATAAGCAGTTAAACATTTATGAACAAATTCTGGAAGTATTAGATTCTTGTTTTATTTGTGAATATTTCCAGACTTGAATTAATTGAGAGAATATCTTTATTAAAAAACCAAATTTGCTTTGTTTCGTATCTGTTTTTCCATAAGTGGTATATTTAAAGAAGAGCTTAGGAAATAAATTTTGTAAGTACTGTGCAATTCTTAAATGAAAACATTGCAACTTCCTTGAAAATCTTCTGGTATAATTCAAATTAAACATTTCACCTGTATTTTCTATCTGTGTCACACTATTATTCTCACCTTATAACTTTTGGTATTTTTGAATGATGAATGCACTGAAGAAAATCCTTGTTGGATATAAGTGAAATAATTTTCATAACCCTATATGTCAATAAGCTTAAGGGCAAATGTCTTCTTTTTTTTTTCAGTTTGTAAATGCTAATTCTCAACGAATATTACTTCACTCAACTCCTCTTATTATTTTGCTATTCCACTGTTAGCTAACTCCTTGAATTTAATGTAAATTTAGCCCAGTGCCCAAGCAGATCTGACAGTATCTAACCTCATCCCAGCTGAATTCAGTTCCATTTTTATTCTATACTTCAGAAGAATTAGAATAACTGCTACTTCAACTTCTTTAGCATCTAAGATTTGTGTGAGTTAACATAAGCCTGACCGTGGAATCAGCTCCATTGAAGAAAAACACATTGAGTACCGCACTGTTTCCTAGCTGTTTGGTGAGGTGCCTCACTCATAAGTGCAAAAGACAGTCTGTGAGACAGAAGACGTGTACTTTATGAAACATATCTTAATAGGAATATCTAGTGAAAGGAAGCAATATGTGACTGCTTCAGTTTTCCAGATTGAGATTTCAAAGATTATTGCAAGATCAATCACTTGATTTTTTTTTTTTTTTTAATTTAAAAGACATTTCTTGGCATCTTGAAATCATTTGTTCACTGAATAAATAAATCTCAAATATTCATTACTATAGATGGCCTTTGGAAATATGTCATAAACCATTTTTTCCCCCCACTTTATTCCCCACTACAAACTGCTCTGCAATGTCATCGGAAATCTCATGACCACCAAAAATGACAGGTCATAATCTTTGTTTGAATTATATTCAGCAAAGGACTAGAAGGCTGAAAGAGGCAAAAACAATTTAACACAAAGAACAGAATTTTCTAGGTCTCCCAAGCTACCTAGGAGTCTGCTACTCCTGCACAAAGCAACAGAACCTCTGAAGCTGCCCTAGTTGTAGAAATCTGTAACCATTGGTTCTTGAAAATACACTGAGAATGTGGTTCTTCAGATGCCCTCTTTACTAGAAAACTATAACGCATGAACAGTGTTCAGCCCATTGAAGATGCCAGCACAGACTCTGTTCCAGCAGAGATTCCTTTTCTGGTCCTTCTGGGTTGGATTTTGATCCTTTTACAGCAGTGCAAAAGAATCACATCAGGATTAAAGACCTGCCTCATTCACTTTAGTATGTCTTAATAGTTTACCATATTTCATCCTTCCCAAGCTAGTATGGGTGCCTAGGGCAGAAACTGCATCATTCTGTTCCATTATGTCATTTTCCTGTGCTTTCAGCTGTTCTGTGGTATTGAAATCGATTGCTCCCCCTGCCTGCTAATACTCTTTTTCTAGTTCCTTTAAATGGCTTTTTCTGTATACTAACTGGTTTCGATTGACAGCTTCATTGAGAGTGGGTATCCTATTTCTGAAGTGCTCATCCCAACCAGTTTCTTTCTATTGTAGACATGCTGGTGATTTATCAAAACTCTTCATTAGCAACTGGCATTTTCTATATGTTGCTCAAAAAAACTTTATTGATGCTTCTACTTGTAGTTGCTCCTTTTCTCCTGAAACAGAAAACTTGCAAGCATTGCAAATCTCATACATTAGAGCTAAGATAACATTTAAGGGATGTAACCCATTTTTTCATGTTAGCGCTGGCTATGTTTTCTTCCTACATATCACTTTCTTAATGCTAACATCACTTCATTCTTAACAACTTCATTGGCTAACAACTTCATTGGCTATCGCACTGCAGAACAGGTAGGTGAACTGTACTGTTTTCTCCATATTTTTTCCCTCCCAGTGGGATATTGCTGCTTAATCTGAGAGTGGCAAGAATCATAAAATCATAGAATAGTTAGGGTTGGAAAGGACCTTAAGATCACCTAGTTCCAACCCCCCTGCCATGGGCAGGGGTGCCTCACACTAAACCATGTCGCCCAAAGCTCTGTCCAGCCTGGCCTTGGACTCTGCCAGGGATGGAGCATTTACCACTTCTTTGGGCAACCTGTTCCAGTGCCTCACTATTCTCGCACTGAAGAACTTCTTACGTATATCCAACCTGAACTTCACCTGTTTGAGTTTACCCATTGCCCCTTGTCCTATCGCTACAGCCCCTGACGAAAAGTCCCTCTCCAGCATCCTTATAGGCCCCCTTCAGGTACTGGAAGGCTGCTATGAGGTCTCCACGCAGTCTTCTCTTCTCCAGGCTGAACAGCCCCACCTTTCTCAGCATGTCTTCACACAGGAGGTGCTCCAGCCCTCTTATCATCCTTGTGGCCCTCCTCTGGACTTGTTCCAACAGCTCCATGTGCTTCTTATGTTGAGGACACCAGAACTGCACACAGTACTCCAAGTGGGGTCTCAGGAGAACAGAGGGGCATGATCACTTGCTGGTCACACTTCTTTTGATGCAGCCCAGGATATAGTTGACAAAGAAGATCTGTTGCAACTTAACTGATTTAGAGCTTGCTTGGTCTGTTACTCTTGTCAGATTGTCTTTGTTTAAAATTTTTCAGGGATGTCACTTACTGGCACAATGTCCTCTAGGCAGTTGCCTCTGGCTCTGCCTTTCCTTATTTTCTTTCCTCTTCTTCTTTTTTTTTTTTTTTTTTTTTTTTTTTTTTTTTTTTAAAGCTTATATACATCTTCCTTAGTCACTCTGATGGTTAAGAGTGACTTAGTCCTATTGAAGCTTTCTTTGATACAATCTTACCTTTTTTTTTTCTTGCTGCTGTTGTTATATCTACTGCAATTCTAACCATTTGCTTTCAGTTTTATGGTTCTAGCCATCTAGCCAACCCTGTAGTATGGGGAACAAACAAGAGGATTTAGAGATGTGTGCATGGCTACAGGGATATGATAAGATTGCTGTCACAGAAACATGGTGGGATGGCTCCTATGGCTGGAGTGTTGGAATGGAAGGTTACGGGCTCTTTAGAAAAGACAGGCCTGGCAGACGGAGAGGGGGAGTTGCTATTTATGTCAGTGATAGGCTGGAGAGTATGGAACTCTGTCTGGGGACGGGTGATCAGTCAACAGAGAGTTTGTGGGTCAGGGTCAAAGGGACAACAGCGACGGGGGACATTACTGTGGGGATCTGTTACAGGTCGCCTGATCAAGAGGACTCTGTGGATGAAGCGCTCTACAGACAGATAGGAGCAGCCTCACACTCGCAGGCCCTTGTCCTCGTGGGGGACTCAACCATCCTGATATCTGTTGGAGGGACGGTACAGCCTGGCACAAGCAATCCAGGAGGTTCCTCAATTGTGTGGAACACAACTTCCTCTTGCAAGTAACAGAGGAGCAGACAAGGAGAGGTGCCATGCTTGACCTCGTGCTCACCAACAAGGAGGGACTGGTTAGAAATGTGATGCTCCAGGGCAGCCTTGGCTGTAGCAATCATGAGATGGTCGAATTTGAGATCCTCAGGACAGTGAGAACAGCACGCAGCAAGCTGAAGTCCACTGCCTTGGACTTCAAGAGAGCAGAATTTGGCCTCTTCAGGAACCTGCTTAGTAAGGTTCCATGGGATATAGTCCTAGAGGGCAGGGGGGCCCAAGACCGTTGGTTGATATTCAAGGATCACCTGCTACAAACTCAGGAGTGTTGCGTCCTGACCAGAAGGAAGTGTGGCAGGAGGGCCAGGAGACCTCCATGGATGGATAAGGAGCTGCTGAGGAAACTTAGAGGAAAAAAAGAAGCTTGTAGAAGGTAGAAGTGAGGACAGGCGGCCTGGGAAGAATACAGAAACGTTGTCCGGGAAGCTAGCGACCAGGTTAGGAAAGCTAAGGCCCAGTTAGAATTAAATCTGGCAAGGGATGTGAAAGATAGCAGGAAAGGCTTCTATAGGTACATAGCAAATAAAAGACAGACTAGGGACAATGTGGGCCCTCTCTGGAAGCTCTCGGGAGAACTGGCTACCCTGGATTTGGAGAAGGCTGAGGTTCTTAATGACTTCTTTGCCTCAGTCTTCACCAGCAAATGCTCTGACCACACCACCCAAGTCATGGAAGTCAGATGCAGAACTTGTGAGAATGAAGACCTTAGGCCCACTATAGGAGAGGATCAGGTTCGAGACCATCTTAAGAACCTGAACATGCACAAGTCCATGGGACTTGATGAAATCCATCCATGGGTCCTGAAGGAGCTGGCGAATGAAGTTGCTAAGCCACTGTCCATCATATTTGAAAAATCATGGCAGTCAGGTGAAGTTCCTGATGATTGGAAGACGGGTAATATAACCCCATTTTCAAGAAGGGGAAGGCAGAAGACCCAGGGAACTACAGACCAGTCAGCCTCACCTCTGTGCCTGGCAAAATCTTGGAGCAGATTCTCCTGGAAAGCATGCTAAGGCACATGAAAAACAATGAGGTGGTTGGTGACAGCCAACATGGCTTCAGTAAGTGGAAATCCTGCCTGACCAATTTGATGGCCTTCTATGACGGGGCTACGAAACTGATGGACAGGGGCAGAGCAGCTGACTTTATCTACCTGGACTTGTGCAAAGCGTTCGACACTGTCCTGCACAACATCCTTGTCTCTAAATTGGAGAGACACCAGTTTGATAGATGGACCACTCAGTGGATGAAGAACTGTCTGGATGGCTGCGAGCAAAGGGTTGTGGCAAACGGCTCGATGTCCAGTTGGAAAACAGTAATGAGTGGTGTCCCTCAGGGGTTGGTGTTGGGACCGATGTTGTTCAACATCTTTGTTGGTGACATAGACAGTGGGATTGAATGCACCTTCAGCAAGTTTGCCAACGACACCAAGCTGTGTGGTTCAGTTGATACGCTGGAGGGAAGGGATGCCATCCAGAGGGACCTTGACATGCTTGAGAGGTGGGCCAATGCCAACCTTATGAAGTTTAACCAAGGCAAGTGCAAGGTCCTACGCCCGGGTCAGGGCAATCCCAGGCACAGCCACAGGCTGGGTGGAGAAGAGATTCAGAGCAGCCCAGAGAAGAAGGTCTTGGGGGTCTTGGTTGATGAGAAACTGAACATGAGCCAGCAGTGTATGCTTGCAGCCCAGAAAGCCAACCATATCCTGGGCTGCATCAAAAGAAGTGTGACCAGCAGGTCAAAGGAGGTGATCCTGCCCCTCTACTCTGCTCTCGTGAGACCTCATTTGGAGTACTGTGTACAATTCTGGTTTCCTCAACATAAAAAGGACATGGAGCTGTTGGAGCAAGTCCAGAGGAGGGCCATGAGGATGATAAGAGGGCTAGAGCACCTCCTGTATGAAGACAGGCTGAGAGAGTTGGGGCTGTTCAGCCTGGAGAAGAGAAGGCTGCGTGGAGACTTCATAGGGTCTTACACAGGGGAATTTCAGGTTAGATACGCGGAAGAAGTTCTTCACTATGAGGTTGGTGAGGCACTGGAATGAGTTGCCTGAGGAAGTTGTGAATGCTCCATCCCTGGCAGTGTTCAAGTCCAGGTTGGACAGAGTCTTGGGCAATATGGTTTAGTGTGAGGCATTCCTGCCCATGGCGGGGGGGTTGGAACTAGATGATCTTAAGGTCCTTTCCAACCCTAACTATTCTATAACTGATTCTATGATTCTATCTTATCCATGATTTTCAGTACTGAAAATACATTGGTTTAGTTGCTAAGGCCACAATATATTTTATTTATAATTTTCTCATTGCAGTTTTGTTCTCTTATTCCCCATATTCACTCACTGGTTTTAACATTTGAGAGTCTTCCCTTTAGAGGAGAAGATACTTTTCATATTTTGCATGTTTACAGCTTAGCCTCTTCTAATATATATTGTCTTTCCTGCAGTTTGACTTACCTTGGGAAATGTGTTAAAAGTTATGTGCATAATGACAATATAATTGTTGGCTTTTCCTTAGTACCTCTTCCACTGCAGAAAACACTTGGCCATTAGTTAAGAAATTAACTAGGGCACACGGACAAAACAGGATCTAGTTTTCTGACCAGAGACGTTGCTTTAGTTTTCAGTATGGATTGAGTTAGCTGCCACCCTGCATAAGGTATCATGGGCTGGGTCTGTGGGGACCATTCTAGCTTGGGCTATAAAAACCCAAAACACACACAAAAGACCCCCAAAACAACAAAACACCACAATTTACTGTGATTGCAGAATTTTACATGAAGGGCGGTAGAGAATGAGAGAATGGGAAAATTTCATGTACAATGAGCTCCCGATCTTCTCTTTTTTAAACAGACTGAGTAAAATTATACTGATTTACCAAGAAGCTAAGGAACATGGTAATAAAAATGAGTTTAATGTCTAGTTAAGAATGAATTAAATACAGCTTTACACCCTTTTAAATTAAATTTTGTAATTTCCCTGTGTTACAGCTGGGGGTATTCCATAAACTGTATTTTGTTGTTGCTATGTACATAATAATATAACTAGAATTATCGTTTTTCAAAGAAAATTAGGGGGGAGAAAAAAAAAAGAAAACCAAGACCAAACATCATTCAAAACAAAATATAAAACTTTAATTAAAGAACTCATCAGGTCAGGCCTCTTTCATGTACAAGAAATGACATAAAGGATCTTCTAAACCATTATGCTTCTTTAACCTCACAAAAATGGCGCAAATATTAAAAACTGGTTTTGTTTAAAAAACTTAGATAAATGCTTTTCCTTAATGGATAAATTTTGTTAGGGACTGCTTAAAAAAAAATTGTTTTAATAAAGAACTTATGGCAAATAGAAACTTCTTATTGCTTTTGTCTTTCTTACTGTTTTGCAAAAGGGAACTGATTAATTTGAATTTTATGGGCAGTTAAAAATAAGAAATTAAATAAAATTTGTTGTAAAGCAGTGATCTATTCATAATATAAAATTATATTTAAAGAGCTTACAATAAGAATATATTGAATTATTCATTGAAAACAATGTATCCTTTGAATTTGGCCTCTGAGTGTGGTTGCAAATTGTCAATGAGCACTCATGAATTATACTAATGCACTCCATTATTTAAAATTCTTTGATGGATTCTGCATATGAATATATTTATGCAGATAGATTATTCGTGAAATCTCTGCCATATTAATTTATTTAGATATGCATGATGCAGACTTATTTTTTTTCCTTTGGTCATTTAGAAACAACATTTGTTGTTTTCTCATTATTGTTGAACAACATTAAAATTCAATCTGCATTTTTGAAGATTTAGAATCACATTGAATCAGTCCATAAACTGTCTGTATTAACTTCAAGAAAATTACTTACCTTCTCTGGTTTGTTTGTTTTCTTGTTTGTTTTAAAAATAAAGATAATGTAACTGCTTTACTACAAAAGGCTTACTTATGACAGTGACAGAATACCAGTATAAGTATAAAAATACTGTAATTATAGTTGAGGTCAAGATGCTGAAGGAATACACTGCACACATTGGCGTGTTATCAACATTATTTTCACAGCCAAAACATAGCACTGTACCAGCTACCAGGAAGAAAGTTAACTCTATCCCAGCCAAAACCAAGACAAGTTTTTTTATCTTTCATGAGAAGATGGGAAGCAATATAGAGAGAGAGCCCTAATATTGGAAAAAATTACACACACACATAAAACCCCAACCAAACAAAAAAATCCTCAAAATCACAAGTGATGGCATTTCCTGGTATGTTTGCCTTTAACATTTAGCTGTTGTTTGGAAACTGAAGGCTGCAAGAAAGAAAAAAGTCTATACATCTGTTACACATTTTCTTTCTGTGAAGCTTACTTTTCAATTTCTTTGAGTCAGAGAGATTTGCCACTTATGTGGCAGACAGCCATCAGCTTTTGTCTCCATTTTTCCAGTCATGTGAATACACAGTCTTACAACCAAGATGATAATGGAGCTGCTAGAAGCCTGCAGACCTTTTTTTTTTTCCCTGTCAACTTCATGAATTAAAGGAATTTGAGTCTTTTTTTTCACTTTTTTATGCTATCATTATACTTTTGCCACAGTTGTTCATCACACCGAGCTAAATCATTGCTGTCAGCAAAGACTATGCTTTCCTAGTCTTCTCGATTTTGTTGATTGTCATACCACCAGCAAACAGGGAAAAGGGAGCTTGCTATGTTACATTAAGCAGTGACCAAACAACATCAGGCATTCACTGAACATAGGAAACCTTTACTTTCTGTCACTATTCTCTGTATTTTCTGTCAGTTACAAATTTTAGGTGTGTTATTGGTCTTACTTGAAGAGTAAATTATATTTTTGTGAAAAACTGTCATCTAAGCTTATTAATTAATTCTTTACATATTTACCGGCACGGCATAGTCACAATATTGTTTATCTCATTAAGCCCTGAAGTTTCCAGGTTGATATGAAACTTCTGATAAATGTCATGTGTGACATCTATCACACATCTACAAACAACTTTTCTTTAACCCATCTGTCTCCATGTTTATTAACATCAGTCATATTTTGTCAAATTATCAACACAGTGGCTTTGCTATTGTCTATTTGTTCTGTAGAAAAAATGCATTTATCACATAATTAGCCTTTCTTTCAGGGTTCTGTCCCAGTTTTCAGGCTCATTCACAATGCAGATATTCACTTGCTGTTGGGTCATATACATTGTCCTTCTCTTATTTATATTTACCATTATAGATCATCAGAAGAAAGACAAAGATAAAAACACTGTTCATTTATGCCATCAATAGACACAGTCAAGTGTCCTTGTGCTGCTTTGTCATTATTGTATATATTTGTTTATATCAGTTACGTAATACTGCACCCAACTAGATAGTATTTTAAAAATTCAGACCTTTTTTATTGGTGTAAAAACTGAGTACAGATTGAATCCCAGTAAAATCCACTACCTATTTTGTCTGTACAATGGAGAGGAATAGGTGTCTCCAGAGGTGGCAATATAGATGTCTCTGATACATGGATTGAATGAACTTTCTCCCTCTCCCATCATAAGTACACAGCTGAATTTAGGTGAGATATACCACATACATAGGATTTTGTATAAACTTTCATTATATCATACTACAGCTATTGTAATTTACTTCTATCTGGATGCTATAACAAATGTGTGGTATCCTCACCTTCTGTTCCGTGCATTGCTGCTGCAATGAGTAGAGACAGCTATCTACCCTCCTTGGTTAAAACTTCTGAACTCCAAAGAAATGAGAGAATGTTATTTCCCAGACATTGATTTATGACCACTTTTATGGTTTTTTTTCTAGTGCTTGGATATTTACTGGAGTTCGTTTCTTGCCTTTTTTTTTTTTGTTGTTGTTGTTTTGTTTTGTTGTCATTTTGTTGTTGTTGTTTTGTTGTTGTTTTGTCGTTGTTGTTGTTTTGGGGTTGGTTTTTTTTTTCTGTTTTGTTTTTAGGGTTTTTTTTGGTTTTGTTTTTGTTTTTTTCGTTTGGCTTTTTGGTTTTGTTTTTTAAATGTATAATTGCCAGGATATTTGAAAAGTACTGTGTTCTTATCAGAGTATCTTGGGTCAGCTTAGAAATATCTACATTACGTTGATTTTAGGAATTGCAGCAGGACTAATGGTTGCTGCAGTCCTTTATATACACTTCCATTTACCTGATTTTACTTTGCCTTCCCCTCCCCTCTTCTTTAACACATCCACAATGACCTTGTGCTACAGTCACTGCAATTTAAATATTTAGATTTGCCAAACAATGTTGTCTATCCACCGAAATGTATTCCTTACTGATGCACTTACTCTACACAGGCATAAAATAAAACTTACAAAGTTTGTGGAAAACATGTTTGGTTTTGTTGTTTGCTTGTTTTCTTTTTTTCCTGTGGAAATATCAGTTTGAATCTCTTTCTATCTAGCAGTTTTTACTTAAAAGTAGAAAATGAAATTAAGAAATTAAACCATCCCTGTGTTTCACAGAAGACTGCATTTTTATGGCCATTTAGCATTTTTTAACCTTTTTGTTTGTTTGTTTGTTTGTTTTTCTTGCCAAGTCTTTCCCTGAGCCACAGATGCCATTTCCTATTCAGCTGTTGCTCTGTTTCTTACAGACACCCTGCAGATCATATGGGTAACATTCCAACCCAAATTGGATCATTTGAGTAAGAAATAGCTTCTAAAAATCTGCTACTGTTTCCTTTGCATTCTTTACTTTATTCAGTTTGTTGGCTGTTTTGTTGGTTGGGTTTATATTTTTTTTCCTTTTCTTTTAAGCCTATAGTTCAAATCCTTAATACAGACTAATAAATATTTTTGATTTTAAAACTGTAGTCTCAAAAATGTTGTTATATCTAAAGTGATAACCACCATCCAGTGCAGTCTACCCCTTTCTAATTTTTGTTTTTTCATGCATAATGATACAGCAGTTCACTGCTTTAGTTCATTGCAAAAAGGAAAAATTGCTACTGAAGTAAAAATATCTTGTTATATTACTTCAGTGGCAATTTTTTAAGCAAACTGAATATTATTACTTTAATGTTCATTGTAAAGGAAAATCTTTGAATTTCTCCCCTTCACAGTATTTAGAATTTAGAATCAATAGCACCTTTTCATATGGCCTGAAGACAATTTATTGGAACCGTTTAAAACTCTGAATGTTTTTTTTTTCAATGTAAATAAATAATTCGGTGTGGTAGAAAGGGAGTGATTGAAATATTACTGGCCAAGGGCTTTCAATTATCTCTGGGCAGGCTTGAAAACTGGACTTGTACATTCTACTTTATCACTGAACCTTTAAACCCAGAGAAGGTTGACATAAATAAGAACTCCTTAGTTCTTCATGATTTTGGTTATTTTAGAGTGCTAAACCAGTTAGGAAAGAGAACTCCAGGAGTAAAAAAATAAGGCCAAATATGGTGGTTTTGTCATGGTGTTTCACAAAAGCCTCCTCCTTCCCCACCATACACACATACTTTTTTGCACACCATTATTAGAAGTATTCCCAGTGTTAAGTCATACACTTACACTCTAAACAAACATGCGCATATTTCTCATTAAAAAGATTATTCTTTTAGCCTTCTCTTTGATGATTCTGAGCCTGTCCACTTTTGTTGTCTGCTGGAAACCCTGGAGGGTCTCTGAAAGAGAGCACAACAGAACTTTGGGGACCTTAGCAACTTGAAGATTTGTTTTCCCTTATTTTTCTTGACTTTCCAAGAGCTTCTAAAATGGTGAAGTTGTTCAAAGGCATTATAGAAAATGTTGTGTCTCAGAAGACATCTGCTCTGCTTTAATGGTTTAAATTTATCACAATGGTGTCTGCAATTAGCAGACACGATCTAAAATGACCTAATTCCATCAAACCGTCAGATATATATATATTTTTTTTAAACAAACTGACCTGTGATCTGTGAAAATCATATTGTACTCCAGTATGTCACATAATCTATATTGTTCATATTCTTCATTACACTTTTAACTGCATTATTTTAACATGGACACTTAGTACTTGTGTGGACATGCATCTTAGAAAGATGAATGAATCCTTGTGGGTCAATTGATCTTTCTGGTCACTCTTTTACCATGTAGTATCCATGGGGTTCAAGTGGTTCTTATATCCTCCTTCTGGCAGGGTTTTGTAAATTGGGGAATCCTGACTCTGATCTGCTCGTTTCTTTACCATCATAACAATCACACTTTATACTGAAAATTGGTCTACTCTGAAGCTTAAATATTGTTTTATATTTTTTATGGTTTCTATATTCCAAGTGAAAACTCAGATTTATTATGCCCCAGAGAGACCACTTGGTTTCAGTCCTTCAAAGAGAAATGTTACATTAAAGACAGTGGTGGTACCCCTGCGGCGTATCAGGAATTTATTATGAAATATAAACTGCACAAGAAACAAGAGATAACAGTGAACACGGGCAAGGAACTGACATAGTGTATTTTTTTTTTTTTTTTTGTTTAATGTGGAGTTATGAATATTTATTACATTTGTGGAAATTGCATTTTTTGAGCATAAAACAATCTCTAATAGTGGAGTTACATTTGCCAAAAAGTAAAACCCTCTAATTCATGTCAAGTTTTCAAAGGATTCTGTGAATATCACCATTCAGGAAGTTGTTAAACACCTCCAGGGTGTTTATCAGCTGTCTTGGATCGGAAAGATTTATCTTTTTTTTTACATATATAAAGCTTTAATAAATTTCACTTAATAAATGCAGCACATTTTTTAGCATTACTGTAAGCAAAACCAGCAAAGATTTCCAATCAGTTGATGCTGTGTAGTTTATCTTTCTCCAGCAAAGACAGCTGCTCATGAGCATTCTTTGCTTAGTATGAGAAATACCTGATAGGGAGCTTTCATCTCTGGTTTCCATTAAATTACAGGGCTATATAGCTGGAATTGTGCCTCATCATCTGAGGCTCAAATCTGGGCTGTAGGCACTGCATCTGCAAATGGACAGTCAACAGGTGCACAAATAGAAAATATCAAGGCAAATGGGAAAAAACATCGAGGCTAGATCATATTGGCAAGTGCATCTGAAAAATAGCATGTTCAAGTTTTGAGAACAAGACTGCTAGGCACCAGTAGAACAGCCACAGAGTGAACAATTGGACAGGTCCATGTAGTGTTTTGGAAAGATTCGACATGGCATTCTTAGAGGAGGAATCACTAGCAACTCAAAAATGTTGATGAAGACAGTCAGCAAAACGGGATGATTGACAAGAATAGGCCAGACTACGTCTCCTATAATTATTCAAAACAGAGATTCAGGCATGTGTGTAGGAAGGTAACTGTCAATGAATTAAGAAAATGAGCAATCTTAAAAAAAAAAATCAAATAACAACAGTCTAGACAGCAAAGTACATTGAAAGCCATTGTTACAAGAATTAAAAAAAGACATAAGGTAAAGAGACATTGCTTTTAACAGTGTGGAAAAGTAAAAGAGGGAACTGTTATGTGGGTATGATGTTTTAAAAGTCTTATTACACTACTGGCTCAGATTATACTAAATTATTTTATTCAACTAAACTGTGTCTGCACTGAAATACCAAAAGCTTTCTGGGGTCTAATAGTTGCAACCTAGGTCTATAAAATTTTTCATCCCCCGAGGCAGAGTATTACATAAATTAGGGTGTACAGGGATGTTGATCATCACTAAAAAAAGGTTAGTTTGTATATTTGACAATCATTTCCTACATTTTAGAGCTATATTTAAGAAGTAATGAAGACTCTGACCTAACAAAAGCTGAGAAATTTAGCCGCATAGGAAGTGGCCAAATAGTACTAATCTGCCAGGATTTTTAATCTGTTATCCTTTTGCTATACGGCTATAAAATGTATGTTAATTCAGAATCCTCTCTTACTAAGAAATTGTTTTCCAACTACCATTGTTTTATTTCTTTATTATAATATTAGAATTACACTGCTTTTGGATTTATTCATAATGGTGTGGACATATATGAACAGAGAATCAGTTGCGACTGTATGAAGAGATCTTCTGGCATAAAGGAGTCCTTCAAAAGTCAGTGATCTTTTCTGCTTGAACACTGACTAGAGCCTTTATGTAAGAGCAGTTATGCTCAGTGAATTAGAGTTCAATTTCATAAGCAACCTTAAAGCGCTAGACAAAGGATTAGTTATGCTGCAGAGAGAATCTAATAAGAGCACCTCTTCTTTTTTTAGGTTTGGTTTGTTTTTCTTATTTTAAGTCTGGTTTCTTCCAAAAGTATCTTTATAAACCGTGACAAAACAGTGCGATGTTAAAGAACCCCAGCTCTGTTAAAATCCCTCTTATTAACATACTGGAAAATCCCTCATATAATAATAAACTGTCCCAAGATAATAGCAAAATACCCTGATGGAGTCTGGTCAACCAGTTTTTACTTCCAGGATTCATTCTGACTTACAGAGGCACTGTGAAAGTCTGCTATACTCCACTGAAGTGTAATTCCAAACAATTATTTTCATTATTTCAAAAGGAATTCTGCACGTAGAGTGATCGTAAAGTAGGGTTAATATTATTGTTTGTATCAAGTAACTCACTGCATATTTAATTTCTCAAAATAAAGTGTTATTTAGTCTCACCGTCAAAAATACCAAAGGAAAACATGAAACAACCAGGCAAGAGTGTCACAGTTTCCCCACACAGTAGTCTGTGGCTGCAACACAAAAATATTTTCCTGCAGGAAAGAACCAGGACAGGACCTGGGTCATGCTAATCCCACTCTTTTCAACTGCTGGAAGGAATCCCTTGAAAAACTTATGTGCTGCTAGGATCTTCCTACCTGTGTCTCTTCTGAGAGACTGCCAGCACTTGAAGAGCACAAGAAAATCTCCACAACTAGTGAAAACAGAGATGCAGACTAGCACTGGAAAATTTCAGTGGTTTTGCCACCAGCTGTCAATAGAGCAAGCATTAATGTTTACCTCTTTGAGTCTTTACATGGCTCAGAATTTCACTTTAAACTGTTCTGCTGCTTTTGCCAATGTGCTCTTTGTTTCAGAGTATTTTAAAATCATTTTCTTTTTCTTGTTATCATTATCATTTTCTTGTTGCATGTTTGCAGAGTTTCCTTTAATTTCACATAATGTTTAAATTCAGATACTACAGCAAACACAGACATTTTGTTGTCTTATATTATTCATATAGCCATTCAGCTCTTTGAGATGGTGCTATCTTGTATGACCTTACTACATCTCATGACTCAATACTATCTTAAAAGCAGTTACAGGAATTTTCATTTAGTGAAGAAGTGCAGACTGTATTTCTTTTATTTGACTAAGCTGTTTCCTATTACTTATTGTACTCTCCTGACAGTAATAAATTTCATAATGGTTGCTAGATTTCAAATCAACTATTACACTATCTAGATGGAACACTAAATCGATAATGGATGATATACAAATCATATCTAATAGCTGGAATGCAGGGGTTTTTTTGGCTTAAGGTGTCACGCTCAGTGATCACTGTAATATTTATTGAAAATAATAGAAAAATGTGATAAAATCAATAATAAATTGGCATGAATATATGAAGACATTGTCATAAGCAAAGAGAACAGAGCTGGGAAAAGAAAACGTACTGTTACTATGCACGCACTTACAGATCTTTATTTTTACAAACTTCCTTAATTAGTGTGCTTTATCACACACCTTGTTTTCTACATTTCTTTTAAAGCTCCCACTTCTGAAACAAGAAAAAACTGGCTTACATCTTGGTGAAATACTCTAACAATAGATGTTAACATTTGTATTTCAATAGATCCAGGTGCTTTATACTTTTGCTGAGAAGTTTCTAATGTGATAATTTCTCATGTATTCATTTATAATTTGTACTCAAAGAGAAACATGATAACTGCAGAGTAAACCTTGACATTACGGTCAACATGACTAGAAAATTAAATATTGGTATAGACACAATAAAAATTAAAGCTCAATTTGATTCTGTGCCTTATGCTGCACTTGTTGGGTAAATAGGAGACTGGGATTTAGAAGTATTGCGTAATCAAGTCCTAAGTTGCTTATTGAAAGATGATTCATAAGTATAACCCACTTTTCACAGGTTCATACAATCCCAACTTGAATTTTATTGAAAAATATTAAGAATACAGCAATATCCTATGATGTTTTGTAGTTAATTGAAGATTTAATAGTCAAAGGGGTCTCTTTTCTTCCTCTCCTTTCTCCTCTCCTTTCGTCTCCTCTCCTCTCGTCTCCTCTCCCCTCCTTTCTGTCTTTGGAATAATAGGTAGAGGTATGATACTTATTGCTGCAGCTTATTCAAATTTCGAGAAAATAGATTTCATAGCAAAAAAGATCAAATTGAGTAATCAGGAGTTCGCTGAGGTATCCATGAGGTATCCAGGAGGTATCCAGGGAGTGAACAGTCATAGTTTCCATGCCCTTGAAACACTTTCTTCCCCATCTGGTTACTATTCTCCCAGCCTCCCAGATTAGTTAGCTGAACAAAATGAAATGAGGGTGCATATAAAGCATCAACAGCTTTATACTGTTGTACAAATTCCTGTTTCTTTTCAAAGAAAGAAGGAAGAGGTGTGATGCTTATGACTTATTTCTGTGGCTGGTCAGAAACACGATAAAAGTCAATGAAAACCTTTTGTTAGCAAAACCTGGAATCTTGTTTTCTAAGACAGCAAAAGGAAGTGATGTACTTTTTGCTAGAAAAGTCATCGAGTGATTTTTGGTGGTATGCATCTTGGAGAGATATTAAATGATATGTTTCAAGGATAAATAAATTTACTCTTTCTGTTCTGTTCTAGGAGACAATAACATATCACATACTAGAGTCAGGCAACTTAAAGCCGGAAACGGCACATGTGATTAAGGAAAGAGCAGAAAAAATGTTCGCTTTTGCATTAAATTGGTTAAAATATATACATGAAGAAATATAGAAGTCCAATGACCACTAAAGACTTTCGTGTTTTTTGTTTAGTTTTTTTTCGTTTAGGGAAGTAGAATAAGTATCTGCTAAATTAACTTTTAAAATAATACACAGACTATTTATTGCACAAGATAAAGAAATCTATTCCGTTTCAGAGAGTTCTTGTACAATTTGATCATTACCCTGTTACTTATTTCAAAATATTATACATTGGAAAAAACTATGTAAAGTTCTGTGTATCATAATATACTAGATAAAGTCTCAGAAATCTCTTTTCTTTGAATAATCTTCTTTAGATTGTACAGATGAAAGCTGAGTCTCACCTGGCAAAGGAAGCTTAGAATGCTTAAGTAAGTATACAATTCTGTCCTATCAGCATCATGAAAAGAATCTGCTTTTGCAAGTTGTTTGTTTCATGATATAATGTACCAAATGGCTTGCTGAAAAATTGAACAAATTCCAGTTGAACAGTCACTATTCAAATTGATAGTGACAGCTCATTCTGAAAAAAAACGTTATTTTCAAATGATTGATATGAACTTACAGGGGTGTGAAAAACTGTAGTGTTCATATTGCTCATGAGCTGTTGACAGTTTGGCACATCTCTAATGCTGATTAGAAACAAGCAAGGACACTGCAGTTTGCATTCACATTAAGCTTACAGACCACATTAAATTATTTGATTTACAGGAACACTCTAAAATATGCCAAAAATTTCAAGATCAAATTATTTTTGTATCCAGTATCTCACTATCTATGAGGACCGTATTGAGTGATAAAAAGTTAGTAGGATAATATTAACAGATACTATTTCAACTGAGCAAGTGACCTTGGTGCTATTCAGTTCTCTGCTTTTAGAGATATAATACAATGGAAAAAAAAAACCATTTGAAAATGGAACTCTAAAAAAATTGTGTGCATTCTTCACATTTGACCTGTAAATAGAGGAGCTGGTACTTGAGAATGCTTTTCTAGTGTTTATTCATGCATTTCATATTTCACCCATGCAAACGTTAATGCTACTAGGATTATTTTTTTAAAAGCCCTCTATCTGACATCCTTTCTCTGTGACAGTGCTGATACAGACAACTAAAAGAAAGTGTTAATGTAAGTCCTTCAGCAGGCCATTATTTCTCAATTGGGCTCTGCAAGAAGTCAGCATCAGGAAAGGCAGATCTCATATCTGCCCTATAAAAACTGCTGGGATTTCTGTGCTGAAGACTACTGTGATTCATTCCTGTAAGATACCTATAATTTATTAACAGATCACTACTATTATTTCACATTGTCCATACACACCTCAAAATACTATGATCATTTTCAACCTGCATTTGAATTCCAGGCTATTCCACTCCTAACTGCATACCAGAGAGACTCAAACATATTTCTTTCTCTTAGACAGCAGTTTTTCTAATTCTCAGACACACAAGATAGGACTCACAGCAAAAATGAGATGGTTCCCCAGGCTGAAGAAGGTTGTCTTCCCTCTCTAATCAACTGGGAGATAGAAACCAGTCCCTGGAAGTCATCTGGCAAGCATGACCCTGCCCTAAGATACTGATAGGGTTCAGGAAGAGAATCACTATCTTGTCTCCTTAGGTGTCAAGTGGTGAAGGCAGTCATCTTTCCATCTGTCAAACCTTCCAAAAAACCCAAAGTGTACTTCTGTTTCCAGGGAGACAATCAATGGATGGTAGGCTGCAGGCCAGTAAGATTGCACACTGTCTGTAGGGAAAAAAAAGTCCAGTGCAGGAAAATGCAAAGGATGGTGGATTTCTTCTCTGCTGGAACAGAACAAGCCAGTATCATAACCATGTTCTGAATGTCCCCAGTGCAAAATGTACACCATATTCATTATCAGCTTCACATTCACCAGTGAAGCAAGGTTTGAGATTTTTTGGTTTTCCTTTTGTTATGGAGTATGAGACATGGACTGATCTCCATGCTGTGAGACAAAATACAAGCTGAAACTCACCCGCAGATTCAGCAAAAGAGGAAAGCGTTGCAGAATAGGAATGCTTGTTCACAGATCAAATTAAAGAATTAACACCAAAAGGCTAATAGGCAAGTTACATTAACCCAGGAGAAAGTTTAACTTGGATTTCCAGTCTTTATGCTGCACATAGCTCAAGCTCTCACTGACCTTGTCAGGATTATATGGGTAATAAGCTCACAAGAGTGAACTGCCACAGAGTATTGTTCAATGTATGGTATTAAGTTTTCATTTTCAACATTATCTGTTTTACTGCTTCTCTGAATATTGTAAATTGAATGAATTTATGCTTTTTACTGCTGCATACACAGTGCATGCACACAAAATCTTATCTTGGCTGAATTCCTTTACATAAAGTCCCTCAGGTAGAATATGAGAGCAGTGGTGAGGCACAGCAATCCCAGTTCTTATTAGTACTCCTCCATACTCCGCTACCAAAGAGGAGCTTTGTGTGTACAATGACTTTCTACACCAATATTTATGTCTTGAATGAATAGAACTGACTCTATTAAGAATATTAGATTAAGATTCAATGTACATAGCTCTCTCTGTAACTTCAGTCTGAATTGATCCATAATCTGTGATCCAGCTTTAAAGGATATGTGAGTAGCAGTACAGCTTTCATAGATTTTGTGGTGCAATATTTTGAAAGCAGCAAGAACAAACTGTCAGGACAGGATCAAAGAAACGGTAAGGCCAGACTGTTCCTATTTTATTCAGTGCCAACAGTAATGCAGTCTGTCAGAAAGATATTATAGTAAGTATTACAAAATCATAGATTTATTCATGAAGTGTTAACACTTCTACACAAGATGAGGTCTAAATACCAAAGAAATTGTTAAACCATTCTAAAAATTTTCTCTTTTCCTTCATTTAATAATTACCATCATCTCTTTATGACAATGGAAAATAAGTAGTGGTAAACAAGCAGGTTACTTCTCTGACAATGCCTCCATGTTAACTCTAGATACCTAAATAAGTGTTTGGATCTCTCAGATCCCACTGAACTTTTGGTTTAATAGCTGATGTGCATCAATCAAATTTATAAGAACAAGTTACAAGATTAATTTATAGAAGGATTCTGGTATATACAGAGACTAAACGTACAGGCAGTGTGCATTTTTTTTTCAGCCTAATGCATCTTTTAAAAATGTTTGTCTTCCAGAAAGGTGTGCTTATTTCAAGAAAGTCCAGTTGACTTTCACTTTGCAGGTGATGTTTGGTTTTTGGTTTTTTTTTTTGCTTCGTGCAATTCTTTCATTTTTTGGTAAGAAATCAGTGCAGTTATTTTGAAAACTGAATGAAAACACACAAAAGCTGAAACTAAAACAGAAGACTACAGGAATGGCTGATAGCTAAATATACCACAGCTACTTTTATTTGTTGCTAAAAAAGCAACAAGAAAGTAACAGATGTCTTTTGACTGCCTTGAAGATATCTGATGTGCAAAAAAAAGCAAGGAGGTAGTAAAAATGTCAGGTTTGTATTTTCTAATTTCTTTTCTCCCTCTTATTTCCCAGGTAGTGGGAATCTTTTCCACAATGTTTCGTGCTGAAGAGTCCTAAGATAATATCGCAAAGCCTCCTATTTTTTTCCATTTTCTTTTTTAAAAGTTATTTGTATTAATTATTAAAAGAATTTTGAAGTGGGCAAGAAACAAAGTATGGAATAACACATATCCACCACTTCTCGGTGTTTCTCAGGTTTTACTAAAAAGAACACACTAAGAAATTCTAACGTAACTTTTTCCTACTTTGGTTGTTTACAACCTGCTTTCCACAGGATAAAAAAAAACCTAAACAAAATCTCCAAAATTCCCCCAAATCCCTGTAAATAATGAGAATGGCACTTAAAAAAAAAATATTATCATATTTCCTGGTTAGTGCTTTTGGGGTTTATTTTGTTATTTGTTTGTCAGGTAATAAAATTGTATTACAATTAACTTTTTTTTCATTCTTCTTGAAAATTAGACATTTCTTTTAAAAAAATAAGGCTCTTTAATATTTATTTATATGTATTTTTATAGACTTTTTAAAATAGAAAAAGTTAAATTGCTTTCTCCTGACAAAAAGAAAAAAGTTTTGTTGGAGACAGTTTTTTTCAAGAGAAGTGCTTCAATGGAGGCTAGTTGTCTCAAGCTGACAAGTTAAGATTGCTTCTATGTATCTTTTCCTTTAAATTATCACAAAATATTTATTTGAATCTGAAGCTAGAATTGTCATACACTAGTTGCACTTTTGTCTAGGAAGTTACAGTAATAGAGCTTATAAAAGATGATTAAAAAATAGGTATGTTCATATCTTAAGAAATACTTTTTGAAAATGTAAATAAATTTCATATCAGATGTTAATCTGTTCTTATAACATGACATGCATTTTCATACAAAAGTTATAGAAAGATAACTAACTATACAGTGACTCTTCCATGACACAGTATTTCATAGGGAAAGGAGGTGTTACAATATGAAATATTTTTTTCTCATTCAGATATGTATTACCTAGCTCCTGACCTGAGCACTGCTCTATGGTGGGAGATTTGTGTAGGCTTGGAAATGAAGAGGCAAACTGAGACATCACTAATAATTCTAACTACAGTTCTTTGTGCCCATTGCTGTTGGGTTTATGTCTTGAAGTGTGTCTTTAATAGCTAGACAGATATGGGGGAGATAAGCACTTTCATTAGAAGTAAAAAAAAATTTAAAAAAATTATTAATATATTGCTATTTTTTTGAATGTACTGTACTTAAGAGTCCTCTCTGCTTTAGAGTTTGTGTGTGTGATTTCAAGTGCTTTTATTTTGGGGATTCCAACTTTGGACAGCTTACCATACATAAAAAAAACACCCCCAAAACCCCCAAAACATTCAAAATAGCAGGTTTGTTACTATGAATTAATATTTTAAGGCCTTACTGTGTCTAGAGGTACCTGGCCCAAAGCCTTGTCATGAAATAATTGTAGTGATCGATTTCTGGAGTGCAGAAAGATCTTCTTTTTTGTTGACCTCCTTCAGCCTGGAGACAGACCGAAACTGTTGGAGTGTCCAGAGCGTGGGCTACCCTAGTTTCTGTACTTGTGGCAGAAACCATAAAATGCTGAAATACAGTAACAACATTTTAACTCTTCTTGTAGAGTCTACTATAGTCTTCACACTTCCCAAATCATGATTTCACATCATACACTTGGCTGTTGGTTTTAAAACTGTTCAGATGGAAAAAGATTGTTTTTATGAACTTCGTCTTAATAACCAAAATCTTTACACTACTGGTAACTTTGGGCTAAGAACATTGTGTATAAAATAAGGACTAATTACAATAGGCATAGTAACTGTTTCTTATTGATGGTTCTTGATAAAGAAAAAAAATTTAAAATGGGGCTTACCTAAAAATTTATGGTAACAAAACACTTTTACTACATCAGTTTCCAAATTTTCCACTTTTATTTATTTATAGCTAAGATCGTGCCACACATAAGACCTATCTGTCTTCATCATGGAGAAATACATATTATTTCTAATTTAATGCAAAATAAACCACTTTCTGTTTCCCAGATTTTTCTTTTCGCTAGTTATTTATTTCCCAGGCACAATGATATTAGATCAACAAGTAAGATTTTTCTCATAAATGCTGTGTCTAAATAGCAGCTTGTCAATTTTTCTGAAAAACGGTGGGCGATAAGGTTTCTAAAAAGGTTTAGAATAAGCTTTTTATACATAATGGTATCCAAGGTTTAGAATAAGCTTTTAGTACATAATGGTATCCAAGGTTCCTTGACTGTTCCTGGAGTGCATCTTTAGTATGTCCTGACTCCATATTAATGCCTCTAGGCATTGCTTGTTTGTTTCATCTACTGGCCTATAGGGAAACTCAGGCGTAGCTTGGAAGGAAGCCATTGCATTCTCTAGATGTGAGGTGTGTTCAGCTATGGTTACTGAATAGTCTAAGTGGAAAATAGAATTATTCAAGTATAATGATTTTTTGTTTTTTTATTGAAAATAATTGTAGTCATATTACTTATTTAGATATAAATAACAAAAGAAGTTACAAAATAATGCCAGCATACCACTGCTACTGATTACCACACTGGTATCAAGAAGTAGTTACACTCTTTCATTGAATTACAAGAAACACATATATAGTTGGGACAAATTCTTGCTCTCTTATGAGCCCTTGAAGTGAAGGGAATTAGGTAAGTAGTCCTATACCCACAGAAATGAGTTTGGTATGTTAAAAGTACTTAAATAGGAAAACTTTAAGTTCTAAAAGTCCACAAGACCCATAGTTTCAAGCATTATCTCGTAATGTTTCTCAAAGAGATTATGCAATGATCCCTTCTCTGTCTTAAAAGCAGTTTTTGGAAACCTGTCATTTTCAAAGTAGGCAGTCTTCTTTCTTTCCTTCTGAAAGTTTGAGCAGTTAGCCTGATCTGAGAACCGCTACAACATTCTAAAAGTGCTGAACTCTGGACAAAATATGCAGCTAAAGACACTCATATTTAAAAAAAACAACCAACGAACCAAAAAAACCTAGGAGGAACTATGTAGGTGCCATCTTTTTGACACAAAATTCTGGTTAGAGAATTTGACATAGTAGAAGAAAACTTCATCATTTTCCTCACCTTTAGATAGTACAGACTAACAGCTGCTATCTCTTCAGCTGCTCAGCACCTGGGACCCTTGCTAACCTGCTAACCTGCCTTAGTCTAACAGAGGGGCTCCTGGCCTCATTGTAAGACTCTCAGCTTTTGATCATTCAAACAAGCGCATTTCAATCTTTTTATCAAATGTTTACTTGATCAAACAGCACACAAACAAGCTTGGGGGAGAAATCTAAATCCAAGCCTTCTTCCAGATAAGTGCCCTACTCACTGAGCTAGAAAGTTATGGTCTGATGAGTCTTGAATTATTTCTGCACAGTGGCACAGATTTAAGAGTAAAATCACCTGAAGCCTAATCATAAGGTACTCTCCCAGGAAGTAGCAGACACTTTTTTTAACATCCTGACACAGAGAAGGGCACTGAAGTGCATGTGAGAAGGGCCTAACATCAGCTTCTTCTGCAAAAGGTTAAGTTGCACTACCAAGGCTCAGAATCTTAAAAACAGTGACTTTCTACCTTTCTATTGAAGAAAAAAGTTTACATCAATCCCCATGAAGCTGTATGAATTCAGAGCTAAACTAACAACTAGGTCTTGCAAGTAAATAAAGTCAGCCCCAGAAAACTGAAATTGAAAACCTCCTCTACCTGACATCTGTTCATGTTTCCAGATAAGATAGCTTAGCCATTTAATGCAGGCTTTGAATAAGAATTGCATTGTGAGGACTCACAGCAATCTGTATGAATGATCCAGGACATTTGGAAACCTAACCTGGATGCAGAGATTCTTTATTGGTAAATGGATGACTGTGAGCTGATGCAGTGCTGAACTTCCCGGAGTCAGATGGTTAATTTAAAAATGTTGCTAGATGCTAATCTCAGATGACTTCCTCTTTTGCAAAAATCGGGTTCTTTATTCCCTTGTAAGTATTTCCACTTGTTTTTCTATTTCTTCCATCTTAAATAGTACATTGTATTTATTTAAACTACTTTTTTCTAAATAAAAAAATCTTTTATTTAAAAGATATTTCTATTATATAATGTTTTATTGAACTTATCTACTCAAAATAGGTAAATGAATGTATCAGAAGAGTTTCAATTTCCTCTGGCTATAAAGCATTGGGATGAAATTAGAGACAGGAAGAGATGAAGTCTTTGATCTACTAGTGATATAATTGGTCTACTTTCAAATCACAATGTGACTTTTGTCACTTTTTTCCAAGGTTACTGTGCATTATATGTTTTGTTAAAGTAGTAGAAAATTTCAAGAGAAACAGAATGTGAGTTAAAAATGTGCTTTTGGGAGAAGAAAATAAAGATCATGAACTACTGTATTGTTTGTTCTATCATATTTCCAGAATCTATTGCAACTAGGGAATACATTTCTAGGAGGAGAAAATCCTAGAGAATATTTGCCATACTGCTATGTACTTGCGAAATACACATTCTGCTTTTCTATTAGAAATAACACACATTAATGTTCCTGAATATATGCATATGCATAAAAGACACACAGATATATAAAAAGAAAGAGACATTTTGTGAATAAAGGTCAAAATAGGGAAAAAGAAACCAGAGAAGTGCATTAGAGATAAACAGATGCTGCCTAATTTAGCTCTTATTCCTGTAATTACAGCAACTGGATTATATTATCTGAAGGGGGCCTACAAGGATACTGGTGAGGGACTCTTTATCAGGGACTGTAGCGATAGGACAACAGGCAATGGGTTCAAACTAAAACAGGGGAAGTTCAGATTAGATACAAGGAAGAAGTTCTTTACCATGAGGCACTGGAACAGGTTGCCCAAAGAAGTGGCAAATGCTCCATCCCTGGCAGTGTTTAAGGCCAGGTTGGACAGAGTCTTGGGCAACATGGTCTCGTGGAAGTGTCCCTGCCCATGGCAGGCAAGTTGGAACTAGATGATCATAAGGTCATTTCCAACCCAAAACATTCTATGATTTTAAAAGACAAGAATGGACCAACAACTTATTTTTGCAAATTTGTTTAGTATTTATGCTCTTTGCATTTTTATTTTAAGAACATTTCCTGGCTAAAGGTGGCAAAAAGGTACTTTCTCACGTACCTCCTCTTATGGGTATGGCCTTACATTTTTCCATGCCCCTGAGATGAGTGTTATATCATTGTCTATTACGTATTCCTTCCCCACCCAAATAATATATAGGTATACTGTTTAGAAAGTATTCCTACATTCTACTTTAAGAATGCCACACGAAAAGCAGTAAAAGGTGTAAATTTACAAAATAGAAAATAGATAGCCAAATCTAAAACACACACACACCAAAAAAAAAAAAAAAAAAAAAAATAGAGAAAAAAGAAGAAAACTACACCAAGATTTAATTTGAAAATATTTCTTTTTCTTTCTCTTTTTTTGGTACCTTGTTAACAAACTGTACATGCTTGCCAAATGCAGAATATAAGGTTTAGGTTTGGTGTATGTTCAAAATATCCTTTATGTCAGGTTCCATTTGAAGGAGATAATTTTAGGCTGAAAACCATAGCAGGAAAGGTATTGCTGGTTTTGTTCTTTTAATGTAGTTATACTTTTGTATAATGATTTCTTGTGATCTACTAAAATACAAACACTTCCCTCTAGTACCATTAATCCTAACTTATCCAAGAAGTTTTGAGTTTTCTTCTTCATGTAGATATTATTGCAATTACTATAGTGTCTTTCCAGCTATGTAGATACTTCTTGAGAGTTATTCAAATATTATTAAGCTGTTAATTTGCTAAAGCTACACTATCAATTCATAACTATTGAGGCAACAGTCAGCTCTTAGCATGAAAACTTTCCCTATAATAAGTTTTAATTTTAAATAAACATAAATGACAACCATACTTTAAGCAAAAACAAGCAAGGGAAATGTGCCTGCTGCTAATTACTGATTTGCAACTGAGACAAGATACAACATCATAAACATCAACATAGATATCAGTCCTTTATGGTAATGAAAGACTAGAAGTCCCTTGGGATGGCCAGAGCTGTGAGAACTTTTTTCTGTAGTAAACATTTTAAAAAATCTAAAGTTATCTTGAATTAATTTGGAAAGACAGAACAGGAATAAAAGAGTTTAAAGTTGTATCCTTCCAGGTAGGTCCTTTTTTCATGGCCTGGATTTGGTTAATTTGTTAACTTTCTGAGTTTCGAAAAAAAAAACCCAGAATTCTCACTCATTCTTAAGCTCTTTTCTTTCCATCATAACTGAGGCCTGTCTCTCTGCTGTATTCTTCTCTCAGCAAGGATGCTGCATAAACTTTTTGGGCTTCCAGCTCTGTGCTGTATCACTCATACCTAGCAGTATTTTGAACCTTTTTTTTCCAAACACATGTAACTGCTCACAGCTGAAATATCTCCCTCTTCCTTCTTGACCCAATCACTTTTCCTACTTTTTTTATTCTATGTTCACATTAAAAAACCAAACAAACAAACGAACAAACAAACAAACAAAAACCCAGCATGGTAGCAACCATGACAACAATTTAAAGATAAAGTGAAATTGCTGAAGCTGAAACGTATTCTACTTTAAGACCCATGTATTCTGCTATTAAGGAAATACAGAATTGTGTTGCAGTAATGGAAAAGAAACACTTTTTTTCTCTGCTAAAAGAATATTCCCACCACTGCCACCTTTTTTAGTTCAACACATTAAATTATACATTGCTTAAAAGACATACTAGGAAGTGTGAGTTATATTTCAACTTTGTTAGCAAACTTTGTTTTGACAAAATTCAGACAATGTTTCGGTAGCACGTGTAGAGACAGAGGTACTGAATGCTATGGCACAGAGGTGATTCAAAAAGCTGTTGGAACTAGGTGGTTTTGGCATTGGCAAACTAATGAATGTTGGTTGCCTAATGCAAGAATCCCCATGAAAATATCTGCTCCACTAGAAATATAGTGCTGTAAAAATTCTGCATTATAACACAAGAAGACAGTATGTATTGTTCTTAGAAATGCCTACTCTATTTCCTTCTTTTAGCAGTCTCAGCTACATTTTGTATACTCAAAACGAAAAAAAAAAGGGTTTTTTTCTGTGGTAAATGTTCAATCTCTGCTGTCACCCACTGTGTACAATCACTGGTAATTTCATGCGTTACCATTTGTAACAGTGTAGTAGCATAGCAGTACACAAAGTTTTTCAGCCAGTAGAACATACTTAACACAAAATATAAAACTTACTCTGAAGAATTCTACTGTGGTTAGAATTCCATATTTTAGACCATACCAAAGTTTTGCACAGCTTCCTAATGTGTTAACACCCATTTTCAGACAGTATATCTTACCCTTGACAAACTCCGGTCAGGCTTTCTTGAATGAATGGGCATAAAACCATAGCAGTTGGGTAGATCTAGGCAGTATAAAACTGGGATTTGTAGGTATCTTGTGCATGTGTAGCTGCATATGACAGCTAAAACCAGAGATCATATACAGAGGTGAAATGACATTGTTTACCTTCTCTGGTAACCTCTGTTCCTAAGCAATCTTTAACAGGAAATTCCCAAAGGTGCCACTATTCAAATGTAAAGATGATATAGGAACTGCTGGCCGAGATAACTGTTTTGATGATTATCTGTCCATAATTTCATGGCACTTTTTGTCAGAATTACAGTTGGGAAGTCAGGAAGCACAAGGATATGGGCTCGTATGAATGAATTCCGAAATACATTGCCAGACTGTCTTCTGCTGTGCTGACAGATGTAATGCAATCTAAGAAAGAAGCTATTTTGTAATATCTTATAAATAGCACATTTACAGTGTATGGCATAACCAAGATGTTGTATTCATTAACTAATAATAATCTAACAAATGAAAGTCCAAGCTTTAGACAGTTGTATCATGGTAGATGCAATGTGCCTTGTCTCCTCTTCACTTTTAAGATCTTGGATTGTTTCCTTTCATAGATTTTTGTCCCTTTGTATCTTCAAGGCAATCAAAGCACCAGATTCTGTGTGCGTCTCAGGGTTAGAAGTTTTTACTTAAAGCTCATGCTTGGAGTTGTAGTTTAGAAGAAACAAATTCTCTTTCTGTTTCTTCCTTAGTCTTGGTTTCTTCTGACCTGAAATAATTTTTCTTTTCAAACAGATACTGAATTGTCAGAATAAGCTTTTATGAAATGCAGGAAGATAGATATATTTAGAGTGTAGAGGTTTTCAGATACACAATACTGGAGATGGCCTATTATTACACAAATAGTTAGAAAAATTAGGTCTTATTACTTTTAAATGAGAATAAAAGAAGGAAAACATATTAAAGGATTTGCTGAACTTAAGGGGTGCTGAGATATTTTAAAAATAAACACAAGTTTGCACAAAATAGTGTCTTCCTGGTTGATGTATCTTCTTAGTGCATTAGAGTGCTTGGATTTCAAGGCCACACTGACCAGCAAGCTGATCACTGACAGAGGAAGAGAAATCAAGTACACTAAGCCATGTTCTGTTATAGCTATCCACACGAAACTGTATACCTACATCAAAAATTCCTTAAAGGAGAATAAAAAATATTTTAAAAGTTACTTTTATTTCATAATGCCCTCTCCTTTACTCAAAAAAAAAGTCAGTCTTTAAGAGCATGTACAAAGAAGGGTGCTCAAAAGATATAAAATGCAAAGTTACCAGGTCTAGGAACAGTAATAAATATAAAAATGTGAAAACAGTAAGTATACAATAGATAGGAACTCAAGAAACAGTGAACTCAGCTATGGACTTTTCTGAAAGGCTTTTCCATTTGGAAAAAAGCAGCTCCTTTTTAATAGAAGCTTGCAGATGGTTTAGCAAAATATCCATTAGTCAGTCTGATAGCAGACTGTGTAATTTACTGCCTGTGATGCTAACAATAGTGCCTAGATGTGATGAAAAAGGTCTGAACCATTTTTATACAGAAGTTTGATGGGCACTGAATTCCAACACAAGAAGAGAAGAAGTCTTGAGACTGATGGTGTGTATCATTCTGTTTTTTCCAGAGATTATATGACCACTGTGGTCCCATTGTACTAATATAAATGAACCAGCTTATGAATTAACAAGTTGCAATATGAAGAAGCAGTTACTAAAAGCAGCATGTGCTAATCAATGATTTAAGAAAACATTTGTGCATGTGTAGAATTCCATTCATAAAGAGCAAATCATTGAGTTGTTTGAAAGAAGAAATCAATATCTTTATTTACATCTGAGTATTCATCTTCTCCCAGATGCAGGATCAAAAAGCAAAAACAATTGTAGGTAGAATCTGTAAATCAAGTGATATTAAAAAGCCAACTTAAGTACAGTCTTGTTCTAGTAACCCCACAATGTGGCATGGTAAATTTACCTACATATAATAATTATTAAATCTACAACCCCGGTTCTCCTTATTTTCATCATTCTAACCTCAGGACTGAAAAGAAACAAAAGAGACAGAAGGCATAGACACCTTCCACCACAATTTGCAAAGGATCCTGAACACTGTCATTTGGGATTTGGTTAGTCCCATGAGCCCCATGTCTGTTTTACAGCTGTAAAATAGTAGCTATAAGAATACCAGAGGCTTCGGGAAGAATAATAATGGACAACGCTATTAATTCTGAGAGTGGGAGACTTACTTACACATATGAACATACACCTTCTGCTACTCTCTAGAAAATAAAGGGATCTGTCCTGACTTAAATGTTCAAAATAATAAAATATAACCAAAGTTAAACTGTACTTTGAAATATTTTAGTTCTCAGAAAGGTTGGCAAACCATTGCAAAATGTCACAAATCTTTTCTCCTACTCAGGAGAGTAAGAGGAATAGGAATACTAAGTCAAATATTAGTATATATTAATATTAGAAGTACTAAGTCAAAGTTCTTTTTTCTGCAAAAGCTTAATTCAATGTTGAAAATAGCTGTACAATGAAAAATCAAAATTAAAGCTACATGTCATCTATTTCTACGTATATGACTTCTGCTGCAGTGAATAGCGCTGTACTTACATAACTGACGAGGTAATTAAGATCCTGCATATTTTTTTCCTGTGCCTGCTGGCTAATTCTAGGGTTAGTGTTCAGTTTAATGTTGAGCTTCAAACAATGTTTCCATATCATGCTGTAGAGAAATTGTTGGAGTCATAAACATTAAATCAATAGGTCTTCAGTCTTCTTCAAATAATCAAGTTTCCCTTAGGCGAGACCCATGCTGATCCCTAGTGTGAAACTCATTATGTTTCTTGTGGACTGGAATATGACATGTTATCTAATAAATTATTAATACCAGAAATACAAAAGAGTTAGAAATAAAAAAGAGTTTACTTAATGAAAGAAGAGTTCAATTTCTTTACTGTCTTAGAATTCAGTTTAAAATAAATGTTGATTTTGGACAATATAAGCCATTTGTATTAATAAAATAAAATAAAATAAAATAAAATAAAATAAAAAATTAGGAAGACCAGATTGGATAATGTAAAATGACTCACAAGAAATATATGCGAAAAGTTAGATGTGAAGATGGTGGCTGTGCATGCAGATGAAAATGTTTCTGTAAAAAAAGCAAGAAAAAGAGGGGAATGGAAGGAATTACAGCTAGAAGCAAGCTCTTACACTAAAACCCAAATCTGGCAGAGGCTGTTGTGAGCAGTACTTACCACAATCAGTAACTTTTGAAGAATTAGGCCCTAGCAGAGTAAATAATTACTTCAGTTATGATTAAAATATTACTGTAAGGAGAACAGACTAGATTTTTCATATTCTTGCTCCACCTTGGAATCCAGTTGATGGCTTGAATTTTGACAGTACTATGTGCTCTGAACTCTACTTAAACTGCACCATCACACTACAAGTTTTGTCTTAAATATATTTATTTCTGGAAAGTCTGAAATGAATAAATAACTTATCATGGATATAAGAGGGTACAGAAGAGAAACTATCCATTAAGAAATGGGAAGATGGTTCAAGGAGAGAAGAGCTGCAGAAATGTGATTTTCAACCAGAAAATAAATAACTAAAAAATAAAGAAGCTTTATGACAGTGGAGAGTGACAGGAAATTTTATTTAGTGTGGAAATTATTCTTTTCTAAAAATCTAGAGACTGCTCATAATCGAAATCTCTTCTAAAACACCTCTACTCATTCTTGCATTCTATTTCAGAAATAAATTGCAAAACAGACAAAATTACCCATAGGGAACTATTGATTCCCTATAGAAAAGGAGTCCTTTCCACAGGAAAGGATACATATCCTTAGCAAAAACAAAACTAAGGAGAAAAGGAAAGAGCTCATAAGAAGATGTTCTATTAATGGCAGGCAAGGTTTTATCATTTTACCATTTGAAATAACTCAAATTTCTCATGCACTTTAAATTTGTTAAATGTTAAAAACAACCAAGAAATTATAGGGATATTTATCATTTCATCAAGTTAAAATGTATGAAAGGAAAACAAAATAATATTTTAGTTAAAAACAAAACTGTTAAGAGGCTAGATATTCTCAGAGAAGATGACCTTAAAAAGCCACATACATGAATAGATTCCTTCAGTGCTTTTTCACGTCTCCATGTACTAAGTAATTGTAAACTCAGTATTAGAACTAGCCCAGTAGCTATGCTCTTCATCAGTCTCCGACATCCATTCTAAATTAGTGACCACACATTTTCATACAAGGAACTATGGTGAATGGATTTAAGCTGTACTGTGTTTTTTTAGCAGAAGCAAGTCTCACAATTTTTTTCCTCTGCTTGCTCCCCTTCTGTTAAAATAAAGGCAACAGCAGATAATTCAAAGTTGTGACCAATTTTCCAATTAAATTGAATAATTTTATCTGAACTTCAAAAGTAATTTGATAGCACAGTCGATGGGATAAATGGTCTGTGATTCTTTTCACACTTCATTTTTGTTTAACTTTAAAAGGAAAATGAAGGCAGCATACAGTGTTTTGCTTTCAGAAGAATGACTATAACATTCATCATAGTATATAACACCTAACATCATGAGTCCTGGGCTACATTACAGATTTAATCATAAACCCCAGTTCTGCCAAATGTAAGCATGAACAACCCCATTAAAGTCAATACAATTATTTAGATTGTATTATACAGAAACATTTGGAGAATAAGAGCCATAAACTGCAAATCTTACTGAACAGAAATCTCACAAAGGATTGCTTTTGTTGCTGTCTTTATTGACCACTATCAGCTTAAAAGTCAAGCTGGTAATACATACTACCACATTTCAAATAATAAAGAAAACATGGTCAATTGTCTAGCATTTCTATTTCTCCTCCATGGGCAAAACTCTAAAAAAAAAAGGCGTTCTAACATAAGATTTCAGCTTTTTTACTTGAAATGACATATAAAGTGTTTAAGCTCAGCATGATGGCCACATTTGCAAACTGATAGAGGTGTTTAAAGTCCTGAAAAATGCTGCCTACTCCCAGTCAAAATGCTGCCTTCAGTTTCTTGTGATTGAATGGTTATGTTACTTTCTCATTGCTGTGTGACTTGTAATTGTTTTCTGTCCATTCTGTGAAATATTATACTATCATATGGAGATGCTGGTGATGATACTCAGACGCCAACCCAGCAAAGGCAGATGCTAGTTCCATGAGATGTTTTTTGCCCACTTTGCTAACAGTGAAGGAATTGCTACTCCAATAATATTTCAGTGCATTCTCATGGCCTGTTTCCTTGATGGAGAGGCAAAAATAGTTGACATAAAACAATGAAGACAAAATCAAAGCTGTAGTCACAGAGTTCCTTTAGAATATCTGTTGGTAGCAAGCAGAAACAAGGGGATAATTTATGGCCAGAACATAAGAAAAAGTATTTTCTTTTATATTTAAAGCTTTAATTTACTGTAATATTTTAGAACTTTTTCCATGTAATGAATTTTTCCTTTAAGATGGCAATATTTGTTCATATTTTGATGAATATTTACAACTTTTACTATTACCAATAAAGTGATTGGACTGGGATTGTACCTAGACTTTGATCAGGTTGCATAGGATCAACAGTACCATGTTACAAAATAAACTATGTTTCATAATTTTACCCCATAACCTTACGAAATACTTCAGAAAGAATCTACCTGTTCATTTTGATCTTCATTTTTTATTGTTTACATTAATTCAGTTTCTTCATAAGAGCCATCTTTTAATACCAAAGCATCTTTAATTGGCTTTAAAAATGTATTCTAATGGAATTTTCTCAGCTAACCTTTAACAGTTTAAACAGGTTAAATTTTAATGTCATGTATGTTGGAAAGGTGTTCAAAATATTATACTATTAAAAATTTAATGACATCATTATGGAAAATTTGGCTATTTCTAAACTAGACTCCGGAGGCCAGAGGTATCATCCCACACTAGTTCCTGAATTGCTGAACAGGTCTACTGAGATTTGTTCTCTTTTTCAAAATTTAATAATATGGTTTAGATTGCTGCTAACTTTGCAAAATACAGTATCATTGCACAGACATGATTGTTAATTAAAAAGTCTTTTGTGAGCGTGAAAGGTTTTCAGGGTGATGTTTTTGTTCATGCTTGTATCATTTAGGAAAATTTGGAGTATTCAAGTATTTTCATATTCATAAACATAATGTACATAAAAGATTACAGTTAGTCCTAACTACTGCACCAAACTTGTCCTGGTTTTGGCTGGGTAAGAGTTAATTTTCTTCCTAGTAGCTGGTGCAGTGCTGTGTTTTGGCTTTAGTCCGAGAATAATGCTGATAACACACCAATGTTTTAGTTGTTGTTAAGAAGCACTTACCCTGATCAAGGATCATGCTCTATCAGTGGGGCAGTGCACAAGAAGCTGGGAGGGAGCAGAGACAGGACAACTGACCAAACTAGCCAAAGGGGTATTCAATACCACAGCACATCATACCTAGAATATAAACTGGGGAAGAGGGTTGGGAGGGGCCAATTGCTACTTGGGGATAAGCTGGACAGTGGGCCTTTTGTTTGTTTGTTTGTTTGTTTTATTTCTCTCTCTATTCTCATTTATTTTTGTTTTAATAGTTATTGTAATTGTTGTATTTTATTTTATTTCCATTATTAAACTGTTATCTTAACCTGCATGTTTTACCTTTATTCCAATTCTCCTCCCCATCCCACTGGTGGGGCAGGAAGGGGGATTAAGTGAGCAGCTGTGTGATACTAAGTTGCCATTTGGGCTTGAACCACAAGAAACTATAAGAAAATCATATTCACATGTAAGTGTCTTCAGTGGCTTATATCTACAATATTGCTGTCACTAGAAGAATGAAATCTATTATTCTTGTCAATCAAACAATTCAGTAATAACACTTGTACTGTAACTCCAGTGAAGTACTCATTTTCTGAAATATCTGCAGACTGTGTTTATCAAGTATCCCAAAGGGGGAAAAAAAAAAAAAAAGTAGTTTATTTTGTGAATGATCGAGAGTGATTTAAACAAACCTTCCCATTTTCAGTGCAAAGTGGAAATTGACAGGCTATTATCAGAAATCCGAAGAATACAGGTGTTATAAACTAGCTTCCATTTCCTTTGAAATGAAGAAATATTAAAACACAAAATCATAATATAAGAATGTGAGTTAAGAATGCATTGTTACCTAAGTAATAGTAGTTATACTAGAATACAGAAGCAGAAGCCTTATACATTATAGTGATTGTTAAAGGAGAGATGACACTAGTTTATTAGCTCATCACGATGCAGCCTTTTAAAATATGCAGACTTTTTTCAAAAAACACTTCAAAATAACAATTCATTCTCTAATTCCCACTTCAACTATGTTGAAGCATAACTCAAGTGTAATATCTGTAAGGAATATTACAGTTAACTCCTGTCAAACTGCTTCCTTGAAAATATACGTTGAGAAACACCGTAATAATAATATAGTGTGTAAATTTATCATCTTTTATTGATTCTGCTAAAAGACAGGAATTTTATTTCACTACAGAAAAAAAATCCTCAAACACTGTTTTAATCAGTGTTTGGGTAAGTATTAAAGTAGCATAATGAAAACTATGTAGAAGAAAATATAGAAGTCATGGGACTAGGGAACTTTTTCAAATAGTAAAAATACTATTTAAAAGTGTTGTATTCCCCCTTTTGTATTTCTTTATCTCTGAGGTGAACTTTGTATATTAGAACATTTACATGTAAACAAAGTTTAAAGAAATAAATAAGTAAATCGATAAAACACCTGTGGTTAATATATTGTCAAGTATTATATACTAAATAATAATATATTATCAAATGCAAATATATGCATAAACCTAAGAAGTCTCTGAAAAATAAATTTCTATCTGAGAAATACTAGAATAAGGGAAATGAAAAATTTTTGGTAACTTTTACATTAACCACGACTGGTTATTCTATTGCTTATACTTTAACACAATTTAAATAAATATTTTTAAAATATTTTTTATTCTTTCCCCACATAACCGTTGTGAGTATCGAAATGAAACAACTCAACTTCCACAGAAGAAAATGTAATTGAGAATCTATCATTAATACTGATTTTGCTTTGCTAACCACAAGTGTGTCTGCATATGTGGGAATATGTAGCGATCAGAAATTGATGGCACAGGCAAAAATTGCACACACCTGTCTGTAAAATTAGTGCACCATTTTCAGTGCTGGAAAACTGATAACCCCATACAAATGACCAAGATCACAGAAAGAATGTGTGGTATATGAAATGATGCAATCTATCATCAAAACCAATAGCTTTACCAGATGTTTATCTCAGCTAAAGCTGCAGTCCTGTGCTGTAGAACAGATAAGCTGATGACAATCTATCTGCAGAATTTTTTCATCATTTTAGATTCCCTTGCAAGACTTCCATTTGCAACACAGTTTTACCTTTTCTGCTTCAGAACAATGCCGTGCAGATGAGAATTTTTTCCTGAAAGGTTTAGTAACATGCCAAAAGAGATTAAAACGTTAGATCTCTTACTACAGCAGCTGGATCTGAAATTTTGTTTCTGTTGGAATCTGTTACCAGTGGCAGAAGTATTTCCTCTTGCAAATATATAATATATTTCATAAATCAATAGAAACCCCAAATAGAATAATTTGTGAGTAAATTTGGGAATAGATACAAAAAGAACATTAAAAAGACACTATGAATAAGATGCAAAAGACAAAGCACTTATCAGCCTCAATGATTCATTAGTCCTTGATTCATTAGATTGTTTTGCAGTACATGAAAGTAGAAAAGACCAGAAAATTCCTTTGCTTTGATGCACTTTCATAGAACAGGGTTTTCTTAATTTTATTTTATTTTTAATCTATGGACCCAGGATAGAGCTCTAATCTCAGTGGAAAAGTGATGATTTATATATCATTCAGAATTTTAAACATAATGTTGTGATATGCTTTTGGTGATGACAGTTCAAGATTTGACTATTGCTTTTTCTCTAATCCAGTTGATCAGAAAATAACTGAATTAAAAAGATAAAGAACCAATATTGCAGTTGATCAAAAACACATAAGGTGTTGAAAAATTCTGAAGTCTAGTGGTAGAAAATAAGAATGAAAAATTGAAAGTGGGGAAACAAATAGATAAATAAAGCAGGCCATGTTATTTCAGTCAACCAAAATTTGCCAAACCAGACAATTATGAACATGCATGAGAACAAAAAGATGGCATTGCTGGTGTATAAAGCAAAAATACGGTTTTTGATTTGTAGAGCCTACAAAGGAAGTTAAATGCTAAACGACTAATCAAGGTTACACTTATGGAAATATGAGGACAGATGTTAGACTGTTAGTTACCATGGGAAAAAGTACTTACCAGGTTTGGGCATGGAGCAAAAAGAGAAATGCATAGGATTGCAGTTCATGTAGCACATTTAAAGCTGATGAGGAAAACGAAGCCACAGAGTCTCCTGACAATAAGCATGAAGACAGAAGTAAACTGGGGAAAACCTGGGAAGAAGTTTAAGACTGGGAAGAAGTTTAAGACTGGGCAGAAAACTAGCTTCTGAAGAAACTCTCTCTTTGCCTTGTTTGCCCTACTGCCCAAGAAGAAACGCAGTAAGATAAAAATTTCTGCAGAGCAGTATAAACAGAGTATGTTAGACTGAGCCCACTGTATGATAACATTAAAGTCTCAGTACTCTGCTACAGTTTTTGTTTTATTTATAAAAATATTTCTGACATTTAAATTATTAAAAGCAGTAGAAACAAATTCAAAGGTATTTCCTTTTGACATTTTGGATAGATAGGAAAATTCTATAGATGTAAAGAAAGATAACATCGTTTTTTGGACAGTGAGTCTCAATTTTTTATCAAGCCCACAGGGAAAACTGCAGTCGCTCCCAGCCTGTTCTTCAGATGTTGATATGCTGTAATTACTGCCCAACTCTGGGCTAAAAAATAGGAAATATAGCTAAAAGACTATCTCATCAGAACCCTTAAGCAAACAGTGCTTTTACAATAATACTACCCAGTCCCAAAGAATTGCTGCATAAATTTATGTGTTCATTTAGACATATTTTTAGTTTAGTGAACTAGAAAATTCCATTTTCTATAAGTAACAATTGAGTAAAACAGTGCAATTTCTGGCATTGTCTGCATGTGTAAGATCCTTTTAGCAATGACATTCTCAGAGAGGGTGAATGACACGACTGACTCCTAACTTCAGTTCTTTTAGGTAAAAGAATCAAAATGTTTATCAGGATATAAAAGGCAAGTGTTAACACATTTTACTCAACGAATAGGGCAGTACAGTACTAGAAGGAACAGCTCTACTGGGTTGACCAACAAGAGTAACAAAAATGTACCCTTTGTTTCTTGGATGTCTGTGTTGATGGTACTTCCCCACAACACACATGTTACATCTCATGAAGTGGCTTACACTTCACTGTGTGTCTGCACAGCTCCTCTGATAAGTCTTAAGGGCTTTTTCTTCTTCTACCTTACTAGCTCAAGAGACATTTTTCTTCAAGAGTAAAACTGACACCTCAAGAGGAGGGCTAACAGCCACTACCCCTAACATAGCTCAGTAAGAAGTATGGCTTCCTGACCCTAATTCTGTTTGATGTAAGATGAATTCTTTTTGATGAAGCTTAACTGTATTTCTCTTGTAAACTTTATTTTGAGATCTTTATAGAAATCTCCATTATTTCTCTGAAGTACTGACATTTTCATTCCTTATACCATCCAACTTGACATTCAAACTTTCTCAAATATTTCAGACAAAGTTCCAGCACTGTGTCCTAGAACTGAATATGTAATTCTGAGCCTAATTTAGGGAATTTTATATTAAAATCCATCAATCTTACTCCCTGATAATACAAACTGGCTATAGACAGCATGTATTAGAAGGTACAATTACATCACAAGATAAATGTACATATCAAGAGGCAAAGATTCCTAATCTGCTTTCAAATGTCAGCATATATTTCCCCAATAACTGTGAGAAAAAATGCATTCTTATGTGTAAGTAGGCACTGCCAATGTCTTATCCTCCACCTCACTATCTAGTCAGATGTAGAGATTCATAGAAGTCATTGGCTTAAAGAAATGTTTATCACATATTTTTAGTGTTTTGCAGATAACATCTTACAATTTTCAAAGAAAATAAAGACGGGAATTCTATTATAATTCTAAATTATAGTCCCACACTGCTCCTCCCATGAACACAGGTGTTATTTTCAGTGATATGGCTTTTGTGCAGTTCATCTGCCGTCACCACTGTTTGATTGTTCCCGCTTTTAGGACTTCCTCTTTACACTCAGCTGTGTCTATAGCTCAGTAATAGATTACAATCTTTTCTCCCAGTATTGATATTTCTGTTGCCATTCTTGCATCAAGTTTATAAGACAGCACTGTAAATCCACACAAAGTCTAAAATTAACAGTCAAACAGCTTCGTACTACATCACACTGATTTCTTAAATTACTTCGGGGGGGGTGTGTGCATATTGAGTATTCAGTGTAGATTTAGGATGCTGTTAGGAGCTACATAAGTGTAGATTGTTTGAGACTTGCTTCTTTGAGACCTATCTTTCTGAGTGTAATGCTGCTGGAGGTAACACCAGCATAATTGTCTGAAATATCTTGGTAGGGAAGGAAAGTCTTACCATTGAGTCATTCTTTAGTAAAATTCTTATCTATAATACCATACCACAAAATAAATTAAGAAAGTGAGTTTTGGGGACTAGGGTTACAAATTTCAAGTACCAGCACCACTGGCTAAAGTATTCTTCAATTATAGTTTCTGCAGACCTGTCCTCACGCTCCTAGGGGATGGTTGGATAAGCTCCAGCATCCCAGCTTCAAATTCTGCCATGTTGTATTACTTTGGCCCTGCCAAGAGTTGACAAAATAACAAACATAAGAAACATAAAACAAAGACAGCTTCCAGAATGTAGCAGTGACTGCCAGCCAACCAGAACTGATAGAAAGTGTTACTTTGGAATGCTGTTCTGCCTTATGTAAACCTTAAACTAAATTAATGAGCTGCTCTTTGTGCTTTCCAAACAGGGTGTTAGACCTTTTCTGCAATTTTTCTTTCCTCTGCCTTCCACTATAATCACTGTCTTGCTGGGGTAGTGCTTCAGTCTGCCATTCTTCATCAATAACAGCTTTTCAAGCACTTTTAACCATTCTTGTGATAGTGGAAGTCTCATGTGAAATAAAGGCAAAGCAGAGCTATATGTTAGCATTATAATGTGGGCACTTGACTGTCTGCATGTAAACATGTAAACATTCAATACGATAGCCTAAAATCATAGATCTACTTCAGAGTCCTATGGGATAGTCTAGTGGTAGATAAGCGATTTCTCATACCTGAACTCTCCTCCTGCAGGAAAGCAAGGCTCACACTTGTATAATATTTCCCAGGTCTTGGACCTATCTTTCAGACAGGACATAAATACAAATTGAACAAAATTGTAAAGCATAAATCATCTGTCATCATCTAAAACTGTGATATTATAGTGTATTGCATGTCCTTGTAGAAATTTTTCATGCAATTAAAAAAATTAATATTTTGTAGCAATTAGCCAAAATAAGTAGCACATCCTTGATGTATTTATTAGTTTGTGCTGAAAAGAAGGGACAGGGGAAGAGGAAAAGCACCATCCTTTTGGGTTGTATAAGCAACTGTTTGAAGAGGGAATTAAGCCAGTCTATTTGATTGCCAGCTTAGGGAACTGAAACAGCTGTTTGACAAATCTTCTATATCCTGTTAGGTGAAGTAGGAAGATCAACAGCAAAGATTCAGTCAGCACCAAAAACTGTCAGAGTGGTTTAATTTAATAGTTCACTGGCAGGTTTACTGTATGATAACAGAAATATTTTTAAGGTCTCAAGAAAAGTCATAGCCAAGGAATGTGGATGAATTCTTCATGTTTCACTATGCATGTATCAACCTTCTTTTTCCATCAGCTTGAATCCAAACATTGTTCTTTGTTCCAGAAGGCATACCCACCTGGCTTCTTGCATATGAAAACCCAATGTGCAGAAAACAGAATGATAAATACATTAAAATAATTTCTTGACTTGCAGTATCACGATTCTGAAACTGCTCCTAGTTATACATAAACTAGCAAGTTTTGGAATAGAAATCTGTTCCTCCTACAACAAACCAAGGGTCACTTCTTTTGTTTGAATATATCTTTGTACTATCAGGACAAGAAGGACTAATTTTCAGTCTTCTCAAAATCAATACGAGTAGCCTATTACTAGTTTCAGCTAGGCTATATCAGAAACTTGCTGTCTGTGCAATATCATCTAAAATAATCTGAAGATAATGAATCACCTATCTTATGTGAGATAGACTGTATGGTTACACAGTACTTTAAACCCTTACTTACATTTAAATTCTTAAAAATTTTATTGGAAACATCTATATTTACAAGTTACAAAACCAAAGATACTAAACATATGTTTAACACACATCATACGGAATACTTGTCAGTTAAAAGTTTGAAGCCAATTTGAAGCATGTAATGAATTTATATCGGGGTGTGAATAGATATCTGAAGTGACATCCTGAGGCACAGTTAATGAGATTGTCTTATGTAAGGCTATCTGGTAATATGATCATCTCTAATGAGATTACTTTGAAGTAATCCCTTTACAAATTAAATTAATGAATGATATACATTCACAATGTAAGAATACAGAACTGAAATGTGCTCAAAACATTTTAAGGTTAATATAAAAGTCTTTTTCTATCCCTCTTAGGGCCAAGTTATTATGTATATAATAATGTATTGCATTAACTCAGAGAAGGCAAAAGCAAGGAGACACACAGGAAATAAAATGTTGCCAAGAATAATATACAATCTTTGTAAGTATCACGTCTTTTGAAAATGATAACCAAATAATTAAACAGAAAACAGCTCCTGCCTGGAGCCTGATACTGCAGATGCAAGAATCAAAGAGAATACTAAAATTTAGTATTGAATCTGCTGAGTTGGAGAGGAAGGTCAAGGGACAATGATTTCCCAGCCTGCTGAAAGTCAGACACATAAGGAGAAGAGAGAGTAGGCATCAAAAAAGTACATTGCAGTGAGAGGTTACATTCAGCTCTGTCAATCAGAAATGGAGGTAGGTGGGAGCTTGGAAACGGAAGGTTAAATTAGAGGTAAGGGGGGATAGATTTCAGTCATTACTGATTTAAACCTTTTATCTATATGCTGTTTGCTGTTATGAAAAATGAATCTGGCTATAAGTAGCTTATTTCAGCCACTTGATTGTTGTGCTATTAGGAACTGTAGAGGCTATCAGGCAAGCTATGGTAGGGATTTTGTCAAGATCTTGTATTTATCTCACTGATAAGCTCAAACAATCATTAGGACACATAGCACAGAGTGTATCTTTTCTAAATTTTCTGAAATAGCATTCAATGATGCATTTAATTGCCATAAAGGCAGGAGCCAGTATGCTGTGAATATCCTGACCCACCTCCAGTTTTGCCTTACCAGAAAATGTTCAGTAGCATTGTTGTTCTTCATGAAATAACCGCACAAGATCATTTCTGCCTTGTTGGGTAATGTTTATTCTCTGCTTATTTGTCAGACTGACCTGAAAGTGCTTAGTACTAGAGATGTTTTTCCCCTGAGAGTAGAGGCATTTACTCAGCAAGGGAGTTAATCTTCCCCCCCCCCCCCAACTTGAAGCACTTGAAATATCATTTAATCTGGCTTTGAAGAACTCAAACCTAAGCATTGAAGTGATCTGTATCATATAGCCAAAATCAGACATCTAATAGAATATTTTGGCTCCTGGAGTGCAGAATCTCCTTTCTTCTCCTTGCCTTCTTCCAGCTACTGCAGAACCCATGCTCTTTCCTGTGCAGGCAGGAGCGCCAGTTGCAAGCAGGACCCCTCATATTTGTCATCCCATGCAAGAGTCTCTCTGTGCAGGTATCATCACCCAGCTTTTGCAATAACTTTATTTTAGGTTCTCTGGTGACTGCTTGGTCAAAGAGCATTCCTTTTTACTACATAAAAATGGAAGATTTAAAAAATCTCCAAGTGAAAGAAAAAGTAGTTAATAAAAGCAGCACAGGGTGTCAATAGAAAAGAATATATAAGAGATAGTACCTTTTTTATGCACCAACTTCTATAGAATTTTATGTGTTCAGTCACTCTAAAGGGCAGGCAGAAAAGGATAACTGCAACACTGCAAATTGTGAAGTTGAAGATAGTGTCCTCCATGTGAAGTGAAAGATTACATGGAAGGAAAGTTGTGAAATCTGATGGTGACTCTGAGATTTTACTTTTCCAGTTGGGCAAAGGACTTTAAAGCGTTCACCACTGTGTAATACCATCTGAAACAAGGCAGCAGGCAAAGGACATTGCTTTCACACTTTGGTATTTGGTAAAGAGATGCCATGCAACTATGAAATGAAAGATTAAAGAAAGGAAACATTGAAGTCAGTAAAAGAATTACACTGAAAATGGAATTAAATTAAATCACTTCAGATTGATGCCAGCCTGCTCCTGTGGATGCACTGCCTGTCAAAGCACATTAGGTGTGGTCCTGGAATGTACCCTCCAGTTTATTTTCTTCTCAGAAAAAAACCAGTGCATGAAGCTCTGCAGCTGCTGGGTGATCCGAGACAAAGCACAGCAAATGGTGGGGACATTTGCTTCATAACTGCACTCCTGATCTCAGCTAAAACATTTGTGTAGGCACACCCTCACGACTGCTGGCAAGCAACCAGTTAAGTTAGCTCCTTTTCTGATTCTAATGCTTTAGTAGAAAAGAAAAACACAGCATTACTTCTAGTACAGGGAAGTGGCTGACTCTATCCTCCCCTGCAATTACAGGACTATTCTGAAGTCAGTTGTGCCTAAATGCTACATTAAGCAATTTTCAGATCCTTAAAGCTGGCTCATAAGCCAATTTTGCATATGATTTTTTTAAATAGAATTGGTCAACAGTATTAATTTAAATCAAAGTAGAAAGATTATAAGAACCAAGGCAGAATTTTTCATGCCTATAAAAGGATGTTTAATATAACAGGGTGGAATCTTCTCTCTGAATAGCAAAGGAAAAGACTAGGCACACACTGTTTCTAGAGCCTATGGCATTAATAGTACTTGCCAATCATGACTCTGCAGGTGGTATTTGTATGGAGTGTACAGTTGTCTGTAGATCATGTTCTTATTCAGTCCTAGGCAATAGGCTACTGAAGTAGTGGAATGCTTAGGATGTGGTAGAGAATGATAAGACCTCTCTACTTGGCTTCCTTATTTACTGCCCGTTCTGTAACAGTGAAATCATGGCAGGCATGGTAAGTAAAAAGACTTCTCCTTAACTGAGAACTTTCTCTATCCAAACTAATTCAGCTTGCCGCAAAGCAAAGTATTTGCCTAAACCAATTACATTTTGGCTTAATTTCTGTCCCCTTGCAACTACTCAAAAAAAAAAAAAAAAATTACTGTAAACCATAAAATCTATCTGTAAATGTTAAAAGTATAAAAACTGGTTCTAAGTAATAATCAAAAATAATTTTCTATTTGTCTGACAATATCCATGCTCAACTTGCATTACCTGGATCCCCCCAAAAATGTAGTCCATCTCAGTATCACACTGGGTTAAATAATTACATATATATTTGGTCATGTTTATGGCTACTGATCTGTCCTGGTTTCAGCTGGGATAGAGTTATTTTATTTCCTACCAGCTGGTGTAGTGCTGTGTTTTGGCTTTAGTCTGAGAATAATGCTGAAAACACACCAATGTTTTAGTTGTTGCTCAGTAGCACTTACACTGATCAAGGACTTTTCAGTTTCATGTTCTATCAGTGGGACAGAGAACAAGAAGCTGGGAGGGAGCAGAGCCAGGACAACTGATCCAAACTAGCCAAAGGGGTATTCCGTACCACAGTATGTCATGCCCAGTATATAAACTGGGAGGAGTCACCCAGAAGAGACCAATCGCTGCTCAGGATGGGCTGCGTATCAGTCAGAGGGTGGCAAGCAGTTGTATTGTGCATCACTTGTGTTTTCTGAGTTTTCATTTCTCTTTCTTTTGTTCTTCCCTCTTATTGTTATTATCATATTGTTATTGTTGGTATTATTTCTGTTATCACTATATTTTACTTCATTTTAATTATTAAGCTGTTCTTATCTCAACCTGTGAGGTTTACATTTTTTTGATTCTCCTCCCCATCCCTCCTGGGGGGGGGAGAGGGGACAGGGAGTGAGAGTGCAGCTGCATGGTACTTAGTTGCTGGCTGAGTTTAAACCATGTCATAATAATTGCCTTAAGAGTTCCTGCACTTAGAGAGTGGCCAGAAACAGGACTGTGTCTCAGGTCTCCTTGACTGTTAGAATAAAGTAGGCATGAATATAGAGCAAACATATATCCTGCAACAACTGGATAGCCATTCCGAAATGTTTGCTCTCTTATGAACAAACAGAAAACAACTGACATGCCCAGATTTCTTTAAAATGAACACATGCTGATGTTACAAGGGTTTAATCCCACTTGCAGATGTTTCTTCTTGGTAGAAACTGAAATGAGGCAAGAGGGGTTTCTTACAGTGTGCAACTTGGGAACTGGTATCCCTGAATTTCTTGAATGGTACAGCAATCACCTAACTAGACAAATACTGCCCGTTTACCTGACAGATTTTTGTGTATCTAACAAAATTTTCCATTGTTGTTCATACTACAATACTTACAGTCATGTTTCTGCCCAAAATATAATTTACCGATAATATAGAAACCATGTTCCCTGAATGTGCTAAAAAATTACACTAAATGTAAAATAAAATAATACTGTTTTCTGCTATAGTTATAGGTATCATTTATGCCTTTAATATAAAGTTAGCTAGATGTTCACCACTGCAGGATGACTTTTGTCTCATTCTTGTGCCCACCTCTTTGAACAGCAAATTGCAAGCTGTTTTTGAATTGCTGTCCCAAGAAAGTGTCTGGGAATGCCATCAGACAGAACTAAAACAGAAAGGTCACCAGCACGCTCAACAGAGTGGAGGGTGCCAAGCCTTTCTTTAGAATGTTGGACAGACATGCCATGTGTTACCTAGAGAGGTCACCCCACCACAATCCTTCTTGCTCTCGGAATTAACAAAAACCCCACACTTCCATGCTGGATTATTCTCTTCATCAGTCTTGGGGAAGACTCTGTCTCCCACTGTAATAAGATTAAGCTCATTCTGTAACTATCTGGACACTGCCTTGGGATCTTGCCTCCCTTCCTGCCATCCTGAAATCAAGATGAAGCATCTTCTGTGCCATTATCCAGATTTGGCATATGCATCCCTCAAGAGAGGATATTGTGACATAAACAGTGGTGGTGCACAAAAGCCCTTAATGACTTACTGAGTCAAAAGGCTATTGCCATCTGTTTATTAATTAGGCGCACTAGGTCCTGATGACCTAGCATGGAGTGAGCCGTGCTGTCGGTGGTGCTATCCACCTGAATGCTATGTTTATAAGGAAAGGATTTTCAAGAAATAGGAAATAAATGTCCTTGTTTGAGTTGTCCAGTACTATGTCTCCCAATGTTCAAAATTCAAATCATTATTCCTTTCCTCTACTAAACATGTTGGATGAGCACTCTTTTCCTATCTTGCTGTAAGACCTATACTTCATAAGGGAACACCGCTAAAGGGTAGCTTGATAGTTTCAAGTTTCTTATTTTCATGTTTTTATTCACCATGACATATGAGTGGGCTTCTTGGTTTTAAACAGTCAAGACCATCATTACGCCCGTGTAGAATCTCTACCAATCATTCAGCAAGCAAAAAGTTAAAAATACCTCAGAGCATCTTTGGATATTATAATATGTATCATTACATATTCTTTTTTTGTTTGAAAGGCGTGTCCAGCAAAGCCACAAACAATTTGCAGATCTCTCCTGGAACACTGCAAAACTAGCTGTGTGGGTTTTGTTAGACTGATTATTTTTAAAATTAAATTCCTTATATAAATGTATAACTCCCATAGTTCATGATATACTCGCTTTGTATCTTACATCTTCTATCCCTTGGAAGAGAGGGTCCTTTACTAAAGAGGAGGTATCTTGACTCTTGAGTCTTTTTAGTGCAACATGAAGACTGCAGTTTCCAGTTGGTCCTTTTTCTCTGTGTCCCTCCAGGTCAGACAAAGCTTCCATGTGGCGAGAAGGTAGATCATAGAATCATGGAATCATGGAATGGTTTGGGTTGGAAGGTACTTTTAAATACAACCCAGTCCACCATCCCCCCCCCCCGCAATGGGCAGAGACATCTTTCACTAGTTACTGAGTGTACTCTACCGCACAGTAAGAGCCTAAGAATTGCCACAATTTTTTAAAAATACTTTAAGTAGTAGAGTACTTCCTTACAGCACTTCACTAGATAAATAGTTATGGTCCTGTATTACAGTTGTATAATTCCCAAGCATGAACCTTCCATATAAAAATATGGCAAACACTGCAGAAAACATATATGTTACTGCAGAACCTCCTGAAAGTTTCCTTCAGAATAATTTTGAAAATTTTTTTTATTTTATTTCATTTTAATTTATTTATTTTAATTATTTCACTTTATTTATTTTATTTTAATTATTTCAATGTAAATGCATTCTGACCTCAAAAAATTGGGTGGTTTAAGACTCTTAAAGATGTTTCGTAACTACCGCACTATACTCTTTCAGGTAGGACAGATTATTAAAGAAACTGATCCATACTGCTGCCTACATAGTATTTTTATTTTCGAGATCTAAAACAGTTTCATGAACCCTGGAGCAAAACAGAAGGAATCTCGCAACACAGCAAGTCTGAACTTTAAACCTCTGTGGAAAGGAATTATGCATATGGATTATGTGTACAATTTTAAGCTTTGGAAATAATCCTGTATACTGTTATTTATGATAGAGACATTGATCTATATTATTAATGTGAGTTAACATGAGTCTGTGGGAGTTAACATTGCTAAGGAAAGGAATGAGACAAATAAATGAAAACTGGTACTGGATAGGAAGGGATTTTTTTTCCCTTGTAATTGGAATAGCAGATACATGAAAATAAGGAACTTTAAACAAGAGAAAGAAGGATATCCTGATGATTTTTCAGCTGTCCAACATGAGCATGAAGAATTTTGAACTATTCAGTCAAAAGAAACAGTCAGCATGCACTCTGATTTTGAAGAATTAAACTACCAATGAAAAATACAAATGGAATGGGGGAATGGGGAGGGGGAGTAGTTTTGGAGATTTTTGCAGTGAGGGAGATAAAAGTATTCCCAACAGGTTTGAATAATGTTTTTATTGTAAAATAGATGGAACTGAAATTCATACTTTCTACCAAAATAGGAAAGCTTGTGTATTGTTGTCAATACATGAAATTTGAATAATAAATCACCACAGGATTAACCCTCAGCCTCTCACTGGTCTATTTAGCAGGTGAAAAGGATTTTTTTTTTTTTTTTGCGGAGAAAGGTTGCTGTAGAAGCTGCTTGTTCAATAGCTTCTTTGTTCTAGCATACATTTAGAAAAAAAAATAATTTTTTTTCATGTGAATCAATGCATTTTTTAATCACTGTGAGACTTTTTTTGTAAAATAACTTTTGTTCAGGCTCTATAAGTGATCATGTACATAGCATAAAGGCCAAAGTGCCCATAGTGTACAAAAGCAGTTGTCTCAGGACTGTGCATTTCAGTGACAACATGGTGCTGATTACTTTTCTTACGATGGAGTTATCTACCTGTAGATGAGGTTTTCACTTGTCATGTTTGGTCATATACTTCTTATCTGTAACCCAACTACAAAAATCCATTAGTGCTCCGGATTTATCCCCCTTTGACCTTTCCACAGACAACTGGAGGTTGCTCTGTGCCAAACAGTCAAACTTCCCAGTCTTTAAAGTGCTGGGAAAATATTCTAACATCCAGCAATGATTACTTGTTTAACAAAAAAGCTTTGTATGGCCACACCATAATACATTTGAGAATAATGCTGTAAATTTAAAGGCATATTCAACATCACAGCAAGCTTTAGGCAAACTTAAATTTTTCATTTTACTTCTAACTGTTTATGCATTTATACATATATATAGCCCCTTATAGTTTTAAAACAGACTATTTATAAAACATTTTCACCTTATAGCAAACTAATGATTCCAGAAAAGTACATTTGTAAACCTTCTGAATAAGAAAAGCAATTTTTAAAAGTGTATTGATTTGTCTAAATTGTTAAATGACATAATAACCATACACTAAAGCATTGAATAATTTAAGCAAATCAATGCTTTCTGAATTTCATACAAGTACAAACTGTTCTGGGCAATAAAAATAAATCAGTAAAATAAAAAAAAAGTGTAATGTATAATGATGAATGTACAGGCTGATAATAACCAGAAGTAAAAACTCATTTTATCATTGTAACAAACAGCTTCCAGTCATCTTTTTGTCATAATTTCCATCAGAAAACATAATACTCTATAGCAAATTGGTTTTAGCCCTGAAATAGCTTTGCATTTGAAGGATTCCTCACTGAAGTATAAGTATAACCTCTTTCATATTATCAATCTGGATATGGAATAGTTATGCAGATTTACAGCTATTAAAGGTATTTCATACTGTTTAAGTTTCCTAAACAATGTCATAGTCTGTAGATCTAAATAAAACATCAATTCCATTCTTAATTGACTGCTATAATGTTTTCTTTAATTAATATCTCCAGGGCAGAAGGACACTGTTTCATATGTTATAACTTTTTGAAAGTTATAATTTTTTTTTTAATGACAATACTTCTAGATACCTTCCAGAAAGTTAAGAGTTAAAAAGTTAAAAAAAACCCAACAACCTAAAAATGCATATGTTTTAAAACTGTCCATAACATCAATTATGTTGATAAATGTTCATAAGAATCAATTACTTTCTAAAGTGAACAGATAGTATATTTGTAGATAACAGTTGATGACATTTGTTATAGCCATATTTATGAAACCTATTAAATTCTTGATAAAAATACCTAATGGAAACTTAGAATCATAGTAACATAAAATAGTTAGGGTTGGAAAGTTCCTTAAGATCATCTAGTTCTAACACCCCTGCCATGGGCAGGGACACCTCACACTAAACCATGTCGCCCAAGGCTCTGTCCAACCTGGCCTTGAACACTGCCAGGGATGGAGCATTCACAACTTCTTTGGGCAACCCATTCCAGTGCCTCAACACCCTCACAGTAAAGAACTTCTTCCTTATATCTAATCTAAACTTCCCCTGTTTAAGTTTGAAGCCATTACCCTTTGTCCTACTACCACAGTCCCTAATGAAGAGTCCCTCTCCAGAATCCTTATAGGCCCCCTTCAGGTACTGGAAGGCTGCTATGAGGTCTCCACACAGCCTTCTCTTCTCCAGGCTGAACAGCCCCAACTCTCTCAGCCTGTCTTCAAACGGGAGGTGCTCCAGCCCTCTTACCATCCTTGTGGACTCCTCTGGACTTGCTCTAACAGCTCCATGTCCTTTTTATGTTGAGGACGCCAGAACTGTACACAATACTCCAAAGTAAGGTCTCACGAGAGCAGAATAGAGGGGCAGGATCACCTCCTTTGGCCTGCTGGTCACACTTCTTTTGATGCAGCCCAGGATATGGTTGGCTTTCTGGGCTGCAAGCGTACACTGCTGGCTCATATTCAGTTTCTCATCAACCAACACCCCCAAGTCCTTCTCCTCAGGGCTGCTCTGAATCTCTTCTCCACCCATTCTGTAGCTGTGCCTGGGATTGCCCCGACCCAGGTGTAGGACCTTATACTTGGCTTGGTCAAACTTCATGAGGTTGATATCTGCCAACCTCTCGTGTCAAGGTCCCTCTGGATGCCATCCCTTCCCTCCAGCATATCAACCGAACCACACAGCTTGGTGTTGTCAGCAAACTTTGCTGAGGGTTCACTCAATCCCACTGTCCATGTCGCCAACAAGATGTTGAACAACATCAGTCCTAACACCAACCCCTGAGGGACACCACTCATTACTGTATTCCAACTGGACATCGAGCCATTTACCACAACTCTTTCCGTGTGGCCATCCAGATGGTTCTTTATTCACAGAGTGGTTCATCTGTCAAACTGGTGTCTCTCCAATTTAAAGACAAGGATGTCATGAGGGACAGTGTAGAACGCTTTGCACAAGTCCAGGTAGATGACGTCAACTGCTCTGCCCCTGTCCATCAGTTCCATAGCCCCATCGTAGAAGGCCACCAAATTGGTCAGGCAGGATTTCCACTTACTGAAACCATGTTGGCTGTCACCAACCACCTCATTGTTTTTCATGTGCCTTAGCATGCTTTCCAGGAGAATCTGCTCCAAGATTTTGCCAGGCACAGAGGTGAGACTGACTGGTCTGTAGTTCCCTGGGTCTTCCATTTTCCCCTTCTTGAAAATGGGGGTTGTATTACCCTTCTTCCAGCCATCAGGAACTTCACCTGACTGCCAGAAGGGTAATATAACCCTAGAAGTTTATAAACTTCTGTTTATAAATTGCATAATACTGTATTGATTGAGAAATTTGTAGATTCAAAAGTCTTCCAGAAACATAAGAGGAACTTAGATACCTCTGAATAGAGGTGGACATGCTATCAGAATAACCAGAGTATCTTGCCTTGAAGTTCCACGTCTGAAACCATGAGGAAAACTGAATAGGTGATTCCGGGAAGCTATATGAAGGAGAAGAATGGTTTGGTGGTCGGTTGCTTGGATGGTTTCTGGTTTTTGTTTCTGTTTTTTTTTTTTTTTTTAATGAAGAAGCCTTCCATATTAATACTAGAAATATATCTAATATCTACATCAGCCATATTTTATATATGCATCCCAAGCTGCATAGAAGATGTAAGAGGGTTTCAGACCAAGGGTTTGGGATTTTTTTCAGCAAATTTTATTATTACAGAACCCTAATTAATTCATAGTAATTGAATGGTACTTTTAAATGTAAATCATACTTTCTGTATCATCTCTCTGTGGATCCTATAGGATTCAGCAGAACCTGATTGCATCAATTTGGTGAAAGAGAGCTCTGTTTTGGTTTTGTTTTAAAGAAGGGAATAGAAATACTATATAAACATGAAGTCTCTGGGTTTTGTTCCAATTCAGTGTTCCTTCATACAAGCAGTTCAGGGCAAATTTACATCAGTAAAGCTGCAATATAAAAGAGAAGATTATGATTCAGCTTGAAGGGGTTTGGAGTTTATATTAGATGAAATTCACTATTTACAAAACCACAATATCTATATCTACTGTTATTTTTATAAAATGTGCTCTTAAAGAAAATATCAAGAAAGATCATGTTAACCCTGTATGAAAAAAAATGCTTCACTCTATAATTTACTTTCTAGAAGTACTATTCTAATTTTTATTAGCTTCTGAATGAGAAATTAGGTGTATTTTTGACGTTGTTGATAGTCAAAATACCTTGTTGCCATCTTTCTATTGAGAAAGATGAACAAAGAAGCATCAGCTATTTCTTAGATGAAAATCTTCCTTGGACTAAATACGTTATGCTATATATGATTTTGAAAGGTAGAGGTAGTCTTTTTTTCTATAGCTAGGTAATTGCAAACCTGTTGCTGAAAGATCCTAGTATCTATTCTCCCTGAATGTCATGATATTTACTTGCCTCTCTACATGTTAAGTTCTTATTTTTGGATTATTGCCATCAAATTGCCATTTTTCCATTTTCCTAGCTAATTCTGTACCCAGAGTTCATGTAATTAGATGGTGAATTTCATGCACAAGGATTTAATATATGCATGCAAATGTGGAATCCATTTAAGAAAAAGTGGAAAGTCTTCATTGGACCCAATTGGCAGCAGAAACAATATTACACTTGTCAAAAAAATTATGTACTCTTCCTAAAAAGGCAGCAGAAAATTAAGATGTTTCAGAAGTGACAGATTATAGATCCTGCTTGGTTTACCTCATAATGTAATCCTTTGTAATTTAGCATTTCCTTCATTACTCAGTCCAATTTGGATGCAAGCAAACTTTACTATTTAAAATAAAATCTTGAAAACTGTAAAAAAAATCAAAACATCAACATTTCCAATTTGTCACAGACAAATGGCTTCCTTGGAGATCCACTATTGTAGTCCTCAAAATATGTTTGTCCCTGACAATAGTGGAGCCAAACATTAAGTTTTGTGGCGGGACAGCCAACTGTGAATAGTGAAGAGCATTTTAAAGGAAAAATGGGCTGAATCCTTAGTTATTAATTTCCATGAATTCTAATGTATATAGTTGTTTGGTTTTTTTTTTACTTTGTGTGTATCCGTATTAAACACAAATAGAATTTCAGTTATCTTTGTTAGAGAAATGTCTGGATTAACCAGTCACAATTACTGAGAAAGTCCATCAATAACATTAGCTTGAAATAGTCAAGGACTCCATACAACAGCAGAAATCTGCTGAAGTTATTTGCTTAGAAATTCCATATACATGTGAAAGTACTTAGTAGTAGTAAAAAACTTAACATTGAAATTCAGTGTTAATAACAGAACATATAAAACCATTATATATAATTTTTATATGCCCAACCAAACAGACAAGAGTCAACTCTGCAAATAATTTTGAAGAATATGACACAAATGGGACTACGTAATTTTATCTTTATGTTGTATGGGTAAATAATAAGGATGAGAATCTTCCTATTCTAAATTAAAGTCGCTACACAGGAGTTCTGCCTTCCTAGCCCAGCTTGTACTTCAGCTACTGATAAAGACTGTATACCTTGGATAGAACAAGAGAAATACTTTCTGGCAAATCTTTAGAATATTCTGGCTTCCTTCTTTAATTCAACCAGCATAAAATCACTAGTTTTAGTTTGGCTTTGTGCTGGGTTTGGGTGGTGGGTTTTTTTTTTTTTGTGTGTGTGTGGTGGTTTTTTTTTTTGGTGTGGGGGTGTTTTTTGGTATGTGGGGGTGTTTTGTTTGATTTGTTTTTTTTGTTTTGTTTTGTTTTTTGGTTTGGTTTGGTTTTTTAATTTGTTTTGTTTTGTTTGGGTTTGTGGTTTGTTGGGGTTTTATTTGTCCCTGATGTCCCTGATGTTCCTGATCTACGTACTATTTCTCTTACACTTCAGCAACATGTCCTGGTTCCCTGCATTTCTATTCTCAACTGATCAGTACAGAAACTATTACTTTAGTATGGGGATATTTCTCTAATTCTATCTCATTTCAGTCTCTTTCCTTGGGTCATGCCGGTACTTACTAGAACACAGTCTGCATAAAGGACAGTCAGAAACATCCAGAGCAAAAGGAACAAGCAGTACATGGCAAGTTTACAAATACTTTGGGACTATGAACTTCACTACAAAAATGTAGTTAAAATGCGCAGTTCGTACAAAGTTGCCTGGGTCCAGAGCCTTCCCATTGGGAATGCAAGTCCCAAGAGGATATTTTGAAAAATGAGATGTAGGCATATTTAAAATTTTAACTCTTAATAGGTATCTACTGACTTAAGCTCCAGTGAAAACACTACCATATATAAAGAGCTGTAATTGCCAAATTTCCACTACTTTGACATTTAGTTAAAATACCACTGAATTTTAGCATTTTCTGATTGATGTGTTGACCTCCACTAGGAAAATCCAAACTGTGTTGGTATCTTTTAATGTTTGACTCCTAATTTTGGTATACAGTGTCTCAGACTAAAGTACTGTACACTAATAGTCCTTCAGTCTTCAGCTCTATGTTTATCTATTAATATTAGAGCATTTTTTGAAGCAGTACTTTGAATTTTAATCCTTTATGTAGGGAACTCATAAGCCTCCACTGCTTCAGGAAACTCAGTGTGTATTAAAAGTTTTGGATTTTTCTGCTTCTGTTTTGGAAATATTGAAAATATCCAAGTCATATTTAATTTTTCTGTCTTGCTTCAACTTTTAAGAACATTTGTGATTTATTAACTTCAGTTTGTGATTTATTAACTTCAGTTACAAAGTTCTGAAAATATTAGCAGCTCATTTAGTATTGGAATATTATCAAATTAAGAAAAGTAATAATATATAAATAATAATATTGATTTCTGTTTATTTTCTATATTTTTTCATGTGGCACATTCATTATGTATTTCTAAAGAATTCTGTAGGTAGCACTGACTTTGTTATATGAGCTGTACAGTTATTTTTTTATTCATATGTCATATAAACTTGATAGAAATTCTGCCAGGAAATACCTGATTTCAAACCTAAACATATGTTGCTATACCTAGTTATTCATATGACTGTGAAACTTTCTTTCAGGCAGTACTCACAGATCTTGACCTGGCTGCACTGAAAGGCAGGACATGATCATTTTATGGTAATGAAAACCAATTACAAAAATGATCACTGCGAAACATGAAAAACAATATAACATTTCATACACAAATAAGAAAAAATGTTTATGAACATTTATGCACCTGTTATGAATCAGTATATATTGCCTTTTAGACAGTTTCTTATTTATTTTTCACAAACCCTTTCTTTTCATTTTTTTAACAAAGAATCATTCATCAACTGATTTAACTTCTGCGTTATTATCTTGGCTTTACAATTCAGTTGCTTTTTAAGCAGCCATTGTAACACAAATGCTACCAAAAGCTTTATGGCTTTGTCTTCCAAACATAATCTCCTTAAATGCTTATCATGTCTTCTTGTACTTATCTAAACTTTTTTCTGCTGGTGATCATGGAAACAAAAAAGGCTCCATGTTACCAGCATAAAAGTCTTCTGTCTTGATTTTTGATTGTTCCCTTACACCTTCCCTACTTATTCCTTGACTTTTTACTGAAGAATTTTATGATCTATTATTATAAATATTTATCATGAGTTAGAAAAAGGATTTTTAATTATGTTCATTTACTTAATATATTTTCACTTCACTGTTTTTTATACTTAAAGTTGAATATGTCCTTTACAGCCTTCTTTTCAAAGATATTATTATAAGGAGTATAACTATGCAAGAGCATACCTAGATGCTTTTTAGTTACCTTTATGTTTATAGATTCCTATCTGTTGGTAGAGAAATGATAAAGACAAGCTAGGTGATTAATTTTTCCACTGTGGTAATCACATTGATTTAGTTCATATTCATGACACTTCATATTGTTAACAGTCAATGACCCCAAATTAATATAGGAACAGTTTTGGCAAACCAAAGCACAATCTGACAATGCATTTACAACAGTGGTTGTGTTTTTACTGTGCTGAGACCAAAATGTCAATTATACTGGGAATGAGAGAATAGTGCGTGTATAGGAGGAAAAAAATTAACGTATATGATTATACTTGAAAGTTAAGAAATCTGCATTCTAATCATAGTGCATACGATGACTGGGAACAAATAAACACTAAACACAAATACTTCAGAAATATGAGACAGCATAGCACAAGTACAGAAAACCTATCAAAAGCCATAAAATGTACCTTAAACAATTAATGTAGTGTGCTATCACTTATCTGATGCTCTGCAGTCATAAAAGCACACTAATGATGGTGGTGGCTCTGTTACACAAAAATAAAGTTTCTAATCAAGCTTTTGGAAGTTGAAAACCAAAATAGTCACTTTAGAAATATGGGTTTAGAGCAATGAGTTAAATCCTTTGCAGCCAACAACTGTAGAGTAGCTACACCTAATTTTTGTACGTTTCACTGTGGCTGCTGTTTGAGAGCTGAGATCATGTACTTAGTTTCTGTGTGCATTACACATCCATCTGTTTCTCCTTCTGGCAAAGAAAGCAAAAAAGAAGAAAAAAAAAAAGCATAGTAGTGCTTTATAAGTTCCTTTCACCAACAGTTGTTAGCTTCCTGCTGGTAGCCCTGGTACAGGATTCATCGGGTAATTGTTTCAAGCAGGAAACAACCAATTCACATGTTCAAAAGTAATTACTAGCTCAATTAGCTATCCAGAAGCAGGTAACTTTTTTCTTAGGATTGCAACACTTGTGTATCTTTAATGTAAGCATTTAGATAGTATCTGTTCAGTTTATATAGCTGCACATATTTTTGTAACTGAAACAAATATTTAATAGTAATAGAAATGCTCTGTGTAGATAATAAATCATAAATGGTCACATAGACTTTCCTAGGTACTTTTTGAGTCAGGTCTAGTATTAGGTTTGTTGTTATTTAGTATTTTCATTAATGATTTGATGATAAGCAAACAGCAGAACTAAATTCACATGTGGTATTAATTTGGGAAATACTATATACTCAATTGACGACAACAGCAGAAACACAAGAAGTCTGAGAAACACAGGCAGGAAATAGAAAAATAGACATAAGAAAAGCACAGTCTAATACATATGGGGAAAAATAAACCAAAACCAGGACAGTATGACTGAGAAGAATTGTGAAAGCTGGCACACTGAAAGAGATTTAGGGGTGGTAGAGAACAGCAAACATGAAAACAAATCTGAGACAGAAACAGAAATAATAAAGATGCAGCTTATCAAGGGCTGCAGTAATCTACTTTCTTTGAGCTGTTAATTCCCAGCAGATACCATGTTTCTCTCCATCCACTTATCTCTAGTTTTTTGCATATTACTCTGAAGAAGAAAGTAACATTACTACCAGATTATAGGCCTCCATATGGACTTGTCTTGGCTGGTTCATAAAGTTTTAGATGGTGTAAGCTTCATTTTGTGGGGTTCCAAATAACAGAAGAATAAGCTAGATAATCCACTATAAGGAACAATGCAGTATCAATGCATTGAAAAATGGCTTTATTAGCTTACCTCTGAAATCTACAGTTCTTCATTCAGCAGTTTTCGACTTCAGAAGCTTGAAAATGCTGTTGTTACAATTATTTTCCTCAGCGTTAAACACACATCCAGATTCTTAACCTCAGAAAAATTTTATGCTTTCTAATATTTTATTTGGGATTTGCAAATATAGAAAGACATTCTGATGTGATGCTATATGTGGTACAGAATTAAAAAAGTTTCAATCGTTGAGAGAATTTCCCTTTTCAAAGCCATTTCATTCTAATTACTATGAAAGTGTTTAAGCCTGCCTATTCTGCACTTTAGCCATCAGGCAGTGATGCAGTGAGCATTTTAAAACACATTTCCACATCTTGGTATTTTTTTAACATTTAATTTCCCTGTGATTATATGCAATATATTAATTTGCCTTATTTTCTTAATACTGCATAGAGTAAAAAGCAGTTGGTGCTCCAATTACATAATGTTTTTATGGTTCAATAATATTGAATTAATTCTCTTCTATGCTGTCTATCAGGTAAACAGATTTAACATTTGATACACACCAAACCAAACACTATGCCATATAATTTTTTTTTCTTTTTTTTTAACAGTTAAGACCAAAAACAGCTGCAGAACATAATTTCAGTGAGAATTGTTCTACGACATTAAGAGAAGAAATTTTCTTCAAACACTTGCCAGTAAGAGAGAAAGCTAGGAAATGTCTGAATAATGGATCTGGTGCAAGCTGTCACAATTGTCCTATGTATTCTAATCCATCCAAATGCAAGAGACCTCTCATCCAGAAGGTGATTAAATATACAAGTATGTAACTGTGTCCATAATGGTAAATTATATCTCTCTATGAATGATGAGACATAGCTTACCATGAACTAAAATTAACTTCTTAGACATTTATAAGATTTGATTAACACCTATCTAATGCTTTGCTGTGCTGAACAAGCAAGTATCCAAAATTCCAGTTTGGCTGCAACCTAGTGTAGGAAAGTGCAAGTGGCTTCTAGTTTTGTAGCAACTAAACTAACTAATTTGGCTACTAGATGAAGTTTAGGTATAGGACTGCACAGATTCATGTGGGATACTCTAGTGAGAACAGAATTTCAGCTTCAGTGTCAATAACCTTTAACCATAATAAAAAAGGTGAAGGTGAAAATTTCTTTTTTCAAAGAAGAAAGGTGAAAAAAAAAAAACCCATGTTTCAAATAATCAGAGTTTTAATATGATTTTGAGAAGGTACGTTTGGAGAAAGTGAGCATTTAGAAGCCAAACGCTAACCACTTGCAACAGTTTTAACAAAGATCCAAGCTAAGGTTCCAGTCCAGTGCTTTCCTTTCTCCAGATGTAGTTTAAAAAGCACATGCATATATGGGCAAAAACGAGGAAATTGTTTGACACATAATCTTTATTTCTGGCTGAGGTATGCCACTACATCTTAATGTGTATTCTTATTCAACTGAGAGGTGTGCTATTCCAAGAACCTCTGATTTTGTGGATTCGTTTTTTTCCAGAAATACCTTCTCATCATAAAAGCTTCCTTTGGAAATGTAATCCTCTGATCTCAGGACTGAGGTTTGGTTTTTATTCTGTTCGTCACTGAAACTGGTTTGTTTAATAAAACAACTCTGTTTTTACTATTTTAACTGGCTGTTTCTTTGCAAGACTTCAATATGGACAGCTTTTTCCTAATGATAAAAAAATATTTTGTAAACATCTCATCTCACAAACTACAGTTTAGCGTGGCTTTTCCAGGTGATGAAGCCAAATTTGGCTCTAAGTCACCATCTGATGCTTTTCATGGTTTTAATAATCTATAGCCTTGCTTTTTAACCTGCTGTTCCAATGCCTCTGGAGACATAGTTACTGATCTTTCCAGAGTTGAATAGAATATGTATGTGTGTGTGCATGCACAAGAGTGAAAGAGTGTGCATGTATAATTTCAATTTCATCCATTCATTTTTTTTTAAACAGATACTTTGCAGAAATACAAAAGAAGGTAGTGCTAGAGAAACAATTTTCATTATAATTCCTTCAGGAACAGGCAATAAGGGTAGAAATATTATCCTGCTAATTTGTTCAATTAATCTAGATTGAGATTTAGTTACTGTATAATACAAACAGCAGCCACAGTGAGACTTCATCCTTGTTCTGTTGGGATCTGAATGAACAGACTGCTTTTGCTCTGTTTCTTCTGAACTGTCTAGTGGATTTCTCTGGCGAGCATTGCCTGAGTAACTGTTTATCTTACAATAGCACATACAGAACATATCCCTGCCATGATCTGTGCCATCAGAAGAATTAGGTATGACTGAAACAGATGGCATCTCCTGTCAGAGAACAGTTAGCTCTTTCCTGATTATTAGCTCTTCTTCTCCTATCTACCCCTTCCCATCACACTCAACTAGTTGTTCAGGTGCAGATTGATGATCAGATATGACACAAATCAGTGGACAAATGCCAGTCTTCATATACAGTCTCACAAGGTAAAATCTTTAGCTTTGTAGAGGAACCTGAATGAACAGTCTCAAACGAAAGGACTAAGACCAATTGGGCTCAGAAGTTATTCTTTCATCTGCAGAGAAATTTGCTTCAGCTCAGGCCTTTGGCAAGGAAGGAAGGAGAAGTTTCAATTGTTAGTGCCTATTGGACTTTGTTTCTTCGAGGGTCAATCTTCTGATTTCAAGCTCAGAGTGCCTTTTCAAAGTCAAGATTCTATGCATGGATTGAAACATGAAGAGGTTTAAAGAATAAAATACTAACTGTGAAGGAGAAAAAGATACTGAATTTTTGAAAAGTACCAATTACCTTCAGCTTCCTTTTGTTTCACAGGGAATCCTGGATCCCTGAGATATTTCAATAAGGAGACTGTGTGACATTGGTGCAGAAGATGAGTGGTGTCACTACAATATCTGTCCAGTACTTCAGTTGCCATGCTCTTCCCTTTCCTAAATGATACACCCCCTGGTGAGATGATTGAAATTAAACATCATAAAAAAACTAAAGTTTAGAACACAATATGGCACTGGAAAAAAAACCATAAAATTTTATAATTTTGCAATTACTTTAAAATATAATTGTGAATTTGAGCGAGAAAACCTTTTTTGTGTGACAAATTTCAAAGCATAAATAGTGAAATATTTCATTGTTTATTTATAAGGAAATTTATTGATGTTGTTATTCGTGCATTGCTGAAGTAAGTGTTAAATAGTGCAGCAGGCAAGCAGAGAATGCTTAAGAAGGCAGTTAGAGAAGCCTAACTGCATTTAAAATACCATTTTAGCTTACCACTACTAGCAAGACGGTTTGACCAGAACAATTTTTTTTCTCCACTTTACAAAGCATTTTCAAATTCTATTTAATTGTGCTGCTTTGTGCCTGTCTTGCACAGAAAGAGTATATCCTTTCTCACTGTCTTACAATTACTAGTGATCTGTGAATGAATTGGCAACCTGGTGCACATTGTAAAGGACAGAGTTCCTGTTCCAGAGGACAAAAAGCCTCAACATTGTATCGTGCCTTTTAAATAAGCTCTCCATGGAAATTTGTCTGAGTGCACATAGAAGGGAAGCAAACTACCAATGAGATGACAACGAGATTCTGGGGAAGCAGCTCAGTTAGACCAAGGTCCCTTGGCTGGAAAGGTCGTGCTTCAGATTTCTTCGGATCATGTGGAATGTTTCAAATGAACGACTGGGGAGAATACTCCAAGCAGTTCTTTCACTGTTAAGGCTAATTTAAACAGCTTCCAAAGTACAGCATACCGTACAACAATATACATTGGTGCCTGCAGTTTAGGAGTCAGTCCTGCTGTTGTTTGGATCTTTGCTCACCATTAGGAATGTACTTTTCACTTCAAGGGTACTGTAACAATGGCCTGGCTGCCCATAGAGTCTGTGGAACCTCCACCGTTGGAGTTTTCCAACACTTATGTACACAAAGCTTCATCTGACCTGCCTTCAGCAGGAGGCCAGGAATAGAAGACACCCAGATGTCCCTTCCAAACATTTATGGGATTCCATAATCCCTTCCAAACATTTATGGGATTCCATAATCCCTAATTACCTGCCTGCAGGGAGTCACTAGTGTAGGGGTGTTGATCAAAGACATGAAAGACGTGAAACATTCTTTTTCTTTAAAATTATGAAGAAAAAAAAAAAAGAAAAAGCTATAAATAGGTATTTAAAAAAAAAAAAATATGAATACAGATTGCTTTTACTTCAATTATAGATAAATATAGATGGCTTTGGGAAAGTTCAAAACAGTATTGAAGGCAGAATTCAAAAAACATGGAATCAGAACAATATTTATTTTGTGATGACAGCACAGATAACTCTTTCATTAGTGATAGTAGTGTTTTATGGTTCATTACAGTGAAAGCAATATCTGTTTTAATAATATTTTCTCTTTCTAGCAAGAATACTGTAGGACTAAAACAAAGAATCATACTCTTTCTGACTACAAAGATGTTTTTCTGCCACTGTTCTGACTATGTAATTCATCCACTCTTTACTTTATGGAAAGGAAAAATATACTTTGACAGTGAAGATTATAGCTACAACTGTAATTTCATTTGGCATACTTTAGTAAGCTTTATAAATAATTGGCATACTTTAGTAAGCTTTATAAATAATACTTTGGGAATTAGCAAGAAAAGATTAGCAATTAATTCTCAAATTTTTTTATGCTAAACAAGAGCTTGTATTTGATTGATTATGAGATGCAAAACCACAGTTTTATAGATAAATGCAATGACTGTCCTGACTGGACAGATGAACATACTGAAAATATAGTTGAAATGATTCTTTGAGCTATCTGAAAGGATTATCAAATCTATTACTCTAAACCCTTGAACACAGCCATCTTGAGCTCACATTGGCCGAAGTACATTTAATTGTGGAGGAAACAGATGCAGATACCATGAATCTGCCACTGTTCTGACTATGTAATTCATCCACTCTTTACTTTATGGAAAGGAAAAATATACTTTGACAGTGAAGATTATAGCTACAACTGTAATTTCATTCTAGATCAAAAGAAGTAGCCTTTAGGCCAAATACTTCCTCCCACTCTCATACTCAAAACAAATAAATGTATCCCCAATTGTGTACAGAATGATCTACATCTAGATGACACTCTTTACATTATCATGTCAATGAAAGCCAAAAGCAGGTGTCAGATATGTGATTAAAAGAACCCCAACAGTATTTCTTTTTCTTCTTTCTTTTTTTGCCATTGTAAATTAGTGGATCCATCTGGGTACATTAGGATTTCACTGGACAAGTAAAAGAAACTGCTTTAGGTGAAGCCGAAAGTTTAGCATCATGTTATGAATTTCATTGATAATGCGCAAGTTGGTGAAATAATTAACCCTACCTTACTCTGGCAAATAATGGCTTTAATCCTTTATAGTGTATTATTAATTTCATTTTATCTAATTAACTAGATTTAATATGAAATTTAAGCTAGGGGAGTATCATTAACACACATGACTTACTGAATCCATTAACTATTTCTAATTAAAAATGCTGTCAAAAATCATGCTAGCAACATGTCACTTTGCTTCTTACTATTCAACAATAATAGACTGAAGAAACACTTTTTCATTTACAATTCTGACAAGGCAGCATTTAAATTAGTATATTATTTGAAAATGTAAATCACAATCGACAACATCTGGTAGATTGATGCAGGTTGATATGACACTGATAATAAGATCAAGGTTATAGATTTTAATGTAAAAGTCCTCCATAGAGAATAAAAATAACATTTTTTAATCTATTACTAAAATGTACTGTATCTTAATACAGTACCTTTTGAACTTTGCAAGAAGACTACCATGGTACAGCAGTGGTTTTGAAAAGAATTACACCAAAATTGTCATAGCACTGAAGACTTAGCAATTTATCATGTATTATTGTAACCTGTCTTTCTATGCAGACACAGTGCAAACTTTAAAAAAAAAAAAATCGGTCTCATTTTTATAGAGAATTATTAAAATTCATAAAGTGACTAGATAATTTATTATGCTCTAATTATACTAACATTTGGCATACTTTAGTAAGCTTTATAAATAATACTTTGGGAATTAGCACGAAAAGATTAGCAATTAATTCTCAAATTTTTTTATGCTAAACAAGAGCTTGTATTTGATTGATTATGAGATGCAAAACCACAGTTTTATAGCACGAGTGACCATTTTATGACCATTCTTCACTGATGAAATTCTAGCATCAAATGAGAAGGAGAAAAAACCCCAAACTTCCTTTCCACCTGCTGATATTAATATTTACCTAACAAAACCCAACCATAGCTAAAAATATAAATCATCTACCTTCTCAAAGCTCTGCTATTTTTAGAGGTTAATTTTTCAAGAAAAAAAATCTATGAGTAGAAATACATTCAGCTATGCTAGTTATGTTTATACTGTCACTTTTTGAGCAAACTGCTCAAGAGGAAGCCCCTTCTTCAGAGATCATTATCAGCATGAACTATATACTGAAAGTGTAAGGATAAAATAATCTTAACTTTTTTTGTTATCGAAGTAAATGTAATTATTGAACACAAACCCAAAGTTCCCACCAAAAAAAGTACATTAACATGTACCAAGACCTAAAAAAAGTGTGCCATTTTGTTAAAATTCTACCTATTTGCTTACAAGATACTAGAGGTTTCAATATTTCCAATGTACTCTTATGAGCAATGGTAAGAGGATATGATTTTTAAATGATTTAGTAGGACTCCAGAGAGACAGGAAAAACAAAGGATGCAATTAGAGGTGGCAACTATTGATTAAAAATCCTTATCCAGTTCACTTAAATAATGGAAAATGATAAATGACATGATTTTCTCATTGGACAGAATGTCAAAAAAATGTTGTTTCTCATATCTCTAGTGTGAAATTCTAAGGAGAAGTTCAATAGACTTTTTCATGTTTGAGAAAGAGGAAAAATGATGTTATTGGTCTTTCACAACAGAGGTGTGGGACATTAATGTCATGAATGAAAAGATAGGAAATTAAAGACATAGGTGAAAAATCGGACTGATTCTGTGGCACTATAATGGCCCCTTAAATAATATTTTAAAGAAATAAAGTGGTGAAAGGATGGATTTTTTGAAGTTATTGCTAAATATTTGTTGGTTTATTCTATTTTACAACTTTACTAAGAAAGGTACAGAGTTCCAAGAATACAAATCTTAATAATTTATTTTCATTGCCAAAATAAGAACTCAGGAGGTCAGATAAATCTCTGGCACAGCACTAATGAATGCAGTGCAATCACATGAGGGGTGATTTTAACTCATAATGTTTGATAGGTTCCAATTTTTGCAAAAATAATTTATCCCAAGCCTCATTATTTAACATGCAGAACTGAAAAACCAAACTCCCACCCAAAACAAAACTCAAAAAATCCCACAAAACCAAGGGAATTAGGAAATCAACCAAAGCTTTGGGGTTTTTTAATTATATTGAAGCAAAACAAACAGAACAAAACATGATGCAGACAAACTTCCCAATTCTGGTTTCTAAACAACAAAATGGCAAATGCAAGGAAACAAGACAAAAATTTCAGACTTAAACAGAATTCTGGATATACTGATCTTCTACTCTAGACTGCTGTTAATCTTATTCAACTGTTTTGCAGCAATGAAACCAGTGTAGTGGGCCAATAATCCATTAAAAACGTGAACTGTAAATTTCTCATGCAGAACTGAATCAGGTCCAGATTAAATGATGGTCAAAATATTTCTCCATCTCTAGATTATTAAAATTGAATAAAACTTTTTTATTATTATTTCACATAATTTAATAACCTCTTCTGCACAACAAGAAACACTGCTGGAGTTAAGCATAACCTGCTTCATTTCCACTTCATCTAGTGCCATAAACCAGGCAGTCCCTGGAACATGCAAGGACAACCTGTTCTTCCTTGAAACCTCACAATTTAGAAAACCACAAAATAACATAAAAATATCTTAATCAATACTTATGTGGAATTAAATCAGTTTTTTGAGTAGATCAGCAGTGGGTTGGGATCTTCTGATTTATATTTCCAGCTCAGTAGAGGAAGCAGTTCTTCCATGCTCTGCTTTAGGTGCATCATTCTCTACACAGTTTACACCTACTTTTTTCTTTTTGTGGATCCAGATCTTGATTCTGGAGACAATGTAATCTAACACCACAATCAGCACAACTCAGCATACTGTTTTGAAAAATAGTTGCTAGTAGCACTAAAGAAGCTAATGGAGGACTTTTAAAAGATTGAATTTCGGTTTATATTCTGGCATATTATGCATAACTTCAGTGAAATGTCAGTATTTCTTTTACCCAATTGTAAAATGGAGATAATAATACTTCTCTACATCTTTAGACCATTATGCAAAATTCTGAAGAGCTACCATCCTAAGGAAAAATACCTTAAATTGATTTGGACTATTATTTTTAACAGGCACTGCTCTTAAGCAAATAGTATGGGAATCTGGATATTACCCAGATGGGGCCTCCCTCCATCAGCATTCAGAAAAAGGCAGAAACTTCGATTTTCAACCAGCTTTATTATGGCCCTGAAGAGGTGCACCACTTTTTATATGAAATCTGCTAAAATAGCCTTCTGGCATCTCTATCTGTCTAAAATCAAGGCTTCAGTGCCCATGAAGAACAGTAACCACCAGAAGACTGAGTGAAATTTATAAATTCTTTCATGTATACCATGTCCAAATACATTAGTTCCTCTTAACTCATGCTTAAACTCCCCCTTTTCCTGCTGACACAGTGTGGGAAGTAATCGCAGCCTCTATATTCAGGGAGAGGCTTGTGCAGCACTGTAGCAGACCCTAGAAAGACAATGTGTTAGGAATCAGTCAGCGTTCATTGCAGTTTCCAGCAAAAGAGTTTCAACATGATCTAGTCAGTGTTTTTAAGTGTATGTAAGTGATTTTAAGTGCATATAAGGGAAATGCTTCTGATACAGGAAAAGTTACTGTTCTGAACTTGGCATTTACCAAATTTAAAGTTGTCATAGCGTTTTTCAGCAAGAAGAGAAAAGAAATGCAAATAAGTCAAAAAGAAGTAACTTCCTATATTGAAACCCTGAAAAATATTTCCTTGTCATTATCTTCACTACTTAACTAGTGAAGAATTTTCACCCATTTAATGAAGTAAACTATTTTGTTATGGTTAGACAAAAATATTAAAACTGTTTTGCACCTCTAAAAATTAGTCTTTTAAAAGTACTAGATTATATTGGAAATTTTTTCTCAATATGCCATGTGTGACGTAGTCATGTAGTTACTACATCAGTTATGCTGCTCAGTGTGATTTACAAGCTCAGACCCTTAGAGCAATTGTTAAGCTCAGAATGTTGTACATGAGCAAAGAAGCAGTACACCCTATGTCTAAGTAAAACCAAAAATCTATTGTTAGAATAACTGAAACTTTGAAAGTCTAATCGCTATTAGCCTAGATAAAATTGTAACAAAAAAAAAGAGAAAGAATATTAAATCAGTTAAAATTTTTTAGTTTCTACTCTTTTTACCTAGTGTTATGTCCCCCTGCTTGTACTGCTCCATGCTACACCCTGAGTTTTCTCAAGGCTCCCAATGTTGATACCAGACCTGTACATCTCTACACTACATTGTGATAGAGTAGTAAATACCTTATTCTACCTACAACTGTTTGTTACTCCTTCCTGCATAAAACTAACTGTATACACTGCTAACTGCATAAAACTGTGTATAGCTGAAACATGCACAGCTAAAAAGTAAAAGAAATTAGCCTTAGACTCCTGGTCAATTAGGGAAATTGCTGCCACGGCTAAACCAAGTAAGACAAAGCTGCAGGAGGGTCAAGAAAAGTACACATGGAGAAAGACTGACAAACCCAGGCCTGAGGCCTTGCAAAACTTGGTACGAAACTTATAATCCATATCTAGCCATGGCAGCACTATATTACAGAGCTACATGGTTACACATTTCATATTTTCTCAGGGGTGTGTCTCATTCTGTTATTTATATTAGTTCATTAAAGAGCTTGCATCACATTTCAAATGGCAAATTAATTTTGTGTGTGTGTGTGTCCCCTCAAATGCTGCAAAGTTGATTTTGGTTATTTCTTGTTGTTTTGTTTAAACTACCAAAATAAGTGTTTCCATTTGTCTGTACATTTTCTTGTCTATACAATAAATCTTTATTCTCAGTCTGTTGTAACGGGGCTTTGAGCAACCTGGTCTAGTGGAAGGTGTCCCTGCATGTGGCGGGAGGGTTGGAACTAGATGATCTTTAAGGTTCCTTTCAACTCAAACCATTCTATGATTCCATGATTTGAAGACTCTGGCCAATAAGTTTGAAACAGTTAAATCATCTCAAGGGTACCAGAGACATCTTTGCTGAATCTAAAAATCTTGTGAATAACATTGGAACATAAATACTACTTAATGAAACTTGGAAAGGAAATTTTGCTGCCAACAAGGCTATTACCTCTGAGCGAGGAAGGTGCCCATGAGATGCTTTACAGAGATCTCGAAACTAATGACCACTTCTGCAAAACTCAGGTCTGCTAAACTTCAGTGAAATCTGCTTCACTACTAGCAATTTTTTACTTGAAATGTATAGGCTAGACAGTCATGCTACTCTATTTCAGAAAGAGACAAACAAGTCAAAACTTGCAGAACTCTGGAAAACTTGGTGAATGCTAAAGTTCTAAAAAATAGGAAATACCACAAAGAATCAGCAAGATTTCTACTAAATTTTCAATAAAAATGCAAGCTAAAATTAGCTTTTCCCTCCTTTTTTTCCCATTTTTTTTAATGAATTCATTAGAACTAATAATTTTGTTATAACTATTTTCTGCATAGGACCCTTATGTCCCACTATGTCATAAAAATATTTTTCTAACTGTACTTTAGTAGCCATCCTTTTTCCCCCCAATCAAAACTCCTTGCTGTATTCATTCTTCTACCAGCCTAGAAGTCCAAGCAGACCACTGAAAGACATTCTTTTTTCCTGCCTAAAAACCTTCTCTTTTAATCTCCTAAAGCACCTAATAATTTTTATTTTGAGCAATTCTCTCTTTCCCACTTTCTCATCTGATTTATCACCCCTAACTGTTGCTAGCATTTTGTTTCAGAAATACAATCTAAGCAAAAGGAAATATCTGCTATTAAATTGAATATACTTTCTAATTTCAAAATATATGTGCAAGATAAACTTTCCTTTGTTCAAGGATAAGAAGCAAAAAGAAAAATCTTGGGACAAAGAAATTAGCCTGGGAATATGCATTAATACTGAGTCTTAGTAGATGTTTTTATTATTTCTAGTCTCTTAGGTATGGACTGCTCCTTTCAGATAGAAAACAGTGACAGACCTCTGTCATTCGGTTTTTACACTCTAAATTAAACATTACAAAGTTTATACTGCATGCCTGTGTTAAAAGAATCTATAGGGAGAAAGAACATGAAGGTTAAAGCAGTGAGAAATTGTGAGCTAAGAACTGGAAATCATTCTTGTGAGTATATTGAAAAAAGTTGGGGAAAAAAAAAGATCCTTCATATTTATAGTAAAATAGTACAGTATAATAAAATGAATAGCATAGTAAAATGTCCTAGGCATTAAAAAAAGAGTAAAGGTCTCAAAGAACATCATGCAAATAAAATTGGTAGCTTTTTAGTAGTACTAGAATTAACTTCTTAGCTTGTATATTCTTACAATGCCGCAAGGAGAATGGTGCAAAACTGGTCAGTCTTAGGTATGGTGGGCCGAAACTGAGCTGTGCAGTGTCTCCACATCTTCTGTATTTCTACGGAGAATACCCTTCAAGTCAAAAATATTTTCTAACATGAATTCTCCTTTTAGCCTATACTAGCTTTCCAAACTTTGAAATGCAGAACAGCATGCGCAAGATCTGTAATACCGCTGTGCCATTTAAATTGAGCAGCCAATTTGTAGAGAATATCATAGTGGTATAATAGGATCTCCTATAACAAGACATCATTAAAGATTATAAACAGGTATCTTTAACATTTGACTGCCTTTTTAGAAATCTACAAGTAATTAATAAGATGTAGTTTAATTAATGTGGTTCAGTGTTAGCAATTCACATGTTTGCATTAAGGAATCATCTAAGATAATATATTAATGGCTCAAATTATCTTCTCAGGAGTGTGTGCAGTTCTGTTGGCATAAACCTGGAAGACCTTGATTGACCTGTCAATTTAATAACTAATACTTGCTGAAGTATATTATGTGCAGTAATAATTTTTGTTAATGTTTTCCTATGCGTACTAAGAGAAGTCTCATGCATTCAGTCTTAGCTCTCTTTCACATTAAATCAAATTATGTCCACAGTGTGACCAAAGGACTGGGGGCAGAGGCCCCAGCTGAATATGAATTGAGGAGAATACAGCTACTCCACTGAAAACAAGACTTTTTTCTCTTCCATAAATAAAGACTTGTAAGATCTAATAATCCTTCTTTCCTGTAACCTTCTTTTTTTCCTGTGCCTTTTGTAAACTCTGTGCAAGTATTTCTTCCATTAGCTTTGAGAAATAGTAAGAGAGTACTTCAGAAGAATGTTTTAGGCCTCATTTTTATTTTCAAGATTTATGTTCATATTAATTTGGTTCTAATGTTACAATGAAAGAGAAATGATAAATTTACCTCTACCTAGATAGAAGTTACTTTGGCCCATGTTTTTTTCTCAAAGGTACGAGTACCAAATATCCATTCCTCTATCTCACTCAGCATCTTTTTTCATAACACTTAAGCATCATACAAACAGTCCTTCATCTGTATTGATTGTAAACTAAACAAGTTTATTAACTAAATATAACACAACAGAGTTTTAAAAAGGCATTATTGCCTCAGCACTATTTGGAGCCCATTTGACAAGTAGCTTCATAAACAAAACCCTCAGCTGTATTGATCTGAAACTCAGAAGAAAGGAAGGAAAAGAGAGGTGACCTGATCTGAGATTTCCAGTAAGAAAGATGAAAGAGAAAGGCTGACTATCTGTTGGAGAAGTTTGATACATACAGACTCTTAAAGCATGACTGGCTTGTCTTCTTAATATTCCTTTTCTGTCTAGCTTGACTTTAGCAACTTGCAAACTAAATAATAACTTTAACAAATTCAGAGTATGAGAAATATTTTTGCCAAATCCCTTTTTTAGAAGAAAGGAAAATACTCAAATACTGCCAAATCATCTTTATTTCTGATTTTCAGTCATGTTGGATATGGGAGTGATTAAGGAAGAGGAAATAAAAAAGAGAAGAAAAGAGGTCTTAGCATTGTCTAATTTTTTTTTTTTTTTAAAAATCTTTAAATGAAAAAGTAATGTACTTTGACATTATTATCAAAATAATAATAAGATGAAAATATGAAGTGAAATAATAAAATACAATGAGAACAATAAAGTAATGAAATTAAAGTATAAATTCAAAATTATCTAATGATCCTAAATATGAAAACCTAAACAGGCTCTATACAAGATTTCCTTCAGCTGCAAACAGATTATTTTACTCAGAAAAAAAGGGGGAAAAAAAATAAGATTTTAGCCTGAAATGAATATTTAAAAACATCTGGAGCTACAGTGAACTGAGTTCCACAAAACACAGTAATAAAAATCTACCTTTATGAGAAGTACTGTTCTCACCTGAAACACAAGACCTATAGCAGGTACTGCTTCACTGTGCACTCTAATAAAGAATCAGCTACACTCTCAACTGAATTCTAACTTTATATTTGAATTTGTGTGGCTTCATCTTCCTGCCAGCTGTCTTTGTTATGCCCTCTCCTGTTAAATTAATGAATCATTTATTTTCACCATGTGAAAATATTTATGGACTGTAATCAAATCACTTCTTCATTTTGACAAGATAAATAGATGGAGTGCTTTCACCATCATTTCTCTCCAAATCCAACAAACTAATGTCCGTGTTTCCTTATTTACCTTATCCATTCTTTTAATGGTAATCATCACAAAGAGATTTCAATATTGGCTGGATCTATACTATATATGTATATACTATATATATGTATATACTACATACATAGTAAGAAAATACACTGCAATTATTTATGTATAAATATTTAGAGATAAAACCAGGTAATTGACTTTCTAGTGCTATCCCCTGTTTATACACCCAGACATTTCATTAGGCCGTAGATATGTGATCTGACAGGCAAAGTGTTACACACAAAGTGTTTTATGTCCTCACTGGCCCCTAATTTCAGTTTATGTATGCTGCATTCCTTTCTGAAAGTAGGACCACCATTTCTGTGCATGGAACACAGCTTTGCATTTAGCTACTTTAGAAGTTGGGGGTTGGGGGTTTTTTTAATAAAAGAACTGGCTCATGAGATGGTCAGTGATGTTACTGTGAATATCATGCCCCAGATAAGGTCTTAGCTGGCAGTCACAACCCCAAAATGTCAAACTGAAAAATTTCGTAAACTGCTTCCTGACCCATTCTCCTCAGATTCTGAGAACACAGTGCTACTCCCTGAAATTCACTGGCTGATAATCCGAAGGAGTTATAGACAAATACATCACTCAATTCATAGGAAATTCACAATTATTAATGCAAAGTCCCTTCTGAAGGCTGCTTACTGACATAATTTACTGACATTTAAAATTACAAGCATAATGCAGAATTGTCACTTTTTTACCACAAAAAGATTTCAATGAGAAAATGCAGTAGGAGGGAGAGTGGAATCTCAGTAGGAAGAGATAATATGTGCTGCAATGTGTCGGAACAATAGAATTCAATCTCAATAGGAAGTCTTTATTTAGAACATCCTCCCTTTTGTGTGAATGTCTCAAGAATGTTATTTAAATGTTTCTCTACGAAGGGAGCAAAATTAAAAGTGTGCTGGATTGGGCCAAAACCTATTTACTCTATTCACACAAGGAGACTTGTTCCTCTGGAAGCCAATAAAACATCTCAGATATGGATGTCAAATACAGTGTAGCTCATAATTATTTGATTTCTTTTTCTATGGTCATTTTAGTTTGCAAAGTAATATGTTTTGGATTTAAAAAAAAATATTGAAATTCAGTATTGTTGCATACTCTGCTGTAAATGCAGGAACTCCACTGAAGTCAAGGGTCTCCTCTGGATTTTAATCAGGGTAGTTTTGGACTGGTGTAACTGGCCTTCCATTTCCAAAAACATTTGGTGGAAAATGGGAAGTATCGATGATAGAAATAATGAAAGAAAAAACCAGAGTGACTGAGTATGCTTAAACTAGTAAATTCACATCACATAAAAATCTCGCATTTTCATCACCAGAACACATAAAACCTTACAATTTAAAAATATTTATAATATTTTTGTTGTGTAGGGAGATACTAATACCTATTATGTGAAACAGCAGTTAAGACACATGCACTAGGTAACTAGGTAGCACACCATTAACTAGAAATTATTGGCAGAACAAAACTTTCAGCCTATTTCTCGAAACTTTTATTTGTCTCAAAAATCACTGGATTGTCACTGCAGTACTGATTTTTAGCTCTGTCTGAATGGAGAAGCAGAAATATATGTTGTTGAAAAGCGCGGCCTTTGTTTTTACTGAAACAGTCTTCAAAATATTTCAAACTGTTCTCAAACACGGTAATTCGCTTATTTAAATATGTAACTTCAGTAGCCCCTTCCATAGTCTGTGTGCAGATTCTTTTCCTCATTTTTCTCTTTCCACTGAGAAATAAAACCATCTGACAAGGAAATTCTCTGATGCTCTTTGGTGTGCTTCTCTTTTTCTTACCAGTATTTTGATTTTTCTTCAGGAAGGTTGTGTTCTCTCATTCAATGATTAATTTGTTTCTTCAGGAGTAAAAGAAAAGGAAAAGTCATGATGAAGGTGAGGCATGAGACCAATGAAGCATGGGACCCAATCTCACAACTAGAGAAATACTTTCTGAACTCATGTAAGTGGAATATAATTGGGAAGGCAATGTAGTGCTTCAAAAGGTTTACATGATTTTGGCTGACTGTCTTTAAATAAAATTAGCAAGGAACTGAGGGTTTTTAAGTTTTATGAGCTTTTTGGGGAAGAGTGGTAGTTGTAGTTTGGGGGTGGTGGTGGTGTTGGAAGAATATATAGAGTCCATTGAAGCTATTTTAGATTACTTTTACAAACAGGTAAGATCCTGCAGGAACTCACTTAAAAGAGCATTGGCTGACTTTTCTTTCTAAAGACTGGCAGATTTTTCATCATGCACTGATACCTAGTGTTCCGCAAAAATTTCAGCAAATGATAAATACATCTCTGTTCAGTAGGTCCATTAAATATAAAAGTCAGGAATATCCACATCAGAGTAGAAGTTTACATCACCCACAATATTATGTTAGCCAATGGGTAATATCTAGGACAAAGTATGACAGGATGTAACAATGTTTCCTCAGAATATTCTCTCAGCCTTCAACAATTCACAATTTGGTATTTCTGAACAACATGTATTTTTTTTTTATTTTATTTTTATCTTGATAGATTCTTCTTCCATAATTTTAAGCTGTGTAGACTGCTAGGATCCACATAAGACAGATTTACAGTTCAATCACATATTCTCTGAAGAAGTCTCTCCTGTTGTTTATTCTGAGCTTATCCCTTGATAGTTGCATTGAATGCCACCTAGTTCCTGTATCAAAGAGAGTCAATGAACAGCTCATTCCTGTTCTCCTTCTCCACGTATTTAATGAGTTTCTAGCTTTATATCATATCCTTATATCAGATCTTCCCCAGTATTGGAAAGTCTAAACCTATTTTTTCACTCCTCAATGGAAGCTGTCTACATTTGATCATTTTTATCTTTTTATGTATTTTTTCCTTTTTTATTATTATTATTTCTTCTCTATCTTTCATTACTGCACACACTAGTCAAGCTTCAAATATACTATAAATTTATGCAGTGACATAATCATGTTTCCTATTCTGCTCTCTCTTATTTCCTTCAGTCCTTAGTATTACATCAGCTTTTTAGCTACTACTAAAAAACCAAGCCTATGTATGTTTTCAAATTCCAGTTCTTGACTGGAAAATTATTCTCTGAGGTATGATTCAAAAAGGTAAAGTATATGTTTCGTAAAATCATAGAATACCAAGTTGGAAGGGACCTCAAAGATCACCTGCCACAACCTTTCTCAGCAAAGCATGATCTAGACTAGATGCCCCAGTACCCTGTCCAGCTGAATCTTAGAAGTGTCCAGTGTTGGGGAATCCACCACTTCCCCAACTGCCCAGTCCTTTTCCACGGAGCTGCTCCCCAGATGAGTAGATCCCAGCCTGTGCTGCACTCTTGGATTGTGTTTACCAGGTGCAAGACCTTACACTTGTCCTTGTTGAACTTCACAAGGTTCTTCTTAGCCCACTTTTCCCGCCTAGCCAGGTCATCCTGCAGGATGACTCTCCCTTCTAAATAGAGACCCCACTTTTTGTTAAACTATTTATTTTAAGTATACAAAAGAGCTAATTGAAACTTTGAATTTTATATCTTTCTTCAGTCTTGGAGCAAGTATTTAATACTTTCTCACTTTTCTAGTATTTACTCCTCTTCGTAATATATTTGAATTAATCTCAAAACAACACAGGTGAAAATTTGGCTAAAGGAAAGCATAGGACTATATAGTCTCTTCTTAACACTGAACACCCCTCACTTAAAGAAAAAAAAAATGCATATAGAGTACTTAGTTTGGCAATGCTGTTTTAAAATTATGCATTTGGGTTATTAAAAAAATAATTCTAATAGATCTACTAAATACAAAATTAATTTCTTGTCATTAAGATTATTTTCAGACGTAAATGTTTTGAGGTTTCACAAATGGTTATTTATTCAAGATACTTTGTACAAACATAGCTGAAAATAGTTTTTAATGCCTTTTAAATATTCAAAATTATTTAATCATTGGGAAAAGAAATTACAGTCTTTTTTATTTGATATGACAGTTATGACACCTTAACTTTAAATTGTTGTTTATTCCCAAGTGTAATGATTGTAAAGAAGGGCAGAAGAAAATCCCACACAGAGAGTAAACCACTGGCAAAATGTTTAATCCAATACCACTGCCTTCATCGTTAATTACCTCTCAAGGGGCTAGGATGTCAATAGATAGTGATCTGGTATCTTGGAGTCTTTGCTGTTAAATGCATGATCAATACTAAATAGAATTTTAACTGCCCATGATTTAATTAGGAGTGGTTCCTTTTATCCTGCATACAATGCCAGAATCTCACTCAATAAAGTATGAAGAAAGATTGCCATGTTGGTTGGGTATTTACTACAGTCTGGGACTTTGCACAGAAGTTGGTAGACTGTGTTGTTATGAATCTGTAATTGGCCTATCAGACAAAAAGTCAATCTTCTTTGCTTCACTCTAAATTAATCTAGACACTTGCAAGTACAGAAGACAGAGAACTACAGTTTTATATCCTTAATACTTTGAAGTTCCAAGAAAGAAAATCCTAATAGTATTTTAGATGGAGGTAATAAATTTTAAATAGAGCTAGATGTATTTTCAACTGGAAATAACAGATCCCTTGAATATTCACCCTGTTCCTGTGCCCAGATGGGAACTGGAAAGTAAAATCATATTACTAGCTGTGGAACATCAGGTCTTTTGCCATGTGTAATACAAATACATCTAAACAAGACATTTTGCTCATCCTTCTGTATGACTTACCTAAAGACCTAGACTGTTTCTGTAGAAGGTAACTGCTACAACTAAATAAAAAAGAAATGTACAAGAGTTACAAAAGGGAATGTGGTTATTTCTTCAGAAAATTAATTAAGGGAGCACATACTACCAAAGAGAAAGCCACGGACTGCAGGACTGCAGAATCAGACGTAAGTGTGTGAAGAATATGATAGAAAAACATACTAAGAAAGACTAATTACTAGAATACAATGGTAATGCAGTTAATGATGGAATAAAAGAGTTGAATACATTCTTCTATTATTTACTCAGAAGGAAACAGCATGATGAATCCTCTTATCATACAAGGAAGATAAATAAACTGCTTTCCAGTCCATTAGTAAGCAAAGAGGTATAGAACAATATCTACATGTTGTAAACATTTAATGATGATATAAATTTTTAATAAATCTTGGAATATCATGGAATTTCCAGCAGAGTGAAGACTGATGGTATTGTACAACAACTTAAAAAAGAAGGGAAGTGACCCACGTAACTGCAGTCCGTTACTCTTCCATCAAATCTGAGGTAAAATGATGAAAAAACGGAGCTGAGGTTCAATTAACAAAGATTTAAGAATAGCGACATACTTAATCTTATTCAACAAAGTATTTTCAAAAATAACTGAAGTGAAACAAAGTTAAATATATAATAGACTGGGAACTCCACACGCACTGAATAGCAATCTGATTTAAAAATAAGCAGTGTATAGCACTTCCAGAACATTAAAAACAAGAACTGTGCTAAGTGTTACTAACTGACAAATCTTAAAAGTTATAGACAGTTATCTCAATGAATTGATATCCTAAATCTTTTAAAATAAAGTATAAGCAACCTGAACTAACTAAACTTTAAAAGTTTTCTTTCATAAAAGTACCCACAATGTAATTTATTTTGAATTGAGCAAAGGAAAATGTTTTTAAGAATCTAACTTTGAAGTTTGGGGTGGTTCTTAAACTTTTAAGATTTCAAAACTTGTATTTCAGAACTGTATTTTCATTCATATTTTCTATTGTTACAATTTTGTTCTTGAAAGTAATTGGCACTTACTACCAGTTGAAACATATCTGTTTTAGAAATCTAAGGCTTTGTTTGTTCTGCAAGCAGCAAAGATGCTTTGATAAGCATTCTGATAGAATGTCAAGTTATTTTGTTCTATGACAAACATGCTTTGATCAAGAAAAAGATGTCTGTCATGTCCAAGCAGCAACTGTCCCTTAGTACCAAAAATTAGAATGTTCAGCCATTATGCCTCATCAGCACTTTCACTGCTTTAACAAGAAATTTCAGATTCACAATTTTCTCAAATTGCTGTTCCCTATAATAAAAACTTTTTGTTTTTCACTCAGGGAAGGAAGGAAGGAAGGAGGGAAGGAAGGGAGAGAGGGAGGGAGGGAGGGAGGAAGGGAGGAAGGAAGGAAGGGAGGAAGGGAGGAAGGGAGGAAGGAAGGAAGGAAGGAAGGAAGGAAGGAAGGAAGGAAGGAAGGAAGGAAGGAAGGAAGGAAGGAAGGAAGGAAGGAAGGAAGGAAGGAAGGAAGGAAGGAAGGAAGGAAGGAAGGAAGGAAGGAAGGAAGGAAGGAAGGAAGGAAGGAAGGAAGGAAGGAAGGAAGGAAGGAAGGAAGGAAGGAAGGAAGGAAGGAAGGAAGGAAGGAAGGAAGGAAGGAAGGAAGGAAGAAAAAGAGAGAAAAGAAAGAGAGAAAGAGAAAGAAAGAGAGAAAGAAAGAAAGGAAAGAAAGAAAGAAAGAAAGAGAGAAAGAAAGAAAAGAAAGAGAAGGAAAGAGAGAAAGAGAGAAAAGAGAAAGAGAGAAAGAGAGAAAGAAAGAAAGAAAGAAAGAGAGAAAGAAAGAAAAAGAGAGAGAAAAAGAGAGAGAAAAAGAAAGAGAAAGAAAGAAAAAGAAAGAGAAAGAAAAAGAAAAAAGAGAGAAAGAAAGAAAAGAAAGAGAAAGAAAGAGAGAAAGAGAGAAAGAGAAAGAGAGAAAGAGAGAAAGAGAGAAAGAGAGAAAGAGAGAAAGAGAGAAAGAAAGGAAGAAAGGAAGAAAGAGAGAAATGGAGAAAGAGAGAAAGAGAGAAAGAGAGAAAGAAAGAAAGAAAGAAAGAGAAAGAAAGAGAGAAAGAAAGAGAGAAAGAAAGAGAGAAAGAAAGAAAGAGAAAGAAAGAAAGAAAGAGAGAAAAAAAGAGAGAGAGAAAGAAAGAAAGAAAGAAAGAAAGAAAGAAAGAAAGAAAGAAAGAAAGAAAGAAAGAAAGAAAGAAAGAAAGAAAGAAAGAAAGAAAGAAAGAAAGAAAGAAAGAAAGAAAGGAAGAAAGAAAGAGAAAAGAAAGAAAGAGAAAGAGAGAGAGAAAATGTGGCTGATTAATATTTTTCTAAACTTTTTCTGAAGTATTCAAAGGCTTGTATTTTTGTATGCTCTCTCAAAGGACTGGCAAGATTTGCAGCCTCTGAGTATATTGTAGGGATGTTACAAAGTTACCCTTACCAGGATTAAGTTTTACATAAAGGAAATTACTTTTCAGATAGCATTTTGATACATACAGAAAAACAAGCAGACCTTTTAAGGGAGTACTGATTTTGACACCTTGTGCGAACAAGAGATACAAAAATCAGAGTACTGTTTTTCTTCTACTAAAACCTTTTACAGTTAGGAGGGGAGATAATTACTTCTGCAGCACAAGTGATTTTAAATACCAATTTCAGAACCAGATAAATCACTTAAGATGTCTGTTTTGTTCAAATAACTACAATAGAAGCCTAAGATAATTCATTATCTGCAGAGGTCAAAAGAGAGTTAAGAGGAACCCTGCCCACTGTGTCTTCCTTAGGTAGCTGCTAGTACTCCCCTACCACAGTACAGAGATATACTGCCTACTAGACATATACTCTGCTCTTTAATTCTGCATACTGCCTCTCCATGTAAAATTCTAAAGTTGTTTTTATTGTATGCCATTGAATATTTATAGAAAACAGCTGGTCTAATTCTGTTGAAATTTTTTGTAAGATTGTGTTCCTCACTTCATCTGTCACATTCCCTGTGGAGCTGAAACACTAGCAGCAAGCGCAGGCCTTCATCTTGGTGGTTTTGGAGCATTAGGCACTATATTATTATTATGGTTTTAATAATAGGTAGCACCTGGGAGTCCTAGTTATCACCTCCTACGGCAAAACAGGAGGAGGAACTCCATACTCCCAGCATACTGATGCAGAGTTACTTCTTAGATTTTTCCTAATTTATCAGGGATTTGTGTGACCACTGCCTACAAACTCGGTATTATAAAAACAAGAAAACCAAAACAACAACAAAAAAGAAATTTAAAAAACCCCCAAAGCCCTGTGCTTTTTAGCATATTGTGATTTAAAATAAATAAATTACAATTTTAAAGAAATCATTAGCATTGTAGACTTTTCAGAGAAGACCAACAAATTCTACTAGAAGAACTACAATCTTTTAAACTGGTTGATTGCAATATTAGGGATTGAATGAGAAAAAGATGTAGATTGCAGTAATCTCTTCATGTCTAAACACATGTTATTCCTGAATAGGTCCTGGTACTTATCAGTTTTAGCAAAATTTGTTTGTTATTTATAAAGGAATAGTTTCTTGCTAATAAAAACTTTGACAGGAGCTGGAGCCTGGAAATCACCATTATTGTTGCAAAAGTATGCTATCTACTTCCAGGAGGTCACACCTGACCGTTTTCCTTACTGATATATGAGCTGTCTAATAGAAATATTATTCCTGTTAAGAAAGCAACATTGCATCCACATTAACAGCCTGCCCTCCAGGCCACTGATACCAGATCAAAAGCCTGAGTAATTTAAAAGTGTCAAGAATTTACTGTTAGTCTGAGTCTAACATAGAGTCAAAACATAGAGTTATTAGTAGTTTTGTTACAATTATATTAACATTTACAGTTCAGATTGTCCAATTATTCAGCTCGTTCCCAATAGCGGCACAATGAAAACTGATATACAGAAACTTTCTAATATTGACCCCTTTCTCCAATGATTTCACCCCTCCTGCACTGCCAGGAGTGCTAGCAGGAACTGCAACAAATCAAAGTCCTGTGTTCTTCTCTGGGAAGAGTTTTCTGTTAACTATGGCTCGGGTGGCCTCTTCCTTGTCTTTGTCAGGGGGAGTATGGCATTTATATCAACGGTTTCTTCCTTCTCACTCTTGAAGTCAATGCCACTCAGAGTCATCTTTTTACATTTGCTAACACAGATAGTATAATTGTTTTGACTTCATTCCTCGACAATTCCATGTTGTATCTGAATTTTCTCTATGTAGTGTGGTTGATGTTACATTCCTCTCTTCATTATTAAAAACCGCAACACTCCACACCCCTCCAAAAAAACCCCAAAACAAAACAGCTCCCAAGGTCACATTTCTTTAATGACGCAGTACTGACCATATTTGAGTTATTTATATCCCTGGGTCCTCTGACACTATCCTGTGCTTGCACTTCCATTTTGTACTATCACTTCCTGTTCCTAATTTCAGATAGCCTACTCACAATCCCCTGTTTTTCTTCAACGGCTTTCAAGCTGTAGTTTCCTAACAGCATAAATATTTTTCTTGTGTTAGCACAACCTTATCATACATGTATCCTTTCTCTGAAGTCATTAATATTTCCCTCTACCAGAAATGGTGTACTGGAAGATATACATGCATAAAACAAGCACATACAAACTCACAGTGCTATGATAAGCATTTGCTACCAAAATCTGGTTTCAGTTATCTCTGTCATATTACCAAAACTGCTCAACACCAGTAATTATGGCTAATATATACCTAATACTTATGACTCTATATCTAATGGGATCATAACATTCAAGATATTTTAAATATTTCTTAGATTTCATAGCTTTAAAGAAGATGCATACGGGAGGGTGCTGACTACAGCAATATAAAGGATAGCTACATATGTTTCACTGGCAACCATCTGGAATCAACATACTGAAATAAATCACATTTTCCATTGCTGAAGTAATTATAAGTAGATTGCAAAGACCGTTTGAGTAAACCTTATCAAATGAAACAATTTTAATGAAATGAACAAACTGTTAGTTGCAGATAGGAGATAAAAGTCACTGTAACATTATTCTTGTTGATTGCTGGAAATAAATTCTGTATATATGATAAGGACTGGCTTTTTTTAGGGGAGGGCCTAGTCAAAATGAACTCCCTCCATGACATATATAGTATCCATCATAAAATTTACTATTTTATTATGGTCACACTTTTGAGGAAAAAAAGAAGTTTGTAAGTAAAAATAGTCTTAATTGACAGCAGACTTGTATGAACCAGAAAGCATTGCATTACCACTAATTTAAAAGCACAAAATATTTTACTTTTTTTTTTTCAAAGAAAGAAGTAGGATTGTATTTGAGAACGTGAGAAAGTTTTGAGGAGAAGTCCAGAACAGAACAAAGTCCAGGAAGGAAATACATAAAAATGCATGTTGAAGGCAAGAAAAACAAAACACCAGTGAAAGGCAAAACTGTGATTTGTCACATTTTGTTATTGGATGTTTAGAAAACAGTTTCTGAGTACCAGATCAGCAAATTCAGTATATAGCCTTGTGAAAGGTTAAAGAAGAAACTTGGAACTATATTTAGACTCCTGATTCTTCCAGGGAGGAAGTGGGGAGAAAGAAAAAAAGAAGATTTATACTGGGTCTTGGTTTGAAGACTGAATAATTTTATCAGAAGTTATGTTAAGACACAACTAAAATACAGATGGAGTCTGTACTGGAAGAAAGAAATGCAAATGAAATACAGGAAACATGAACCATTACTGCTGATGTTTATGTGACTGGTTTAATACTAACAAAATAATAAGGACTCTGTAATAAGTGTCAATACAGCTTTAAAAAATACATTCTGAATGATGCTAAAAATCTGAATTATTTTCACATTAAAGTTGAATGACCTTGGTGTTCTTAATACCATTCATGATATTTGATGAAAATGACTCATCCTGCACACAGGATTTTGTAATATGGTTATGCAGTAACCTCATTAAAAACTTTGTAGAAAAAAACCCTATTAGTTAATTAGGAAAAGGAGGCTGGAAAGCTAAAGTGGAAGCTATGGAGAATTTAATCAACTTAACCTATTTGGGAATTCCATTGCAAAAGCAGCAGAAATCTGCTGAATAACTTCCACCTAAACAAATCCAGTGAGGAAGGAGAAGTCAATTTATAGCATGGCAACTTGTCCTTCAGAAAGTAGTGCTTATTGTGGCAGTTAGCATAGCTTTTCTTGGCCTAGTCTTAACATTTTCTTGAAAGATCTCTTACTAATACTTTATTTGAGATAGTTAGAACATATAAAACTATACTATATATGCCTGTTTCCCAAGATTCTGACAGGCTCTGCTGATATTCCAAAATTTTGCCTTGGCTCTATTTCTTGAGAACTAATTATGACTTTTATCTATTTAATTAGTTTCCATATGTATTACAAAATGAAATATCCACTGGAATTAATTTGTTCCACTCTCAATTTATTATCCAGTTCATGATACCACAACTTAACATTACAATTTTTTACTAATCAAAAGTCTAACAAGCCAAAATTCCAACTTACATCCTGTTTCATTTCCATTCAGCAGAAAAGATAATAACTTTTCTGGATAATAGACATATGTTTCAGTCTACCAACAACTCAATTCACTTCGCTGAAGGAAACATTTTTGAAATTCAAGCAGCATATTGCCAGTGTTCAAAGTTAGTAGAACTCAGTGGAGTCTAAACATACTAGCAATATTTATGCCAGTAGATATGCATTCTTCCATTTTTCAGTACAGCCTGTTTTGTTGGCAAAACTTTCACAGTATTTCAAACACTGCTGATATTTAGAAAATGCCTCTTCTGCTTAAAAGTATATGCAAGGCAGCTTCCAGTGTCCTTCAAAAGTTTTAGTTGGAAATAACACTTTTCTTAGCTGCAGCTGGTTTTGAAAAATACTGATAATAAAAGCTTGCTTTACTTTTGATGGATTGTGCATCTGGTTTAGCAATCTCCCAGTCCCTTAATTCTTCAAGAGAGAAGTAGTTTCAGTTTTTTATTCTAATTAGAATTCTTACATTTTTCGTGTTTTTCCTGTGATGACAATGAAAGAAATGCAAAGAATTATTTGAAATATAGGATGTACCCTGGACTAATATCTATCATTCTAACAGTGTATTTCATCCAGTATTGAGTCATAATAAATTACTAGAAGTTTAACAATGATATTTTGAAAAAAACTAACTATAGTTGAAGTATTAAATTTTTGTCAAGTTACAGCCATGGCTACAGTGTCAAAACATATCTTGTTCATACTAAAAAATAATGCACCTGCTAGTGAATGCAGTACAAGCAACAAATTGTTGTCATATTGCATAAATAAGCTAAGCTTGCAAACCCACTTTATTGTACATTTTACAAAAACAGCAGAAATAAACAGACAAGATAGAAGTGGGAAGGGACATCATTAAACAGTATGTTTAAGAGGTATGCATTGCTTCAATAAGTTACTTGCTGTCTCACCTAACTTCTCAATGTTTTAATACAGGCCAGTATTTGTGTAAGTACACAAGTTAAAGAATTAATGAAAAAGTGAGTTTACAGTGAGTATAAATGGCAGACTTTAAGAGTTACAGAACAATTTAGTTACAGGCTTTGCTGCTAAAGGTCTCTGTAGAAGATATCAGGAAGATGACAACAGATAAAAAGATACAAAGCTTACACAGACAAAATCTACTACAGAGCAGAATACAACTTAGTGAGCTATTTTGGGAGTCTGAAGATATTAGTGCTTAACAGAAGTTCAAGATGGCAAAATATTATAAAATGATACATCAGGAATACAGTGGAATTCCCAGGAAAGAAAAGATTTTTGTTTTCAACACCTATGTCTATCATCGCCAAAGCAGGAGCCTGTGACTGTTCTTTTTGCAGATGCAGAGAATAGACACTATAGAACAGAGCAGGTGACTGGACTTTTTCATAGGGGTATGTAACAAAACTTAGAGAGGAATGCCTACAACAAACTGGAAAGCATGTGATTTCAGGCTATCAAAAAAAAAAAAAAAGTTTTGTTTGTCTGTTCTACATCTTGCCTTATCACTTCTTCTTTTGTCAGTGTGTACATTTTGCCAGACAAGTGCTTGCTACATCACTGAGCATAGTGATGTGATGGGAATGGAAAAGGCTGCTATGTAATGACAGGAAACATTCTAAAAAATGCTTTGTCCTTAAAAGAAGATTTAAATTCCCACAGTATGTACCATGTATAGCTAGATACATAGTATCATGATATACATTAAGATATTTTGTAAAGAAGGAGAGACAGAAAGACTTAAAATACCTTACTTGTTTTACTGCCCCAGTATTTGAATACCTTCCATACAAAAGAAATAATTTACACAGCAATTTTAATGGGAAAATGTATCAAAATATACCAAGTGTAAATACAAAGCTACAGAAAAAATTTTTTCTGCAGTCAACAATTTTTAGAGATGACAGAAATTCCAGGCAAGACATTGCAAGTATTAAATCACAGAGGAAAAAAGGTTGGTTAAAGATATGAAAGAAATTCTCTATAAATCCAATGCTTTACAAGACAGAATGACAGCTACTTAAGGAATACTTGAGAAATTAGTCTGATGAGAAACCAAATAAGACCATGCTGTTTTAACTGTTTTAACTGAAGCTCAAACAAAAGTTAAAAATATACAGAAAAACTGGATCTCTAAACTCAGCAAAGAGCAGCATTGACAAAACAGTAAATAGAAAGCACCATACTTCAAGAAACCAGTCTGGAAATACTGGGAAATGCAAACATGTATTTCACTTCATATTACTTTAAATCTAGAAGATATTTCAAAATACATTATAATATATGAAATCCCTGTGTAAATTTCTCTGGTGTTATACCCATCCTTCCACCGTCATTCTGGGTCTTAAAGTTGATGGTCTGAGAAGGATGTGTACAGTGAGCTGTGAACATCCCAAGTCCTTCACCAGAGGATTATCATGTCTATGGTACCTTCTTCCTCCTAAGATTGCTTGGGGTCACTTTCATATGCTTGCTAACATGCACTATGGCTTTTTCTTTTTCAGTTTGTAAGTTCATGTTGTAACTGAATTTACTAACTATGGTGTATTTTACATAGCTGGATACTTGTGTGGATTGTGGGGTTTTTAAAATCTCTTTGTGACCTTCACACTACTATTTTTACACAGCTCTTAACACTGCATCTCTTTGATAACTAGTAATGTCCATTGGTGAGGCCCTAGGGCCTCCAGTATTAACTCGTGCCTGTGTTTTTAAATTTTCTGCAATCACCCCATGTGTGTACTTAATGCTGTATTGTAACCTAGAGTCATACACAGTTCTTATTACATGGAGTAAATACCATCTATCACTGTCTGTCAGTTACAAAATATATGTAACAAGGCATTACACCACAAAGTTATACCAAAGTAAGCAAAAGCTAAAACCAAGTCTGTAATAATCACTTGATCATTAGATCATTGCTATTACAACCTATGATACAGCTCCAAGCTGGTCAAGACCAGTCCCGATACATGTGAAGCCTGCGTTGTTAGCTTAACACAAATCCTGTAAGCCTGTTACAACTGTACCTCAATATTCCCTGGGTTACAAGGCTATGCTTGTGCACTTGTCAAAATAGCAAAGGTCACTAACAGTGAAGGAGATAACAGGAACAAGAAGAGAAACACCAGCAGCCTGTTCTCCTCAGGAACTGGATCTCAGTACTGAAAGTCTCACCTAATGCTATATTGCATTACACTTAGAAATGTCACTGAAACTAAATGTGAAGAAATTTGCTTCAGAAATATTAAAAAGGGAAAAATTCTGATCAAGTTGTTTCTCAGGTTAGGAAAACCTATAAACCGACAGAAAATGTTTTTTAAAATACATGCACTGACACATACACAATTATAATAGATGAATGACTGATAATAATGTTGCTACTTCATACATATGCCTGAAATTAATGAAATGGGCTTTAAGATACCATTACAGTAACCCCACCGAACTGACTTGTCAGTTTAAATCATTTCAGACTTACTCCAATGAAAAGTGAATTAAAACTTTGTAATGAAACTGAATAAAGCATTACAAAGGTTCATCAGAAAGATTTAGCCAGAAATAGTTTAATTCCTAGAAACTAGTTGATTTTTATGAATGCTCAAATACTTAATCTAATGGCAAAGAATTCATTATAATCTTAATCTTACAAGAGATAATTTGCCTTTCAGAGTTTTATTACATCATCTAAAAAATATTAATCTCTTCACTCCTCAAGGTGTTTATTTTTTTGTCTGTCAATTTCCAAACGGACCCTTTTATTCATAGAAAAAGGGTTTCCCACATACACACTTAGTATTTGTTTCATTCTCAATACGCTTTCCTTTAGTCTTCTCACCAACTATCTCTTTCTAGGATTAATCTCAAAAATAAACACCATTCTTTGAAACTTTAATGCTAAAATTAGCTAAACGCAGGTCTTTTCAGTGTTTTCTAGAAACATACATCTTTACAAGGAACTTAATATTGATATGCGAGTTTCCTTTCCCTCCAACCAGTTTTAGGATGACTGGAGTAATCATTGTGGAAATACTGCTGTAGAGTAAAATCATACTCTCCAGACCTTGTCAGTCACATTTTGCAGAGAAGTGCCTGGGTGCCAGTAACTTCACTGAATCACAGAATGGTTGAGGCTGGAAGGAATCACTGGAGGTCATCTAGTAAAACCTCTTGCTCAACAAAGGTCACCTCGAGCACATTATTCAGGACTGTGTCCAGACTGGTATTTAAAATCTCCAGGGAAGGAAACTCCACAACCTCTCTGGGCAACCTGTTCCAATGCTCAGTCACCCTCACAGGAAAGAAGTTCTTCATGTTCAGGTACACACATACACACACATGTATATGTGTACATACACACACAAACACACACATACACAGAGATATATATGTGCAGCTTCCTCTGCATACCACATTTTCTGACTCTTCGTGTCAGAATTGCGGACAATGCTTTGGAGCTCTAGATACCCATAAACACTGTTGAGTATTCATAAGCGCGAAACAAGGCCACAGTGGGACATGACACATTAGGGTTTTTCCATTTTTTACCTGTGCAGTTCATTGCTTTTCAATCTGTCTTTTATTGCTGTTTTAAGCCTAGTTTTATTTTCTGATTCATCTTAAGCCTCCTGAGTCTTTATTGTTGTTCAACTTACATTTTAAGTTGCTTCATTCATTAAGACAGTGGAAACTTGTATATCATTTATTGAAATGACTATTATCATATTCTTATACTCTAGTACATACAATGCCATCATCATCCTCAACTGTATAATGCTGCTCTTCCAAATTTATTTCAAATGCATATGCAGTAACTTTCCTCCTAAGAACTTGGGTATTCATACAATACCATACCTTCAAAGACATACAGGGTGATTGAATTTGTTGTGAATCGTTTATAAATCCAAAGTAAAGCCAGAGTTGCAATGCAATACATATGAATGTTATCTCTGTGTACACAGGACTCAAGCAATACATAAAAGCAAGGAACACCAAAACAACAAAGGCCTATAGTACTAAATAACATGGAGTTTCTGCCATGGCAACATTAACCATGCTGCCTTGTCAGAGCTGCCAACAGTTTAACGATGAAATAGGAACATTTCTGGTGGCAACCGATGTTCCCTAAAATTCAAAGTTTTTTTAATTACAGAACTGGAGTGCTGGTTAAAGTGAGTGTGGACCTTAGTTATAGACAGCAACAGCAATAATAATTCAAAAATAAAAACATAATCCAGGGTAATTTTTGAAATAACAGTTAAAGGTAGGTAGAAAAAAACAATATGAAGGCTGAACTAAATGCAGCTCCTATTTTGATAAAAAATTCATTCACATGAGTACAAATGAACCTTTATCTGACTCTAGGTGATCAAGATGCCTTGAATTTAGTGGTGTTCTTTACTAAATCCATGTTCACTACTGTATGATTTCATTAAAATATTTTCTAATGTAGAATTGTAACATCAGGAACTCAGCGGCATTCTTATCTCTAAAATCAGCTATCTTGCAACCACAGATAATGGAGTATATTATGAGAATTTATAGAAGAATTCTATAAGGCTGGAAATTATATGCACAACTAGTAGACAAATTTAGTAATAGTTGATGAAGTTTATATTGTCTTTTTGGATTTTGATAAAGTACACTAACAACTTGAAAGACTTGAGGTGGGTCTATGCTCAGTAAGGAGATAAGCCAGAATTGCCTTGCCTGAAGGACAATATCAGCACTTATACCGCTGTTACTAGGTCCTAGGAAAATATGATGAATTACTGAGTTTTCTGCTTCTTTTTAAAGGGTATAGTCAGGTCTTTCTATTTTAAAATCTTCTCAATGCACTTTATTCTATTTTCTCAGACATTACTTTGGAAACTAAACACCACCATGGCTGGCTGGATGATATTTTTTTTTTTTCCAACAGTCCTATTCTTCTTCTTCTCTCTCTATCTTGAATTCAGTTACAGCTTTTTTCTTGTTGGTGGGTGGAACTCCAACTACTTTAAAAGTATCTAGGCCTTTGCTTTGCACATATATACACACACACGGACTCATGTATGGATGTATATAGAAGATGGGTTACACTAAGACAAAACTAAGAATCATCCTTATGTTATAATAATAAAACGAGGAAAAACAGAGGTTGCTTAAAATCAAACAGAATTGAAAATAATCAAGTTAGTTGAAAAAGTGTGTCTATTGGAATGCATACAATTATCAGTTATACAAATGTTCCATTACTTCAGTGATAAGCAAATGGCAATAATTGAATATACTAGATGAACTTCACCATACCTGGATTAAAGTTTTGACAAGGAAGATGTACAGTGCGGCACTTCATGTCCTGCAAAAGGTCCCACAAGTAAGAGGATTCTCCTTTAGCAAAACTATAATACATATGTCATATGTGTTTTCTGAGGAAAAGCAACGGAATTTGTCCTTAAAGGAAGAAGCAACTGTCAAGCTGGCTATGTAAAATATGGCTTCCTTATAGTCTACAAACACATAAAAATAAATGCTGGTGGGGGTTTTTTGCTGGTTTTGGGGGTTTGTTTGTTCGTTTGTTTGAATTAAACAGTGTGCTTAAAAACCCTTACCAGTCATAGAATCATAGAATAGTTAGGGTTGGAAAGGATCTTAAGATCACCTAGTTCCAACCGCCCTGCCATGGGCAGGGACGCCTCATACTAGACCATGTTGCCTAAGGCCCTGTCCAACCTGGGCTTGAACACTGCCAGGGGTGGAACATTTGCCACTTCTTTGGGCAACCTGTTCCAGTGCCTCACTAACCTCACAGTAAAGTGCTTCTTCCTTACATCTAACCTGAACTTCCCCTGTTTAAGTTTGAACCCGTTACCCCTTGTCCTATCACTACAATCCCTAATAAAGAGTCCCTCCCCTGCATCCTTGTAGGCCCCCTTCAGATATTGGAAGGCTGCTATGAGGTCTCCACACAGTCTTCTCCAGGCTGAACAGCCCCAACTTTCTCAGCCTGTCTTCATATGGGAGGTGCTCCAGCCCCCTGATCATCCTTGCGACCCTCCTCTGGACTTGCTCTAACAGCTCCATGTCCTTCTTATGTTGAGGACACCAGAACTGCACAAAGTACTCCAAATGGGGTTTCATGAGAGCAGAGTAGAGGGGCAGGATCCCTTACATTTGATCTGTAAAATACCTCTCTTATGTAATAATTTGGTATCAACAGTACATGAGAAAACAGAATGAATGACAAATTCTGAAGCAGTTTAGGTGCTGAAAATGGATCCTTCTTGTTATTCAGACACAACTCTTTTTTTGCATGAAACATTTGCTTATAGCTCCTGCTTTTTGGCTTTTTTTTTTTCTTCGTAATGGTACATTTTATATGTGAAATTAATAACATAAGTTGTCATGGATAAACAAGTGCCATCACACAAGCTAAATGAACCAAGCTGCTAAAATGGCTGGTAAATGAAAGTAAGTGATGAATGAAAGGGAGAATCTTCGCAGGATTTAAAAACAAATGATGTGAAAGCCTTTGGAAAGTGATATAGCTCGTATTTAGCAACCTGAAAAAACATTTTGTCAAGAAGACCAGAACTAAGATATAGGGTCTGTTATTAGGTGTCCTAAACTAGTTTCACAATTAGATAGAAAATTCAACATTCTGCTTATCTGTTCCTGGAGTATCTTCTTTCTTCATTAAAAAAATGTTTATACTCATTTGGCACACTGTTATCTCAAGTACTTCGTAAATGCAGAACAGAATGCAACTCAGACACGCATCCTGCACATGCGCTTGCAGCACAGTTCCACTGAAGTAAATAGGACTAGTTTCATATTTTAGACCACATGAGTCAATAAAGGAACAAATAGTTTGAAGCAAAAAACCATGATTCTTGAGTAGCTGCATAGTATAACTCATTATTTGAAAATATTCAGCTAAATATTTGTTTATAAGGAAGTTAAGACATTTTTAGTGCTACAGGCTATCATAAAACTCAAAGTCATCATTCTGCTTCTGCAGGACGTAAGCAGAAACATATAAAGAGAATTATATAGAACATGTCTGTGTACATAATTAAGACAAAAAAGATTTAATTTTTTTATTTTAGAGCACAATATATTATGCACTATTTTAGGAGAAAACACAGACTAGCAGGAGCAAAAAAAGGAAAACAGGCATAGAGGAAAAAAACAGTGGAGCTTGACTCACAGTGCTAGCAATGAAATTTGATTATTAAAGAAAACATACATGTGAGATAGATAAAAAATTCATCTAATGTGGAAAACAACTTAAGTCTTTCAAGCTACCTACTGAAATGTTAATCATAAATGCCTCAAAATGATTTTCAAAATGCCTATAATTTTTCATTAACTCTACAGCCATTATTTTTCCCCAAGGTCAGTCATTCTCATGTTAATAATTTATTGACAACTTCTAACCATAGAAACCAGAATTAGTGCTACTTACTTATTTTTTCATTAAGGCAACAAAAAATTAAAAAAAAAGAAAAAATAAAAAATGGCCATTTGCTTTCAGTATAGACCAAGAATTAAAGATAAGTTTCTGAAAGAGGAAATGAATGTGCAATAAGCGACGTGATGCCTATAAACTATTTATGAGAAGAAGTTTAACCCACAAATTAAGAGCTAATGGGTCAGATATTGCTAAGCTTAGTCAGGTGAGTAATGTCATCTATTTCAGTGCAACTCATACAAGTAGCACTATACAATTTGGCTAAAATTAAACCTTAACAGCATTACTGTGTGATAAATGATCACCACAACAGCAATTAAATACACTGCAGATCATCTAGTACTCTGAATATCTGCCTTATGACTAGAAAACAAATGTGTTCTGTTTTGTAGTCCATCTACCTTTTTTCTCCAGTTGCTGATTTGATTGTAAAGGCTTCACTGGTGTGACTAATTTCAGTATAAGTAGATTTCCCACCCTCTTCACCTCTATAATTACTTGCCGAGACAGAAAGCTTTTTTCGTGGATCTAACATCAGTCCCAAATGGTTGCATGTTTGCCATCTTGTCCGTGTTTGATGTGAGGTGATAATTAGAGACAGTAACCTGTAGCATACTTTTAGATATAAATCCAATCATATTTTTGCCTCAAAACAGACAGGTGTTTTATCCTTTGCTACTTTAAAATTAATCTCCCAGAGATTTTGTCCTGATTTAATTATTTACTGTCATCATAATTTCATTGTATTGTTTGATAGAAAACAGGATCAAGCCTCTGACCAATAAATCTTGTAGGCAAGTCTCTTGTTCTATCTGTTTCTGTTTCAAAATATAGGAAAGAAATGACTTTGTGAAGTTTTAACTTGTTTTGTTGCCAGTGTCACTTTCCTTACTGCTGAGTTAGACCCACTTTCCTATATAGCTACTCATCTAATGGTTCTATTATACTTAATTTCACTTTTGTTTGTGTACAGTTCAGGAGTATTTTGAGCAATGACACACTGTCATTTCACACTGCTGTAGTGAAATTAGTAGTTAAGGATTTTGAAAGGCTAACTCAAATTCTGAAAAAATATTTTTTAAAACAACAGTTAATTTCAAGTTTGCTGATTTGAGAATGTTCAGGTCCATGTACTATATTCATTTAAAGATTGTCATCAAACTGTTCAGACAATATTATTCAGTCACTTTTAAACCACAAGAGCTGTTCTCCCCAATCAGTTTCAGCTTCATTTTTCATTAGTGAAAGTTCTCAAAACCTAACTGGCTACACTAATATTCTGATATGATGATAAAAAACATTAATACATGCCAAGTTTAAAGCAGTCGCTCCTGTGAAAGAAAGAGTTAAAGCAGAGTGGAACTTCATGCAGTGTGCACTAGATATCATAAATAAAATGTAGTCTTGTAGTAGGAAACTTGGAATTGATTCTCTAGGGGTTAGACAGATACATCTACATGGACATTCATTCCATGAATCAACTTCATATATCTATTACTACCAAATGTTCTCTAGCTCAAGTAGTCATCTCTTTCTAGAAAGATACAGGAATCGCATTCTATACACAGAAACAGCAATAAAATAAATAAAACCAACAACAAAAATAAAACAGAAAAAAAAAAAAACCCAAAACCAAAACCTGGTACTTTTTAATATATTTGGAGAATCAGGACTCCAGAACATATTTGCCTGGTAACGAAGCTTAGTGTTCACAGTGTTTTTTAAAGAGCTCAAATATTACAGCATATAGTGCACTCATTTATTTTCCTCATGACTTTTATCAAAACTATTCATTACCGTAATACAAACCAGAAAGCTATATATAATAGCAAGTTAGCCTCTCACATTAATTCAATATAAAGATTTCAAGTGATCTTGCCTGTGAATTCTTTAGGACAAATACAATGCCTTTATTTTTTCCTCACTTTTTGGTTACTCATTCACAGTTGGAAAGTATAATCTACAGAACACCTCCATTTGTGCATAAAGCAAAACTTGAAAGATGAAGCACAAGCACACCCCCCCTGCCCCCATAACAAGCATAGACAGTTCTCTTTTTAAGAAAAGCTGTGACCTCTCAGAGAGAAACAGTTCTATGAAGCAATTATTTTCTGACACCTCAGCCTGGGTGTTTTCAATTCCCTCTTAAGCCTGCATGTTTGTAAGTGCCAAGATGGCTGTCGCAATACCACCTAAAAGTATGAGGTTTGCTCAATTTCATGAAAATACATAGTTGTCTCATAAGGATACCAACATTTCTAAAAATTGCATGTATTTAGCCTACGCTACCTTTTTTTTTCATTTTAACAGATATATTTGAGCCAATATCTAATACGCACATTCCTACGTATTCTGTGAACATTGATGCCTGTATTTCCCTGATAAAAATTGAAGCCATATAGAAATGAACTATTTTACAATTAATTTTCTTTTACTGCCATGAAAGCCTATGACTTCTGGTTGTGTATTCAAAATACTGTCATCATTCTGCATTTGGCTTATTCACACATGACTGCTTCTGATAAGATGGCTGTGAGTGTCAAGTTGACAGGTACATTCATCCCATAAGTGCAGACACTATTTGAGAGGCAGCTCATCCCAGGCTCACATGTAGTAAGAAGGCTAGGAACACAGGACATGCAGGGAGAGGAGTCAGAATTTCTTTTTCTGTGCTTCTGCCTTAGACTTATGGATCTATGGATCAGCGGCACACAAGGCTTGCACTGAGCTAAGCCTTTGAGGCCTGGAGACACAGTTAACTAAGTCCAACAATACACAAGTTATGTGATGGCCAAATGTTCCCATTTAATGGGCTTTAACAAATTGTTCAGAAATAACTTCATCAAGTAACAGGTTATGGAAACTGCTTTGAGTTAAATTTCTCACCTCGCTGCTTCAGGGCTCCAATACTTCCCTTTAATAGTGCAATAAAAGCCTTCATGATCAAAGAATGTCTAACTGCAACGAACCAAAAGGATGTCAGTCTGATAATACTGAAAGAGTAGTTTGCAATTTTGTATTCTAGGAGACCAGGAAATCAATGTCTGAATGAAAATTTTTGAGAAAACAGGGAATTCATGTGTCATCAGGATTTTTAACCCTTTCTGGATTTCGCAAAACTAAGAAATAGCTTTTAAAAATTTTCAATGTTGAATTACAGTGAGGTTTATTTATTTATTTATTTAAAATCAGTCTTTCAGGGTGGTGTTGTATTTGAACTTTCAGAGGCATAGCATATAATAAGATTGTGGTAACCTGTTTAGTAGGCATAACTGATTTTCCAAGGTCAAAACATGTAATAGCCACAGGCAGTATTCAGTCATGTCAAGAAATGATTCTTTTAAAATAATGAATGCTAACCACACAGGATTGAAATTACCAAGATAAAACCTTCCTGCATTAACTGGAATTATCTCCTTATATGTCGATTACAGCATTTTGTGTAATTCAGCAGAAAAGTATTTCCCTAGCCCATGTCCCATAAACAAACAAAAGAAAAAAAAAACCAAAAACTCAAAAACAAAACAAAAGAAAATTAATAATAAACAACAGGTACATAGACCAGGGGAAGCTTTGGGCAAAGTACAAACAAATTCTAGTGGGACTTGAAACACAGGAAAAAAACTGGAGGGAAACAGAAACCTGTAATATTCAGTATATGAAAAATCTAATGCTATTAATTTTCTGTAACGGAACAATAATTCTGTGTAATCCTCCATAGATCCATAAGAACATTATGTATTTATCTCATACCTACATATCTGCAAGGAGCAAATAAATTTTTAGGGAGTTGCCAAGCTGCAGCTCTACAGGATCTATAATTGGATTAATAAATATATTCATTCATGAATGATTAGCCACAAGCTGAAGTCGCAGAGCTGAAACCCAGCTCCACAGCCACCCATAAAAACATTCTTATATTACTACAAGACAAAGGATTTAAAAGGTGTCAGGTGGTTGTAAATTTCTATTTTATATATGTATACATCTTACATTAATTTTATTTTTCCACCTGAAGAAAAATAATAGATTAATATAACCACGATTCACAGGATAATACTCTGCTTTTCACCCTATGTTTTAGACATGAGTTATTTCTGTTTCACGGAAAAACACCAGCCCATGCTTCCTCTTCTCCTTCATTTATTCTGCATTTTTTGTGAGAAATTTCAAAAGTCTTTTTTAAATTACTTTTTTTGTAACAGAATTTTATTACTTGAGCTGGGCAGATTCTGAGAAGAGTAAACATAGAAAGGATGTTGTCACTTTTTTTGAAGACACTCATAAATCTAATGCTGGCCTCTCCAATGCGTAGTGAAAACTGCTCCTGAATACAAAGATTATAAATTGAGGTTCTTCTTTTCATTAAGAAAAAGGTTTAAAAATACTCTGGTGAAATGTGCAGCTTTTCTTTGGATACAGTTTCATTATAAAAACAGTATCAGCACAGGATTTTTGTTTTATTAGTTTTACAAGGCTTTTTACTCAAAATGATTTATTAAAATCTTCAGTACCAAAAAAAAAAACACCCAAGGAGTGCAATCTGTGACTTAAAGAGATAGAGGGGAGGGTGTCCTAATCTTTTCATTAGATGCTGAGAAAGAAGTTATTGAATGATTACAGCAGTCAGGAAGTACAGTGTAAGTATTGTTAACAGAATTAATCTTTAAAGTATTTATGAACAAGTGAACTTTTGTGTCTGACAAATGAACAGACAGCCCTAAATTAGAGTTGGAATTTTACAGAGAGATCTGGTGGGACCATATTTGAATTGACAGCATCACGAAATCTAATACAAGTTTATGGGCAAGGGCTACCAGTATTGAGTTCATAGTTTGCTCTTTTGGGCTTAAGTCAAGACTCATGACACTGCAACTACTAGGCACTACATTATTGATTAGTGTTGCTTCTTGCACCACAGCCAGTTCAGTTCAGCTCATGTTCTGTGACAAAAGGAAGTCATTTTTCTCAAAGACAAAACCAGAAGACAGATACAGGATTTTATTCCTGCTGTTTTCTTAATCTAGATAACAATTGCATCTACCTAGGGCAACTGGCCCTTTAGAGACTTGGGCTGAATTGAAATAAAGTGTTTTGACTGAGACACAGTTCATTGGTATGTGATGGAAGTGTGAGGCTGTATGCATCAAGTTGTGCAAAGCAATGACAGTGGCTCTGTTGAGACGAACACTGCACACATTTCAGGATTTCGTTTGGTTGCTGCTGAGCTTCATTTGTTTTAAACCGGCTATAGTCATTGACTGCCTGCCCATTTGGAAGCAGCGCGAAATGCACCTCTGGAGCACGATTCAATTAACCTTCATCGAAGACAAATCCAGTTCATGTGTTTCAAGACCAATGTAAATCAACGCACAGAAAGTGAGAAAAATCAGGAAAACTACTTGAAAAGTGCTCTCTGCAAACTAAAGGAGATGCACCCTTCCCACTTAATGCAGACTATTCCCTGACCTCAAGGGTATAAAACTGGTTTCCTACCCAGTCTTTATCAGGCATTTTTCCCCTCCTCTTATAGAGAGAGGTTTGCCATCAGGTCTAGTAATCAATATTAAGAAAAGCCAGTACTGTTAAGCACTACAACATGCTCATTGTGCCTTCCCACACACCCCCAACAAAGTTCAAAATAGTCAGGAAATACACTCAAAATTATAAAACATGCTTATACATAAGCTGTGTTACTAGCACGTCATTTTCTGTTGCTGTGGGTGTCAGGAGAAAACAGTGGAAAGTATATGAATCCCTCCTCCAAAATGCGAAGCTGTGTGCATTCAAAGAAAGATTTGGAGAAAGAAATAAATACGTACATACATACATATTCCAGACATGATAAGGGTTTTCCTCTACCTCTTTCTCAGAGGCAGAGTAATCATGCAGTACTATATTCTGTAAATAAAATTCTCTATCTTATCTGATAAAGACTACAGAATGAAATATTTACACAGAAGTTTTAATTTATGACTACTAATTTTTAAGTAAGTGACATAAAATGCTTTTATAATGCAAGCAGTTAGATAACTTATTTACACTATAGATAAAGCATATCGCACAGCCCCTGAATTGGACTCTCTGACCCCAGGGCAACTTTGGTGCAGTACAACTGGGTGACCTTGGGTTAGTCTTGCTAAAAGGTTGTTGTTAAACTTTGAGAGTACATTAATGGGAGCCATGCGAAATAAGTAATAACATAGGCAGAAGAGCAATTGTTGCAATGGCAGTAGTTGGCAGCTCAGGGAACTGCAAGGTTAAAAAAAAAAATAGACATGGAAAATATAACACCTTTAGGAAAAAGCAGGCAACTTGAACATGACAAGTTAGCAAGATCAAAGCTCAGACATTTCCAGGATTACACAAAGTGACATTCTGCACCTGACTGACCATTTACTGTCCAGCAGAGATTATTTAGAGTTATGCAGCTATATCAGCAGAACTGATAAGTATATTTATGCTTAACATAGCACTGTAATTAGTCACTATATGTATTAGCCTCACACATAACTGCTGTGCGTTTTTCTGTTGTGTATACCCTCCTTGCACAGGGCCTCTTTGCATGCACTGGACAAAAGTGCATGCCTAGAGAAAAAATTGTCTCAGTCAGAAGGGCTATAGAACTACTAGAGAAGGATTACAACCCAAGTTCTTTGGGCTGAAAGCTGGGCACTTCAGAAGTAGAATAATGCAACTTTAAGGAAATTCACATTTTGGCAGCCTTCCTGCACTTGTACAGTATTATACAGCAATTTTCCTCAGTGAAATTATGAATTCTTATTGTCTTGAATCAAGACTTATTGGAGAAAGGATATAGAGAAAAAAATCAATGTAAATACAAGCTAAGCAGAGTAAAACATGTCTGACAGATGCTATGAGGAATTTTGCTAGAACGGAAAAATAACATAATAATCCTGTGTTGATTTAAGCATGATTTAAATTCCTGAAATTTGAACATCCCTTATTGCACTTATGACAGTGAGTCCCTCTAAATGCTGACAAGTCATTAGACCACCACATTTTCTTCTTGGATTAAATATGGAAAATCACTGAACATTAACCCCCCTCTAACTTAGGTATCATTTATTCAAATTATGCTCAAAAGTTATTGAATTTGATTTATTACTGTTCTCTTCAATCATAATAGAGATTATCTTGCAATATTGTAATATCTTCTTCACACCAAGCTCTTTGATGAGACATAACCTTGTTTTGATAAGTAGCAATGGTTCCACTTCGTTCAGCGAGAGAGGGTTCTATCATTTTTTTAAATGTCTAATCACTTTTGAAACACACAAATTTTGTGTGTTTTGAAACACACAAATGTGTACACACATTTACTTTAAAGAAACAAATCAAAACCAAGCCTTTTTCCTCTTGTTTCCCAAAAGAATTGTGCTCCCCAGATTGCTGAAATAAAATGTGCTGAAATAAAATACGCCACCAAACCCTACCACATCTTAACACTCAGATAATATTGATTAAATGTTTTCACTGGTTCTCTCCAGGTGAGAAAGAAAGATTTCCATGCATTTGATAATTCCAGGGCTAACTTCTTAATTCTAAAAGTAAAAGTGCTTTTTATGCAGGAATCCTGGATAGATAGCTGGGAAATAAATAATATAAAGCATATATTTTTAGTGCATTTACAAGCAGTTTGAATGCAGATGTCACAGTATATGACACCAAGATAGAATAATGTTCTTTGTAACAAAAAGAAATTGGATATATTTTGAATTCTCTAAACTTTTTGAATAGGAAGTGAAATTTGGGAAATATAAAAAAAAATTAAAATGAGTGAGCCTTTTTTACGTGTTTCAAGCCTCAAACAAGTGAAGGGAATTTCCAATACAATGGAAACACAAGTTACAATGTTATGGAAACACAATTCTTTGAACTACAGAATACACAAAGCCTCAATATTTTACAATTTCCACATGATGTTTTACTAACTAGTGAAATAAAAATAAACACAAAAGTTTATTGGTTTTGTGCTAAACAAAACAAAGCTTAAAAAACCCCCAACTTTCTGGCTTTACTAAAAAAGAAGTCATTTACTTCAGAGTTGTATAGGAAGAGGAAGACTTACTGACTGCAGACAATTTTTGGACACCGCTCAATATTTTTCATTCTTCCAGTAGGAGATATGTTAATGTAAGAGAAATATGAAGGTCTGTAAAAATGTTGGTAATGTTGCTTACTGAAGAGAGCTGCAATACTATTAACAGTAACATAATAAAAGCTCCCAATAATTAGTGCAAAACAATTAGGAGGCACTTAAGATTAACACTTACCTGGTCTATATCTCAGCTTTTTGAGTTTGGATTTCTACAAGAACTAATGTGTTTGACAAACACGGACTAATTATTTAAATGGGGAAGTCCCCTACATAATGCACCCTTTGGAAGCCAATATAATTAATGCCAATTAAAACTCCTGACTGAAAGCTATAATAGTCCGCTTGTTTTATTCCACCTTTTACTAAAGCTTATGGCAGAAAATAAGCTAAAATGAAGAAGCTGCCTAATGCCTCTTTGCAAATGTAGAACTCCAGAAAGGTCACAAGACCTTTTCAGTATATGCATATATGTGCGTTTGCATGGATGCTTGCATGGATGCTTGCATGGGTGCTCACGTGTATGCTCACATGTGCATAACTGTGCTTGTATATATATATGCATATAAATGCACAAATATATAGCATTTTGTCAAACTGAGAGTTTCTTCAGACTAGAAGACTTGAAAGTGCAGATTTCGTAAGCTAAAGAGGTATTCATCATGCATAGCTTTTTTCTTTTCTCCCCTTCTTTTACTAACTTCATTAATAAAAGGACATTTGCCAGCAAAAAAATGCTGTCTTCTAACTCATCATCCTTACTCTAATTTATACAAGTGTCATTTCAATTATTTTGGGTATTTAAAATAAATAAATTGTCCTTACTGGTGATGAGAAGTCAAGCCCTGTAAGACTGCACAGAGTGAGATGTCTATAGTACAGACCTGTAGACTACAGGCTTATCACTAGTTACACACATACTAAATATCTAATTTGCATATGACTTAATATTAAGTCACTTTAACTCTTTTAGTTAGGTGTCTATATTTTGTATCAAGTAGTTAAAGGGAAAATATTTAGGCAAAAATATACTTATTCCTTGTCCCAATTGGGGCGTTGCATTTTTAATGTTTCTATTTGAATGGTACTTTCTCTCAAATAACTGAAATTTGAGAAGCAAGAATATGAAGTAAAGTTTTCTTCCTCTCACAACACAAACATCAATGACCTTGTCAACTACTAGATAGTAGGCAAATTCTTCTGTAACAATAGTATCTATTACACTTTTTTGTAGAGGAAGCAATAATGTTTCATAAGTAGAAAAAGTGTAATAAAAGTAGATGCATGGGTGTAATCCATTTCAAAAAACATTATAAACTTATATTGCTAGTCCTGCTACCATCTCTACTCGGTAGGTTCTGATAAATTTTGTAAATATGGCCTTTTTTTCACCCTGTTCATTCTGCTAGGTGGTCACTTTCTCTTCCCTTCTAATTTTTCTGGCTTTTCATTCTTTAATGTGTTGTCCTCCAAGCCTCCCCTTCATTGATGTTCCCACTACTTTTCTGCTCCTTAGAACCCTGTTCTAAGGGTTCCAGCGTTAGGCTCAACCAGAACTCAGAGCAGTGCTGAAAAGCAGGTCCCAAAATACTAATGATGGCCAAGAGATCACTGACTTCTCCTTTGTCTTCAAGATTTAAGGCTTGCTTAAACTTTACTTAACATGTATCTAAACAAGTAATGAAAATTATATCATCATTTACTACCTTCAAAATGTTCCTGAAGTAGAACATTTCAAAATGGAATAATTTAAAACTAGAATCATAACTATATGTCAGAATCATATACAGATGATGATGTAGAGAAATACATTACCAATATTTTTAAATAAAGTGATCAACTGATGTTATCCATCCTATGCTTTCTATCCAATACAGGGACAACACAAGGTTTTTTTTCTAATGAAATAGATGCTTTTTTTATATATATATTTTTTAATTAAAAAAAGTATTTTTAGAAGATGCGATGAGATTTCAACAATAGAAATATTTCAGAATAGAGCTAAGTGATTAAAATGCTAATTATTTAATTAAAATAATTAAATTACTTATGAAAACCATGACATAAAATTGTGTAGTTTAATTAAACTCAGCTTTTTCTAGATTGTCCGACACAAAAGGAAAATACAAAACACAAGAAATAATACAACCTAAGTGATGGATTTCTTTTTATATGCACACTTCTGCAACACAGCTATTACTGTTCTTGACTCTTCATGCCCTATATTCTCTTAGAACAGCATTAGTCATCAGCTTCGCTGCTCTCATTTTTCCCTTGACCTTCAAGCTGTACAAGCACTGTTGTCATTTCTATATTATTATCTGCTCCTATCTTTATCCCCTTGGCCAAACCCTGGCCAGCTTGCTCATTTTTATCATAGCTTTGTTTTCTTTCCTGGCTTTGGACACATCGTTATAGATGGGACAATTCTATTTATGCTCAGTATGTAAGGAATTTAAAAAATGGTGACAAAACCCTGTAGGTTCAACTATAGGTAGTTCATTTCCTCTTTTCCCTTCCTGTCCCTCAAAACATATGGATAAGAAACAAAAGAAGTTAACATCAGCCTGTAACAGGGATTGAATTTCAATCATCATCTAGAAAAAAGCCTAGACTGTAGTAAAGGAATAAAACTGGGACTGGAACAAACAAAATTCCACCCAGAATACATCCACGTCTTTCTTGAACAGTGCTGAACCAACAGGTACCATGTCCTGCATTAATATTTCTCTGTAAAATGGATACAACTTTTGTGTCTGGATCTTGTGACTCATTTTGTAAATTAGTTTATTAAGTAGAAAGTGATAGCACCACATACAGTATGGAAAAGTCTTTATGAATGCCTGAATCAAAGATTGTGAAAAATGCACTAGTGGGAAATGGAGCATGGTAGGCAAAATTGACTGGCAGGGACACTAGAAAATGAACAATGTGTTCCATTTGAAAGCAATAGAAACAGCATTAGGTAGGTCAGATTTTCTGGCCTGTTTTCCAACCATGAAGTGGGAAAAGGCCAGTTTAGACCTACGTGCAAGAAGGGAAGACTGAGATCATAGAATCATAGAATGGTTAGGGTTGAAAAGGGACTTAAGATCATCTAGTTCCAACCCCCCTGCCATGGGCAGGGACGCCTCACACTAGACCATGTTGCCCAAGGCCCTGTCCAACCTGGCCATGAACACTGCCAGGGATGAAGCATTTGCCACTTCTTTGGGCAACCTGTTCCAGTGCCTCCCTAACCTCACATTAAAGAACTTCTTTATATCTAACCTTAACTTCCCCTGTTTAAGTTTGAACCCATTACCCCTTGTCCTATGGCCTGATACTTGTATTTAATTTTTTTCCCGATACTTTAAATTTTATTTGATTTTTTTTTCCAATTCCTCATCATCATATGTGGTCTTATCTTTACTTTGCATAGCAGTGTTTTTTATGTTTCCATGTAAGAATGTTTTCATCATTTATTTTAGAGAGAGCAGACTTGTACTCAGCCATATAGTAAACTCCCAGAAACAGTGACCTGGGTGATCTGAGTGGATCTCATCAGCAACATGTGGTCTCTTGTTCAGACAGTGCCTAAACCCACCACCATGTTCACTGCCTTTCTGCTTCCTAGAATTCACTGGGGTGCTACTGGAATAGTTTTATTTGTGTTTTACACACAGCACCAAGCAATGCTTTCTTGCTACAGCAGTGACTAGCCATTTACCAAATGTCAAGCTTGGTCTATGTCAATATTCCCCGAGTCTGCTGTTCCTACAATTGTCAATAGGGTAAGTTTTGACAACCTCATTTTGCAAAAGTGCCATATAATACAGTAGCATTTTTGAGTGTGCTATAGCTGGTTTTTATGAAACAATATATAGACTTTGACTCCAATTGTCTTGCCTACAAAAAAATAGAGCTTCTCAAATACTGTTGTGTTTTTGATTGCAAAATAGCTACTTAGGTGGTCCATGGTAACTTTCAGGTAAGACATTATATTTCTATTATCAATGTTTTGAAAATCTATTAGACATCTGGTTCAGCAAGCTGCAACAATGCAGATTCCTGCTGGATATCATTTGTCACTTCTACTGCTTTTAAGTTTAAAATTGGCTCTTACTGCTTTTGTACATGTTCCTTTTGATGATGGGGCTGTTCTGAATAAATGAAGTCACCAGAAAACTTTATTGTATCTCTGCTTTCCGTCGTTTTTAGAGTTTTCACTTTATGTATCAAATGACTAGTTTTATACATACACTAAGGTACAATTTTATTTTTTTTTTTAATTTAAACTGATTAAAAACAAAGTTTGCTGAGATTTAATGAGTACTCCTTTTGTGACCTATTCTTGTCTACTAGAATTTGAGTTAGAATTAGTTGGAAAACATTTTGTCTTTACATGTCATTACTTAGGTTCCCACCTTCCACAGCAACACTAACCTCTGGAGCACTGTGCTTGCCTTTGTTCCCTTTCGATTATTCAGGCAATAGCTGATTAACCAAGGCTCTGAAAGTACATCTTTCTTAACACTGTCTACTTTGAGCTCTAAGTTACATATCTATATCTAAAACTCTACTAGCTAAATAGATATAAGAAATACATTCCCTATAGGAATTTAGTTATCAGTTGTAGCTCCTAAGCTCTTCCTTCAAGGTGACTTAAATCTGTTCCAGTCAGTTTAAATCAAATTAGAATACTGCTACTTCAGCACTTAACTAGAACATCCAGGATAAATTCTGTAATGGGTTAAACAAGCGGTTGACTTTCAAGTCTTCCCGGAAATGGGTGCAAATGTTCTCATAGTCTTTCAAACAACTCTCAGATAAAGCTTTTAGGTATTCAGGGCTCTCTAACAGCAGCTGTAAGGAAGATTGAAAATTTCTGCTTTATGTATTAAGTAAATATACTTCTTCAGTTTATATATTATACCTCTTTTCTAATACTGTTTGAAATTATTTCCAGCTCAGATTTTGAGTTTGATGCTGTTTTTCTATTGACTTCTGGTGGATCTTGCTTGAATCCAGGTAAATATTCTGGAACCTCACCACACTTCGGCAAGAAGGTCTGTATGGCTATCACCTGTTTAGTGATAAACCTCGTCCTTTCCCTAGTTTTGTGTATTATTATACTGCCGCCTAGTCCTTGTGAATGGTTGCTCTTTAGCCTTTCTCTCCACTACAGTCCTATTTTGTAAACAGCCAGTAAGTCACATCTGTTCTACTTTGCAGAGTCTTAGGTTACTCTATCAGCCCTTGCATGAAAACCGTTCTATTATTCTGAAACCTCTCTTGGATCATCAGTCTTTTCCAGTTCTGTCATATATACTCTGAGATAAAGGAAAGAATAGTACACATTCCTTCAAGGGTGTGCAAGCCAAAAATCTATAAGAAGGTGTATAAAGAATCTATAATCGCATTATTTGAATGTGATTCGACAGTATTAGGTGTGTTGACCCAATATATTCTAAAAGCCTAAAGATTATTTCAAAAGTTACAACCAAAATTGTGACATTGTTCATCTTGCTGTTAGTTTCTTTCTGTTAATCTAAAATAAAGGAACAAGGCAAGCTTTACATTTCAGTATGTTCTTTGTGCCTCCTTCTTCAACTTTCTTCATGTCAGTGTTGTGCTTTCAGCCCAGATGGCAATTAAGTATCATTTAAGCTGCTCTCTCACTCCCCTCTGCCACCTCCCAGTGACCAAAACCAGGACAGTCAGGAAGCTCAGGGTAGCATTTGTTTTTGTTGAATTTCACAAGCCCACTCCTCCAGCTCACCAAGGTTCTTGTTAGATTGACTCCAGCCAGCAGCTGCACCCACATGGCCATTCTTTCAACCCCCAGGCCCAGTGGGATGGGGTAGAGAATAGGAAAAGTGAGAAAACTCATGGGTGAAGAGAAAAAAGGTTAACTAAGTGAAGCAAAGAGAAGAAAAAAAATGCCAACAATACAAACAAGCGACAGTAAAAACAAGTGATGCAAAATCAATTATGCACCCTCTCCCACAAGCAGACTAATGGCCAGCCTGTCTCTGAGCAATGGCAACCTTGGAAGAAAAACCCTTCTTCCCCTTCCTGCTTCCTCTACCCTCAGCTTTTATTGTGCTGAGGGTAGTATCCCTAATAAACCCCTAAGCACCAGTAAGGTTGTTAAATTGTTGATTAGTCCCCAAGCCTAGTGATGTAGTCAGTCTACACCCTTTATAGAACACCTATCCAAGCCGTATCTCCAGTCTGGCTACTGTAATGCTATGAGCTATCTGCTATTAGCTAAACTCCATTGTTCTCCCTTTGCTTATAAAGCCAGTCATTCTGAGGATTGAAAAGAAGCTGACAAAGCCTGTAGTACCTTAGGTACTCCTTCTTTCCCTCCTTCAAGAAGGGTGTGACATTTATGCCTGTTACTGTTATCAGTGAAATTGCAGATCCTCATGACCTTTCAAAGTTGATAGAGAACAGCCTTGTAATGATATCAGCTGTCTCCTTCAACAGAACACCAGCCAGTCTCATTCCATCTGTAGTCTTGTGCATGTCCAGTTTGCTTAAGCAGTCCCTAAATTAATCTGTACCTTCTTCCAACAGGTATTAAAAACAAAGCATTAGTATAATTCAAGATGTTATTCCTCCAAGTTTTTAAATGCTTCATCTATCTCCAAATAGTTTGGGAATCCTTAATTGAGAAAAATACAAAAACATTTTCTTTGCCACAAATACATAAAAAATCTTCCTGTAAGAAAATATTATATCAAGAGAAGTATCAGCCAAGATTATGCAGTATATAGGAACATCTCCATCATTTGATTTTAAGTTATATCAAGCACAATCTGTAGATGAAAACAACTTTGTAAAACAAGAGCCCACTTCGATATCAAATATACACAAATGCTGATAACACACTGCTAAATTTTCAGCTTCAAAATATATTTTACTAGAGTAGCTATGTTTTCAAATATGGTTCTGTTTACACTTAGGGAAACTTCACATTTTAATCTGTTTCAAAGCAAATGAAGATTCTGGCTGTGGACACCATTCTGTGCTCCGCATGATTAGTCACTATATCGATTGTTAGAAATAGACACAGCATGTCAGCCTTTGGGGGTTTTTTCCTAAAAGCAGTTTATTCAGACTTAGGTTGCAGTAATGCACTATAGATAATTGTTATCCTATTCAATTTTTCTTCTTTATTTCCTTTTAGCCAATAATTTTCATGATGTTTGAGTACAGTATATTTATCTTCATGTGCAATCTTATTAACCAGTGTTAAAACTAATCATCATTTACATCTGTAAATCTCATAAATCTGTTTTGAACTTTTCAACACCATTTTGACCTACTGCTACATCAGTGATATTTTAAGACCACAGCTTCCCCAATTCAAGGTAAACATTTGTGAAAGTAGGTTAATATCCTCTATGAAGCACAAAGATTGTTCTTTGGAAAAACATCATTACTTGGTAAATTGTCAATAGACAAATTAAAAACTCAGAAGATGGAAAGCTAGGACACTGCAGACACTGATTAGGAAAATGAAAAGTAAGGAGGATAACACAACATTGTTCGAATTGACTAGTTGGTCTTCAAGAGTATACCTGTTGTGTCCATAAGACTAAGATGCCATAGGAAAAGCATGCAATATCCGTGCCCAGAATATGGATATGGATCATTTTTTTCTTCTGTAAAAAGACTGAATCAGAAAAGAAAACACACCGAAAAACTTCCCAAACAAAGCACCACTTTCCAGTCTGCAGCATAGTATTTGCCCTGACAGAAAAAAAAAAAAAAAAAAAAAGATGGGACAGCTCAGCTTTCTTTCAGTCTGCATTCTGCCGTCTGATTCTCCCTATATTTACTAAGAATCTTTCATATGAAGGCTAGCAAATGCAGAGAAATCCCTCAACCTGTAGATAAATACATAGGAAGGTAGAGAGAAAGAGAAGATTAGCAAATACTGCAGAGTCAGGCATATGGTGCTGTTTGTTACTGCATAAACCCCTGACATAGTTTATCAGGTTTTATCAGTAGCTTAAACATGAGCCGTAGCTCTAAAAATCAATAGAATTATGCATGATCTTAAAAGTAAAACTACTTAAATTTTTTACTGTGTATTACCTTAAGCCTGAACTTTTCCCTGTTGAAGTTATTAATACTAACCTTCTTAAAACTCCTCTGAAACTGGGAGTGTAGTGGGCCCATCAGGTAGACTTGAGCATAGGTTTTCCCCTATAATAACTTCACAGGGAGGTAATGAATACACAGAAGGTCATGTGCAACCCTTGCTGGTCCCAGTGATTACTAGAAAACTCTGAACCTTTACTGTGCACATTCCCACAGGATGTATAAAAATACAGGTGTGGGACCCAGGAAACAATCCAACTCTATGCTCTGCCTTTCAGTACTCTTTCCACCTGATGATTATAAGGCTTTGCAGCTGTCAGTTCTTGGAAGCAGTGCACAAAGAATCTCCTCCAAAACTGAACACTGAATAAGCTTTCAGGATTTATTTTTTTTTTCCCCTGTAGCATCTCTTTATTTTCTTTCCTCAATTTCTTCCCATATCATTTAGACAGTCCAGCATTTAAGCCTTTCTACTTTGTAATAGAATTGAGAGAATAATGTTTCTTAATATGAATGTTAGTCCTTCTATATTTTCTTATTGTGCTTTTATAGATAACTATTTGACAGCCCGTAAATCTGAAGTAATTTGGTACTTTCCATGTCAAAAAACCCTTGTAATTATTTACAGTTACAGATAAAACTGTGGGAATAAAGTAATAGAATATAACAGTGTTGTATGGACTGGCCTCAGTAACCAGAAAAAGCCAGCAAGATATTAGAGACACAAAGATTTACTTCACGTAATACCCTAGGACATCTTAGCAATTTAAAGACTATACTATAGTTGTGGAAAAAAAACCATAAGAAGACACAAATGTGTTATGCCCTACTTATTAAGAATATATATACATATGCTACCAAAATTAAGACTCAAACCTCATGAAAGGAAATCAAGTTTGAGCTTTGGTAAAGATCTAGATCACATTCTAAGGTGATGTAGATCCACTGGTAAGTTCTCGTTCAATACATTTATTACAATTTATGCAAGTTCAATATCTGCTGTTTGGCTGCCTATCTAACCACATTGAAAGAATAAATTTAACAAAATAATACAAGCTTGAGGGTAATCAGAGTGAAAAGTGAAAAAAAGAGAAAACAAAAATCTGGTGACTAAGAAAGTTTGAAGATAAAGATAGTATCCAATAGAATGCAGTGTCTAAAAAGACCCAAATAAACCCAAAATAAATCTAGATGCAAGTGTGATGATACCTTTAGAGCCACGAAATACAAGGTACACTAATATAACAGAGTTTTGGAGACTTTAAAAAATTTACAGTAAACCAATAGTAGAAGCAATCCGCTCAGTGAAACATGTTTTAAACATACATATTAGCTTTTCTCTCCTAAAATAAGCAGTTTTCTTGGGAAACAGTCATCTGAATATTTTATTCTTTAAGAATTGATGCAAGGAACTTGCCTTTCAGAGGACTTCCAGTTCCAGAAATCTGTACAAAAATGGTTCCAAATAATTGATTTTCCATCAGAGATGCAACAATATTAACATACACACACATATATATATATATATATATATTAAAAAAAGACCAAAACAAGAGGACTAGGTTTCACAGGAACAAACATAGATGTTGGTGGAACCGCTGGCATACATTTTTATAGCATCCGGCACAAACATGTTGCATCAGTATATATCAATGGTACACTGATTTTGTGACAAAAGTTATTTTGAGTCAATAGTACACTTCTACTAGAACTGTCTACCAATGTGAAATCATGAACTGGAAGGAGAAAAAACATATTCTGGACATAATACATTTTCTAACTCTGTTTTTGATTCAGCATATCCTGTCCCACACTTTGTGCACTGCAGATATCCTTATGTAGAGGTACATAGCTATTTCTTATCAAATTTCTTCACTCGCTTCTTGTTTTGCCTCACAATTCTTATTGCAAGGAAATTGTTCATTTATGTTTAGATACAGCTGGATGCAAAACAGACTGATGTTCTGAACATACCTGTATCATTTATACTGGGGTTTGCTGTGGTTTCCCTCCCAAGACTAGAAAAATAAAAATCCGTTTATTTAAAGCTGTTTCCTCTTCCAGTGTTTCATTCTTTAATTTTCTTGTCCAAAAGCTCACTCAGTGACAAGATCCTTCCCACCTGCACTACTTCTTCACCACTTTTTTACAGTCTTATGTTTCCGCTAGCTTTTTTACAGCTAACATTCCACTCATCCAACTGCTACATCAGTAAAATTTGGTAATACTGATCATCAAGGTAGCCATTTCCTTTGGACTACAGCCTGAAAATTTGCTTGAATAAATGTTGACCTATTTGACATGTGTTTGATCATGGACTCAAGGACAAAGAATTTCCAGGCTTACGTCCAAACTACATCCTGTTTTCAAGCAAAACTGTGTTTTGTTGTATATACTGTCATGGTCAATCAGAATTGACAGTCCACCTCTGATGTGGATATACTCAGCTTCTTGGACTGCCACGTGACATATTTGGTGAGATGATGTTCTTGCACAGTATGCACATAATTGCGTGATTAGAACTACCCAAATGGCACACAGATGGCATCAAAATATCTCACATCAAAATTTTGTTGTGTTTCAAAATACTGAAAAATATACCATTTTCCTGAAAGCTGCTCCAGTTAATTTATTTCTTTGTGGAATCATCTTGCTTTTGAGGTCCCCCAAAATATAGTGATTTTCACTGACAGTAAAATCCCATGTGTTCTACAAAAGATATATTGCAATTTTTTTTCTTTTTTTGCTTAATTTATTAAATAATTAAATGGCACTGGCAGATTAATGAGTCCTTTCCTAAACAAGCCCAATGAAATATATAAATCCTTCCTTGGTGCTTAGACTGGGATTTGTGATCAATAAAAACTATTGCCTTGGGATGAGTTTTACCATGAAGATTACTGACAAATTGATTGTTAATCTACTGTTCTGATGCAAAAAAGGAGACCAACAGAAAACTCTGGAAGCTAACTGCAGGATTCACCTACTATACAGGATCAAATATATCTGTCAAAGATGTTTGCTAAATTCCTATAAAAAATCACTGCTGATAGACATTCTTCCACATCTTTTGAAGGCCACCATGCATTAATTTCTTTTATCAAAACCTAACCATTTTTTACTTTAAAAATACCCAAACTGAAACAAAAAACACACCCTCCCACCAAAAAAAACCCACCAAACTGATTTCCAATTATTTCATTTGTATAGCCTTTCCAGTACAACTGAAGAGTTATCACATATCCCTCCTCAGGCCTAACCTTTAAAGAGAAAAAAATCCAGTCTTTCTTCACACCTCATGTTTTAAAGTGTTAAAATTAATGTCACACTTCTCTGGTGGAATCCCTGCATCTTGTCTGCTTCTCACCTCTAAACCAGGCAGTATTTCGGTAAAGGCCTGACTAATCTTGACAGAGTGGAGTCTCTATCTTATACACTAAACTATCTTTCTGTGTGAAACGTCTCTCTCGTGCAACTGCAAAATAATACTAGCTCAAATTAAATAGCTTACTATATTATCTAGTCTGCTGCCTTTCTAGTTGTTACCCATTTTACATCAGCGATTTTCTTTTTTGGTTTGGTTTGGTTTGGTTTGGGGTGTTTTTTTGTGGACATAGGATTTATTCTTGCTATCCTGGTTTTGATTGGGATAGAGTTAATTTTCATCTTAGTAGCTGGTGTAGTGCTGTGTTTTGGTTTTAGTCTGAGAACAATGCAGATAACGCACCAACATTTTAGCTGTTGCTAAGTAATATTTACCCTGATCAAGGACTTTTCCGTCTCTCATGTTCTGCCTGTGAGGAGGGGCACAAGAAGCTGGGAAGGAGCAGAGATGGGACAACTGACCCAAACTAGCCAAAAGGGTATTCTCTTCCACAGCACATCATGCCCAGTATATAAACTGGGGGGAGCCGCCTGCGGGGGCACCAATACCTGCTCAAGTCAGGCTGGGTATCAGTCAGCGGGTGGTGAGCAATTGTGTCATGCACCATTAATGTTTATTATTTTCCTTTTCCCTTTTTAATTTTATATTCTCCTCCCTTGTTTTTTCCCTTATCATTATCATTATTATTAGTAGTATTAATATTATATTGTACTTTATTGTACTTTATTTCAATTATTAAACTGTTCTTACCTCAACCTGTGGGGCTTACATGCTTTTGATTCTCCTCCCCATCCAACTCAGGAAAACGGAAAGGTGGCGTGTGAACTAGTGGCTGCATGGTACTGAGTTACTGGCTGGGTCTAAACCATGACATTTGCTTGGTTTCTTTTTTTTTTAAGCAAATTCACAAGATTCATTAAAATCACTTAATACAAATCACTTAACATTCTGTTCCACAGTGTTTTCTATTCATCCTTCTTTAGTTCAAGGACAGGTTTTATAAGTACAGTGTCTATTCCATCAAGTTTTTCTTGTCGCATGGTTTAGGAGTTGAAATATTTAAGATAAGGGCACACAAGAAGAGTATGCTGAGATGGTGTCATAATGTCATATAAATTATCTAACAGGATCTATCAAAACTAATCTTGAGTCACTAAAACTGTTGCTTTGCAGGACCAGTTCCCTTACGTGATGTTCCAAGGAAGACCTACCTTCAATCAACTTTTACAAACCTTTAGTATATCCTGAAGTTAAAGTGGTCCTTTGTTACAAGTCACTGCCAGAGTAGAAGCTGCCAGTCCTCTACCTTACATCAGTCATCCAGACTGCATTCGTTTTCAGTGGGTGAATTCAGATTCCATTTTTCTTTCTGCTGAAGACAATTTTAATGCATTTTCCCAATCCATAATGAACATCCTACCCAGGGGGTGTGCTTTGAGAATGCCACAGAGGCAAGATAGTTGGGGAAATACATGACATGATTTAGATATGAGATTCAAAGTTCCTGGCACACTATATAGTGCACTCACAGGCATATGGAGGGGAAGATCATCAGAACATGAAGAAGAGGTAATGTGGAACTGTAGACCAGAAAATGCAGCCACCAAGGAACAACAATATAAACTTTTCCTCTTTAAAAGTTCTAAATTCTGCTATGATCTGTTGACATAGGCATGTTCAGGTGCCTACTGCTTGGGATCCAAAAGCTATTTACAGTTTTGTGTTTAATAAACAGCTAACATCACAGGTTCCTCTCATCAGACTGTGATCATACCCATGAAATCAAGTCTTGAAAAAAACAAAACTGGAATACAAACTTTCAGGAGCCGAGTATGTATCTTATTAAGCGAGTAGTCAATATTCTCTTAGAGGAAATGAAACACATATTTGCAAGTTTTGATCCTTCCTAATTAGCTTTGAGTCTAGCCCTCTAACAAATCTTTTGCCATTTATTTGTGACTAAATACATTTTACAGGGTTTTTTCAGCTTATAGCATACATTTTACATACATATATGGCATATGTACATGTATTATATATAATGTGTATACATATATATAGTATATGGATAGTGTGCTTTGGGTCAGTGCCATCCCAAGTACAAATACAGGCTGGTCGAAGACTGCATTATGAGCAGCCCTGAGGCAAAGGACTTGGTGGTGTTGATTGACAAGAAGTTCAACATGAGCCAACAGTGTGCGTTCACAGCCCAGAAAGCCAACCGTATCTTGGGCTACATCAAAAGGAGTGTGGCCAGCAGGTCGAGAGAGGTGATTCTTCCCCTCCACTCCACTCCTCTCTCATGAAACCCTACCTGGAGTATGGTGTTCAGCTCTGGAGCCCCCAAGAGGGACATTGACCTGGTTCAGTGAGACCAGGGAAGGGCCACAAAGATGCTCAAAGGGCTGGAGTACCTCTCCCATGAAGACAGGCTGAGAGGGTTGGGCTTGTTCAGCCTGGAGAAGAGAAGGCTCAGGGGAAACCTTAGAGCAGCCTTCCTGTACCTAAAGGGGACCTATGAGAAATCTGAAAAGGGACTTTTTACAAGGGCATGTAGGGATAGAACAAGGGGGAATGACTTTAAACTGAAAGAGAGGAGATTTAGGCAAGATATTAGGAAGAAATCCATTGCTATGAGGGTGGAAAGGCACTGGAACAGGTTGCCCAGAGAAGCTGCAGATGCCCCATCCCTGAAAGCCTTCAAGGCCAGGCCGGATGTTGCTTTGAGCAACCTGGTCTAACGGAAGGTGTCCCTGTCCATGGCAGGGGGGTTGGAACTAGGTGATCTTGAAGGTCCCTTCCAACCCAAACCATTCTGTGATTCTACGATTTTTTGGCTTATTGTGATTAAAAGCAACAATTCTTTTGACTGGATGCAGGCTCACTTTGGGTTACTCAAAAAAACAAAAAAATTATCAAGACTCATCTGCATTCATTCAAATACAAAATAGCAGTTTCAGTGAAATTAAAGTTCACTCTAAGTGATCTTAAGTGAATCTTACTGCCAGCTGAAATATTCCTCTTTTCAGATTACAGTGTTTTTTGATGAGTAAATCATAACTTTCATATTTGAAATAAGAAAAATAATAATAATATAATAGGAAAACCGTCAGACACCTCTAGTGTACAGAGAAAAGAGAAATCAATACATCTTGGTCAGGATGGGAAACAAATTATCCTTGCAGCCGTCAGTAGAGATTATTTTCTTCGCATCTCTAAAATGATGAGAAGATCTATGAGACTACAATGCAAAGTAAATTCTATATGATGCAGTCCTTAGGCATATGTTGTCCTTCAAGAAAAAAAGATACTTCCATATATTATCTGAAATGAAGAGCTTGACATGCTGCAAATATAATAAAGGAAAGGGTTGCCGATGTAATATGATAAACTATTACATTTTCTTTTCCTAGAATCTCAAGTTTTAATACACATACAAGAACTCTGCACTTTGAAAAAGCGTTACATAAACACAAGGTTGATTATTTGCAATGTCCAGATTAAATGGACTTCTCATAATTTTTGGAAAGAGAATGCAGCATGGTTTATCATCAGAACAATAATATTTAATACATATAAAACACTGTAAAGTAGTGCTTGACATTCTCCAAGGAAGAGTAAAAAGAAAAGCTGTTAATCTGAAAGTCTGCTGACAATGACACAGGAACTTCCCACTTTATTGCTGTTACTTAAAGCTCACAAAGCACACTGAGTTATAACATAAAACACTGAGTTATAACATAAACCAGCTTTGATCTTCAATGCACACATAGATGCTTCCCCTCTTGCTCACCTCTAGCAATTTTTGTTTAGGGATAGGAGCTCAGCCTTTATGATGTTACACTTCAAAACAGTACGTCATTTGGCATCTTCAAACTTTCAGAAAAACAGGAACATACTCCAGAGCTCACAGTTAGCCGTGAAAAAGCAATCCAAAACTTCTGTGTAAAGTTATTCAACTATTGGTAACAGTATTTAAAAAAAAAAATCCACTCTCAGGATCTCCATACAACACTCACTCTACCCAAGTGCTACCTCTTCATTTTATTCAATTCTCTCTCTGATTTTTCTTTTTAGCAGAAACAAAATCGCCTATTAAATCAGTCGGTTAACTATTTCCCTGAGGTTTTACAACTTACAACATCTTCCTTCTCACTAGTTTCATATTTGGCAGTGGTCTACCAAATATTCTGTTCCTAGAAAGTAACTAATGTTTGAACAGCAGTTTCCTCTGTGCTATAGTGCTATAGGTCTTGGAACCAATCTGTTGGAGCTACATAAATCAATTACAATTCCTGCCTTTGTATTTTGTCCTTGGTTCTGATCGACTCCGATCTTAGAAGTTACCTCGATGTAATTTGTTAGACAAGCTCCTTACAGTGAACTATTTTCCACAATGTCAGCAACAGTAGTTGAGCTATACTACTTCTAGGTGATTTGAGGTCTATGTATGAATTGCAGTTCTGAACTCAATGAAAAAAAAAAAAAAGGAGTAGCCTTAATAAAATTAGTATGTTCTTTTTTCACCTATTCCTTTGACCTAAATATACACACTATTTAGAAAGCATGTGGATCATAGGACGGATACGACATTATTAACCAGTAACGACTAAATGTGCTTTTTGATCTGCTTTTACAACTCTCAGAGTGCTCAGGTTTTGCCAATGAACAAACAAAAGCTTCCTAATTCCTAAACTCACAATTGCTGTTAGTAGCAATGGAAGAAGCAACGGTTTCTGTTTACATGCCCATGAAGTTGATGTTTGCCTGCTTGTTTGTTTTTTGTCTCCTACTATGTCAGACACTCTGAATTAAACATTACCAAAACAGATGAGGAAAAGTAAATTTGATGAGTGAGAGTACAAGGTTTTGAGTTTCTTTTGGGGTGCTTTTTAAATTACATTTACAATTTATTTGATTTTTCTATTTCTACATTTTGATAAACTGAATTTGATTTGGTAAATTTATCCTTACTTAAAATGTTTAGACTACAAGTGCATGGGAAAAATATCAATAAACAAACTCAACCAGTTGGGAAGTTGTTTAGGATGAATTAGAACTTATATACTAAAGTTTGGTAAACACTTTTTGCTTAGTTTACTTAGTTTACACTAGAGTTTGCATACTATGAAGAAAAGTCAGAAATACACTACAAACAGTATCGAAGCTCTTTTAAAAAATTTAAAAACTCTCAATTTATTTTGGTTTTAATTTTAGAGGCTGAATTACCAATTTTGAGGGGGGTTTGCCTTCAAAATTTTTGTTTTATGCACTCTTATGCTCACAGAAACCAACGTGAGAACATTTTTTTATTTTTTAATGTAGTAGAAGTCATATTACTTAAGGATGCATATAAATCTGATTCCACTGATTCTCACTAGATCGGAAAATCTGGACCCAACTTTTTCTTATGTTTTCTTGTAGTATGTAGAGAACACACTAAAAGAAAAGTATCAATGAATTCTGGAAAAGAGGCTACAGACTTATATGACTAGAAGTTACATAAAGAAATCTGAAAGAGTAAAAAGGAGAAAAATGGAAGAGAGTTCTAAAGAAAGGTCAAATACTGAATCCTCTGGACAGTGGTTTAGCATTTGGCTTCATTAACCTTGACGAGACTAAATAATTCTCTAAGTGTTAGGGGAACTAAATTAAGTTCAACTCAACATTTAAAATGAGGCTAAACAGAGTAAATTTTTAGGGTTTGATAATATTCTGTAAAATTAAAAATAGGTATATTTATTCCTAGAAAAATAATAAGTACGTATTTGAGCAACAAGAGAGTTAACAAAGGAGGAAACTGTTTTTCTTCTTTTAGTATTTTAAGTTACTTCTAAAAATGATAAAACTTGATTTGGTTTCCAAGGGTTTTGACTCAATATGCATTTTCAATCGAAAATTTAAGTAATGACCTCAAGAGTTAAGTTTAAAATTGTTACAGATTTAATGAAATTCAACAAGTAGAATACTGAATAAAACTCTTACTCTAATTTTTGTAATCGCCTCTAAATGTCTAGTGTGAGGTGTCCCTGCCCATGGCAGGGGAGTTTGAACTAGGTGATCTTAAGATCCTTTCCAACCCTAACTATTCTATGATTTTATGATTTTATGTATTTAGCCCAGATTATTTATATACCAGAGCATTATGGACCCAAAGTGTGAAAAAATTCTGTGCAGTACGGTTTCCTCTGACACTGTAGCTCACCAGGGAAGACCAAGCACTGATGCAAGCTGCAGATTTAATAGAGTTTTATTTTTACTGTATAAAATTATTCACATTTTTCTTATTACATATGCTATGAAATGGGTGTGCAATTTTCATACAGGCTATTTCTAAAGCTCCAACACTGTTGGAGATGGGCAAGGATTTTATTTAATGAAATCTTCCCAGTATCTACGTAAGATAACCAAATTAAGTCCCAATAAATTTTGAAAATTCAAAATGTGTTTGTTTCAGTCACATTTCACTTTTACCTTCCTTCCCATTTATTCATGTCACTGACATGAAACAAAGCTACTGCTGAAAAACACTGCAGTGGATAACTCAGTAGCTGCTGTAGTGAAAGGAGAATTTCTCTGTTGTTTTTGGTTTGCATCCAAATAACCTTTACCATGGTTTACTGTTTTGTGTTTATTCCACAAAGGTGCCATAAAGAGAAAAACTTCCAATAGCAATGCCAAACCTCCACTCTAATCCAACTTTTCATATAAATTTTTTGCAGGCAGGTGCTTGTGTCCCTTGAAATACATGAAGAGAATGTGGGATATTTTCATTAAGTATGTCCTGTTAAGAAATGAAAGAAAGGATAAAAAAACATACATGGATGACAGCAGATGGAAAAGAACACAAGACAATTTGATTAATTCATAATGACATACAGCTATGTAGAACAGAAGCATTTATTAATGAAAATGTTCACTTTAGCTTTTACTGTTTCTGCCCTTTCTATTATAATTAAAGATATTCATTTGAAGTTATGCTTATTGAGCTATTTGTTTAAAAATCAATACTCTTTCTTTGAAAATAATATCTCTAGTTTCTATATAAGGTTCTTTTCAATCCGAATTGTTATTTGTAATAGGAAGAATGAGGAAAAGTCAAAAAGCTTCCTTCAAATTGAGGACACTTCTGTTCTTACAGAAAGAAATGGCTAACCAAAAGAAATGCAGTGGCAGATTAAATAAATTATTAAATACTTAATTATTTATTTTAATCCATAGTTTTGTCTGAACATATTATTAACTCAAGAACATTTATTTTAAAAATGCATTTTACCTGCTGTCTAGTGTGTCCCAGTTTAAATTACCTAAGCTCACTCTATTTGATAAATTTATGTCTAAAAGTGAAAATAAATATGCCAAATTTCATAAATCTAGGTGATTGATTATTTTTTGCCAAGCTACTCTGTTAAAAAAGAACTATTTTGGGATAGTACATTTAATATAATTTTTCAAAAAGTGAAGCATTTATTGGTATTTGTACCTGCTAACAGAACATATATCTTTTTTCTTACTTTTATTTACAATTTCTACTCAAACAGGATTATTTACTCCCAAAAAAATCATGAGATTATCTTTAAAACTCATGAGACACAACCATAGGCTAAAGAAATTATTATTTCTTGTATTTCTGCTTTGGGAATTGTACTTAGTCTTTTCCTTCTTAACATGTTCAGCTTAATTCAGATCACTTTATAAAACTTTCCCAATCTATGTCAGAAGCATTCATGTCTTTGTTTTAGTTCTTAAAAATAATAAAATAAAGTTGATTCATTTTTCATCTAATGTCATGATTCCTGGAGATGTGATTGAAAAATCATTTATGGAGCTAACTGTGCATCTATTGAAGCAGTTCCCACCCCCCATTAATTCCATCCCTGTTAATACCTGAGTTTTTACCCAGTTTTGGTGTTCTCTAGATTGAAAATGAAGTTTCCTACATTTTTCAGTCATTTTTTTCCCCTAATACTGACTTAAATGTATTAGGAAGTTCAGTAATAGATTTCTTATCTCTTATAACAGTATCTCATTCCACTAAAAAATAGACAATTACACAGTTTTCAGTCAGCAGTTTTTTAAATGTATTGAACATTGAATTTAATGATAAATAACAATATAGTATTCAGCAAATAGAGAGCATGTTCTGTCTTGATTACTTGCACAGTTACACACCTTCAAGCTAAATCATGGTCTTGAATAGAATTAGGTATATAGATATTGTAACGTGATACAATACATTTACCACAACTCTATGCGTGCGGCCATCGAGCCAGTTCTTTATCCACCAAGTGGTCCATCTATCAAATTGATGTCTCTCCAATTTAGAGACAAGGATGTCATGCGGGACAGTGTCGAACGCTTTGCACAAGTCCAGGTAGATGACACCAACTGCTCTGCCCCTGTCCATCAGTTCCGTGGCTCCATCATAGAAGGCCACCAAATTGGTCAGGCAGGATTTCCCCTTAGTGAAGCCATGTTGGCTGTCACCAACCATCTCATTGTTTTTCATGTGCCTTAGCATGTTTTCCAGGAGAAACTGTTCCAAGATTTTGCCAGGCACAGAGGTGAGGCTAACTGGTCTGTACTTTCCCAGGTCTTCCACCTTCCCCTTCTTGAAAATGGGGGTTATATTACCCGTCTTCCAATCATCAGGAACTTCACCTGACTGCCAGGATTTCTCCAATATGATGGACAGTGGTTTAGCAACTTCGTTCTCTGGCTCCTTCAGGACCCGTGGATGGATTTCATCAGGTCCCATGGACTTGTGCACGTTCAGGTTGTTAAGATGGTCTCGAACCTGATCCTCTGCTACAGTGGGCCTAAGGTCTTCATTTTCACAGTGCTTTCATTTGTTCTTGTGGAAATCACATTCCTACCTGCAATCTTTGGCTGACATACTATTTGCATGCTATTCACTTAAAGAAATTCTGTGATTGAAAAGGATAAGTAAACTACTGTGTTTTTTAAAAAGCAAAATCTATTTCAGGTTTACCATAAGTCCTTACCTTATTATCATAATTACCAGATAAAGATCTTACAAATTTCTAATATTTTTGAATAGTTTTCATTTTCAATACAAAATCTGTATTTTTGTCTTGAATCTGGAGTTGGTTTCTGAACGAAATAGATGGTGTGTGATTTTGTATCATGTTGGTACTTATTCAAAACCATTGAAATTCTTTGGAATTTTTGGGCCAGCCTGGGCTATCTTTTTTTTAATAGGTACTTTTTTTTTTTTAAGAGGAAAGCAACATTAGATATATTAAATCAAGATATACAACTTGCAACTCCTAGTGATCTCTGCATGAGTCAGTTACTTATGATTTCAAATATTTAATTTTTTTAGGTATTCATTTTAAGTCACCTTGAGATGGATTTTTGGTTGCTGAGAAATATCTGAAATACACAGTCTCTGTTACTAAGGCCCATATCATTTCAAAATGGCATTCCAAAACCAAATTTGGCTATAAATGTCTTTTTTTTGAGAACTCTATATTTGAGGCAGAAATTCCAGATTTTGTGGTGAAACTGGAAGTAGTATGTTGGTCTACTGAAATCTATTTCTGTGACCCTAAGTGGCTGAGGCTAAAATTCACTATGAAATTATTTTAGTTCTTCTGAATAAAATTATTTCTGCTTATAAGTGAGATATATTTTCATGAATGTTATAGTGTTTGAGCGCTTGTAAACATGCCCATTTTTATAACAGTTTCACTGAAAATTACAGTAAATCACCTGCAAAAAAACTCATTCAAAAACAACTGTTATGAGTCTGTCTGTTGCAAGTACGATATCTTTTACTTCTTTGGAGGCTATTTAGACTGGTCAGACCTAAGACTGTTACGTTGCATTACATCTATTGCTCCAGGGCTATGCTGAGTACTTGTTATTTCATAGCTGACCACAGGCATGTGGTTAAGAAGTCCCATCCTTTATGAAGATGGCCTGTGGAAAGCTTAGCTAAAGCTGACTTCTTATTATTGAAGCTATTTCATTTTTTGCTTAAGCAGGGCCCTTTGCTGAGATCTTGCATCATCTTCAGAGAAGAAAAGCACATATAAAGTCACTTGAGTTCTACCCACTGTACAGTTAATCTAAAAGAAAGAAAGTGAGAGAAAATTGGGAGAGAAGTCTAGTCTTATCTTCTGCCAGTCAAAATATGAAGTGTCCCAGTTACTTTAGAGTAAAATGTCTTACTCTTTGTTGATTTACAATCAATAGTAGAGCAGGACAGCTCCATCTAGTAACAACAGAAATATTCCTTCAACAGAAAAAAATTTTTTAGTGAGGGAGTACTAGTTAAACTAGATTCTAGTTAAACTACAAGGCACCAGCAAATTGCAGCATACTCGAGTCTGCTTGCTGCCATTTTTAACAGAATCCTATGCTAGCTTATAACACCATGCTTAAGAACATCCTAAGATACAAAGACAACCAGCAGAACTATTCATATAGTTATAATCCTTACTCTGCTGTCCTTCATCACACTCTCCAACTAGAAACCTTTTTATCATAGAAGTCAGGGAAAACCTGTGAGTTGCAAGTAGTTCTCACTATCAACACAAGATTCCATCTGAACTCTTGAGTTCCAGTCTTTGAAATAATAGCCTCTTGAAATAATAAATGTTGTACAATTACTTCGCAATTTTTAAGATTCTCACTAAAAAAAAAACAAATCACACGCACAAAAAAAAAAAAACCACAAAACCAAACAAAACCCACAAAAAAATTTACAACAAAGACACATACACACACACACAAAAAACCAACACACACACACAAAAATCCCCACAACAAAAAAACAAACTAAAAAACAAACAAAAAGCCTTTTCCTGGTTACTTTTCTATGAAAAAACTTCATAAACCAGAAAGGTCAAGGAAGACAGGATAAGTTGGGTATTTCACACATATCAGCAGATATATGTAAACTTCATCAAAGAAAAAAACACTGTAAAAAACAAATCAAAGAAAATCAGTCCCTTTCCAGCTTATCACAAAAAATTATAAATTTCCTGCACTACTTGAAGAGGCTTGGCAACGTCAGGAGAATATATCCTATTTAAGCCAGTGCTTCTCAGGATAAGGAGAGGAATTGAATTATCATCTGGAGCATCAAATGGTCCTCAAACCCATGGGGAATGTCTATTAATAAGCTTCCATTACTTGTCCAGACTAAGAAAGAATTCAGAAAAAGCTGTACATTCTTGCTACAATGTACATTTCTGTCAGCTTTGGAAACTTACTTATTGACCTGAGATTTCAGGTTATCTCTACACATTGCAGAAGTTGGTTCTGAGTTTCTGCTAGCATTATTTTTTTCGCAATATTTATTCATTGCAGACTGAGCTCAAACACATTTAGTACATAAAAATACGTATTTTTAATATTAAAAAATAGTCATAGTAGTATTATTTTTAATGACTTTTTCATCAGAGTCCAATATCTAAAATTATACAAAATACAAAAGAAGTTATAAGATACTTTCTTTAAAAAAAAAAAAACAAAAAAAAAACCCTACTTCACTTTTTTTGCACAGATTTGTCCTGGAAACATTTTTTCTCCTGGAACCTTTTTTATTTTCTGCTGTCAAGCTTTGTGAAGATGGCTCCACAGATCATACCATTGTCACATATGCTGTCTCTGTGGCATGAAGGATGCCTTATGCTAGTTTATAGACAATTGCTTGATGTTCTGGAACACCGAACATAAGAAGGACATGAACCTGTCGGAGCAAGGTGAGAGCAGGGCCGCAAAAATGATCAAAGGGCTGGAGTACCTCTCCCATGAAGACAGGCTGAGAGGGTTGGGCTTGTTCAGCCTGGAGAAGAGAAGGCTCAGGGGAAACCTTAGAGCAGCCTTCCTGTACCTAAAGGGGACCTATGAGAAATCTGAAAAGGGACTTTTTACAAGGGCATGTAGGGATAGAACAAGGGGGAATGACTTTAAACTGAAAGAGAGGAGATTTAGGCAAGATATTAGGAAGAAATCCATTGCTATGAGGGTGGAAAGGCACTGGAACAGGTTGCCCAGAGAAGCTGCAGATGCCCCATCCCTGGAAGCCTTCAAGGCCAGGCCGGATGTTGCTTTGAGCAACCTGGTCTAACGGAAGGTGTCCCTGTCCATGGCAGGGGGGTTGGAACTAGGTGATCTTTAAGGTCTCTTCCAACCCAAACCATTCTATGATTCTAGGACACAAATACTAAGTTCAGACAACAGGCAACTGTATTCCTTAAAATTCACAACTGACTTCCTTATAAACTACCTGTATCAAAATATATCGTTTTATTTATGTGTGAAATTAAAATCCTATATACTTCTGAATCTCAAGAGAAAACAGATTCAGTGTATGAAACAAACTTTTTTTGTTTTCAGAAATTTTGACTCATTTGCTGTCTAGGTGTTCTAGGTGTTTTACTCAGGCGCCCACAAGGTTGTATGAGGTTCCTCAGTATTCAGAAAAAACAAAGATCAGGCAGATTTGACAGCATGCATTCATCAGAAACCTAGTTTCCAAAATACTAGATTTTTAATATTTTCTTTTTTTTTTTTTTCAGGAGAGGTAGACTAGACTGATCATTCTTGGAAATGAATCTGATCAATTAGTTAACATAACTCTAAAGAATAATGTTTGACAGTTGAAGAAACATCAGCCAAAAAAACTTTTCTGACATAATTTAAACTGATTGGTTTCTGATAAGAAATTCAAGGTGCAAAAATATAATCACTGACTATACATTTTATATAAGTTTTATTAGTCATCTTAGAGTATATGGATTTTGGCTAACTTCCAATAAATTGCAGCAATGGTTGTATATTGTCCTGTATCTGAATGGTGTGCATCATGTTTTCCTCCTTGTAATTATCACAATGGCATGTTACTGCTTTTCTTAAATTCATACCAAAAAAAAAAAAATCCACCCAAAATTCTAATGATTTTACAAAAGGTCAGGTGGTACCTGCTGCAAAAGGAAACAGATAATGTAAAATTCAAAGAGATAAAAAAGGAACACAGCTTGGCAAAATGCGGTAGTTTCATTTCCAAGAGTCCCTTGTAACACTGAGCCAGATATGCTAGTATGCTCCAATATTTCTTGACAATTCTAGTGAAAGTTGATTTATTTGGCCAAAATATACCAGCAACTCACTATAACTTGTCTCATACTGTAGTCTAATGAGTTTGTTAGCCCTGATTTTTTTCAACTTTGACTTCAGAAGTTGAGAGAATAGCTCACAACAGCCAATTCCATTATGTTTATATCAAAGCATCTTTTACATAATTTAAATGAAAAACTATAAATCAGTAGTACTGTACTAAGAAAATGGACCCAGAGTCACTCTAAAGATTTCTGAAGCATAGAAAATGTTTTGAGGATGGTCCAAACGGCCTTTACTAATGGCTCAAAGTGAATAGGCTCCTCTGTTAATTCGAATTTGATGTTGGGAAGGCCATAGTGATTATAAGTGTTTACCACATAAAACATCCTAAAGCAAAAAATGCCACTTTGAAGATGTTTGAATATTTGTCTGATGGGATTTGGGAAACTGCTCAAATACTATATACAACCTTTTATCAGAAGACAACTAATTATACTGGTTCCCCAAAGTTAACATTACAATTGAAACTAGGTTACATTAGAGATTCACAGCTGAATTTATCTCATTTATCTGCTTCTAAAAGTCAAGCTTCAAATAGTGAGTCATACACACAGAGCGTTCCGAATCAAAAGAATTTTCAAAGATGAAAAGAGAAATCAGTGGAATGAATTACTACCATGAGGTACTTATTTAATAAATAACCTTGATGATAAATATTTAGACAGTTACAGTTGTGTCAGACTAATTTAACTTCTGAAGATCTGCAGAATTACTGGTAGTCTTTAAAACAAAGCCAATTTCCAATTATATAGGCACAACTTGTGAATGTATGTTCCTATTTCTCTTTCCAGTCTGTAAAAAAATCATTCAGCCTTTCTGTATCTGCTTTCCTAACTTGTAGAATAAGTATAGTGACACTTCCCCTTTTCCTAAGAGTTGAAAAATATGCAATATTGTGGTCATGGGACATTATAAAATTGATAAAAATAATATAAAACTTGTAAAAAATCTGTATTAATATTTTTTCCATTATCTTTCAAATTACATGTTAAGAAAACTACTTCAGTGTTTAACTCAGAATCAGAACTGGAAAATGGCTTTTTTTTTTTTTTTTAATAGTACAGGTTTGTCTGTGCTGGGTGTTAGCCTTTTCTAATGTCTGGTTTTATATTTCCATATACTTTTTAAATTTCTGATGTCTGATGATTTCCAGCAAAGTAGAGATTTTTGTTTAAGAAAAATTGAAACATATTCATCAGAAAAAGCCCGCAGTTTGCCTTGAAGTCTGTTCTCAGGTTTGTCTTTTAGTCTGCATTTGAAATTCAAATTACTGTCAAAATGACCTCATGTTCTTACTTAGCAAAATCGTTTGTGCTAACAAAGTGCTTCCTCTGCTTTACTGTATGTCCCTAAGGTAACTGTTTAACAAGATACAGTATAGCCATATTGCAGTAAATGGATGACAATTAGGTTGTGGCATTTTATCTCCTTCTTTTTAATTATTTTATTATAGAAAATCTGTCATGTTATGTAAATTTGCCATATTTCTTTGCATGGAAGAGTTTGTGCTAACTAGTTTGTATAGGTCAGTCTTGGGTAAAAAGTGTACTGAATGATTCACAGAAAAGAATGAGGAGGAGCAGGGCCTACAAGGATGCTGGGGAGGGACTCTTCATTAGGGACCGCAGTGGTAGAACAAGGGGTAATGGCTTCAGACTTAAACAGGGGAAGTTTAGATTAGATATAAGGAAGAAGTTCTTTACTGCGTGGGCGGTGAGGCACTGGAATAGGTTGCCCAAAGAAGTCATGAATGCTCCATCCCTGGCGTTCAAGGCCAGGTTGGACAGATCCTTGGGCAACATGGTCTAGTGTGAGGTGTCCCTGCCCATGGCAGGGGAATTGGAACTAGGTGATCTGACGGTTCTTTCCAACCCAAACCATTCCATGATTCTATCATATGGGGCTAGACAGGCTTCTAGCCTAAGTATGGCACTAGTTATGTTCTTTTGTCTCATTGACTCCCTGGTATAGGATTGAAAAGAACTAATTGAAAAAGCCTTTTAAACTACTCACTCAAGTTAAACTTTAAAAAAGTATTACTCTTTTATATTAATCTATAATGACGTCAGTTTGCTTACATCTTCAAAGCCTATGCTTGCTTTTATTTATTTATTTTTTTTTCTTCTTTTCAAAGGCTTTCTTCTTTTAATAGATATAGGATATGAAGTTCTGTCAAGGTATCAAACACAATAACTCTAAGCAGAAAAATGTGTTTGAGCATTAGTTCTCTCTGGTCTACATTGTTTATAAGGAAAGACAGCTCATATATTGCTTGTTATTAATATCCAAGAGTGCTGAATAGCAAAGAAGGAAACTTTTCTCTTACAGAAACCTTTTATTTTGACTCAGCTGAAAGTTAATATGCTATACTCTCAGTTAATAGATGATCAAAGACATAACTTAGTGTGAGGATTAAAGAGAGTTCTGCTGTGACCATCTTCATATATTCTGCATAGCAAGGTATTAATGCAAGCAAAGATAAATCCAAAAAGCCAATATTGATTTTAAAAATGAAACCATCTTTTCATCTAAAATAGGTGAATATGACAAAATGTCACCATGCACTTGAGAAACAACAATGAAAAGATAACAGCAGGAAATTAATTAGTTTTTTGAAAAAGTGAGAATTTATTATATCAGGTTCTGATTTAGGAAGCCATTCCTAGTCAGGAACACACTTTACTGTACGTTTAACTAGAAACATATTCACAAGTTCCATGAACTTTGATCAGCTATAACACATTCTTAAAGTTTAATAATAAAGCAGTGATTAATGCCTAATATTGTTCTTGCTAAACTCAATAGTTTTTGGCATGAACTGCAAACGAAAAAACCCTGCTTGATTCTTGCTTATAATTTCTCTTATAAAGCTAGTGTGCTTCTATTGTTCATGCTTAGTTTTAGTTCGTTTTTCTTTTATTATGTGAGTAAGAAAATCAAGCATTATGGTAATATTTGGGGTTTTTTATTTCCTTCTACATATTACATTTTTTTTAAAAAAAGGCTTACAAGTATGTCATCTTGAATGTGGAATGTATAAATTGGCTTGCTAGAAGATCCATGTTTTTAAATGAAAGCCTAGAAGTTTTTCTGGTCTAAGAATTATTTCCTCCTTTAGGTGCTTTATGAAGATTTCTACCATTTTATTCATAAAAATAGGGGGAGGGGGAATAATCGAGACTCTCAAATACCTACTTTTGATGTACGTATCAAGGACAGATAGTTGAATATGTAAATTTTAAAGGAATTACACCATGGAAATAATTATTGTAGAGAAATACTGCTGTGTATGGAAATCAGAGAAGTCAAGATTAAAATACAAGGGGATGATGCTATGAAGAAGTTAACATGAGGCAGTTAGACTGTGGGTGGATTTACAAGTAACATGGACTCTGCGTGCATTCTTATGTCACAACAAAACAGTATTTGAGCTAGTGAATTCCTCACTGTAAATGCGATATGCTGCTTTCATTACCTAAGATGCTGAGCATAAGGACAGACAAATATCCTGAAGTAGCCAGAGCACTGGAAATACTTACAATTCTTAATTTTATTTTCAATTACTTGGTCAGAAAACCACCTTCTAAGTATTGTATGTCAAAGATTTAGACTCTAAAGAATTCAGGTATCCCAGTTATATTCAACTGACTAATAAAAGTGTTCAAGAACAAATAGATCTTCATAAATATTTAATTTTTATGTTTATGCATAATGCATATATGTATGTGCATATGTGTATTGACTAAAATTTTTATGGTTTATGTTGTATTATAATATTATGAAGCATGAGATTAAGCAAGTAGGAAAATACAAAGCGTAGAGGCGATTCTATTCATCAATGTATGTGTAATGGTCATTTCAGCACCAATATACAATAGTGATAGATGTGATACGCTAATCAAACAGGCAAAGCTAATATCAGTTGAGTACACCAAACACTGCCACAAAACTGACAGCTATATGTTAGACCACCTTTGTTTGTAAAAGCTAGAGAGGGTCAGATTGGTAATAACATACTTTTTAAAATTAATCGTCCTTTGTGCTTTGAAATTCTCAGTGATGTGGCAAGGCTTCAGAATAGTGTAAAAGTCGCTGGATTTTTGCCAGCGAAAAGTTGTTGGAGCAAGGTTCATGTATATGTTTGAATTCCTTTCACCACAGGACAGTACATTTGCTAGAGACTGCCAAGGGAAAGCAGTGTACGGAACATGCTTATGTTTTGTACACCAGGCTGCTTACAAACCTAAAACAGGACACCTGCTGATAGGAAAAGCAGGGTATCTTGTAGTTCAACAGGTATCCCTACTGCTTTTGAATACAAAGGTGCCTGCATCCATTTTTTTGCAAGAACTGATTCCTAACAAACAAATAAGACTAATCTTTCATTTGATATTGTCCCAGTTAGTTACTTCAACGTAGCCTCCACTTTCTACGTCAAGCTTTGTGATTTCTATCTGTAATTTCATTTCCCTACTCCTTTTATTCACATTTACGGAAATCATAACATGAATTAAAGGGTTTAGGTAATCGGAGCAAGAAAATGAAGCATTTGGAAATATTTTATTGCCTTTGTTTTGTCTTTGGATAAAGGTTTTGAGCTGTAAAATGTCAGGTCTCATATGTATTTAATTCTTTATTCATTTTGGAACTAGATTATCTTAAGGTCCTTTCCAACCCTAACTATCCTAGGATTCTATGATTCTGTTTTGGTTGGAGACATGTGGATTAAAAAAATGAAATTTACATTAGAGATTTTGGTAAAATTATAATAGCTCTGACTTCTGTTGCATATATATTGACTGAGATTTCCTAGGATGCTGTTCTCACAGAATTCACTTGGATCGGAGGCTCTGGTGTATAATATAAGCCTACTATTTTATAAAACGTATGAAATCTATTCTATATTATTTTATCTTTCCAAGGAAAACTTACCATTTTACTCAGTTACTCTGTTTTGACTTGTTTTCTAATGAAGATGCATAAACAGACATCTGTTCCAGATTTAAATGGGGCAGCTTAAGAAGGAGGTATTCCAACTGTTAGTGTTGACCTGGAGAAAGCCCAAATATAGTTAAATTAGCACTGAAATCGATTGAGACCATTCACATAATTGGTAACTGTGGCTCAGCTGCTGAGAAGGAAATCTTCATTTTAAGCCATTACGGTCATTACCAAAATGATTGTCTGCATCATATCTTAAATTTACATGATTACACATTGAAAAATTTTTAATCCTCTTTTGTGCAAAGAGTAACAGAATGGACAGGTTCTGTTCCTGTGCACATGCATATGCATACATATACATATATACCTATATTTATATACATATGCTGCCTGACTTTTCTTATGAAACTAATGTTCATTATTCCCTACTAATTGTAGCTCTGGACAATAAGATCCTTTCTGCATCAGAAAAATACATTCGACAATCAGCAGTGGAAGTCTTGAAACAATTCTTCCATCTAATCTCTTAACGTAGCATAGCAATAACTTTTTAAGAAAACGTAGATAGCTGCACCTGTCATATTCTGCTTATGGAAATCATCAAAACCCTAGGAAACTTCTCTTATAGAAGAAGTTACATCAATGTTAGTTACACCAGCTATGGTTCTTAATCTTTTACCACAATTCTTCAATATAGTTTTCATGTTCTGGATTGAAGTTATAGACTACAAGGCCTCTTCAGCTAATGAATCTGTGAGAAATAGCTTATTATATCAACACTAACATTCTGAGGCTATTCCCTTTTGTGTGCCAGGCCACATGCCAAACCTTATTGGCTACAAAAGTAGCAAAACTAGCAAACTCTAGGCAAGGAAAGGGACTATCATCTGTCATATTCTTTTAAAACCAACATTGTCCTACATTCACTACCACTTGTTTAATAGAACTCTGAATGTGCTGTCCCCATGAGAACAGCATGTCACAGATTATTTTCATAGATTTTTAGTTAAGATGCTTTTCTCTAAGAAATCACCTGAAATTACCCTTCTTTCCTATCACTTATTATAAAATTTCCATTTTAACCAAACTGAATAAAAAGCTTTTGCCTGCCATTTTTATATCATGAAATCACAAGAAATCCGTATTTCTAGGTACTTGCAATGTTTGCAGAGTTCTCCTGACATTTTGGACCTACTTCTCTGGTGGCTTTGGACTAATGCAAATTGAAAGCAAAACATGACCTCTCAAAATTATTGTGTTTCAAAAGCTACTATTTACTCTGAAAATGACTGAATAAAATGAAAAGAATGAAGCTGAAGTTCTCAGAGTTCAATGAAAACTGCCTGTGTTCTCATGTCAGCATTTTTCTTGTTCCCCTTCTTTTCTTATTTCGTCTTAAAATACAGTTCTAAGTATGACTGTTTCCTTTTTGTCTATATGAGAACAAAGAAATATCAGCCTGTTGCTGCACAACAGATGCACCATAAAATAAAAAAAAAAAAATCCCATAATGTCAGAATAAAAAACTAATTATTTGAATTCAATCAGAATGAAAATATTAGGTGACCATCTACCAATATTGATATCCTCAAATTATGAGCAATATGAACAAGTAGAAATCAAAAAATATGGCCAAATGGGATATTGAGAATTTAAAACAAACATTCACCTCCTCAAAGCAGGACTAGTAATCCCTAGATGATTACCAAGAATGTTTAGCTAGTCAGTAATTGAAAAAATCCTGGTGATATGATTTCAACAACAACCATAGTGTATTTAGATCAGTGTTTAGAAACATTTTCCCAACCTCCAGCCTTAACCTCTTTACAAGAATGTAAAATAACAATTTAATGTTCTTCTTATTCTGAAGGAGACAGTTTTTTTGTTTTCTCTTTGAAGACTGCTATCACATTTCTTCCCAGTGTTCTCTTCTAGATGAATATACCCAAATAAATTATAGAGTAATTTGTCACCAATTTCAGAGATAACTTCAGGGATTTGCCTTTTTCAACCATGATGCAAAAACATGAAATAATTTCAGCACTTAAATCCAAGCATAAGCATAGAAGAACATTGATAAAGGTACACATTTGGAAAAGTCCCTGTATTGTGCTTGAGCTCAAGTAAATGCATCAATTTTCATATTATGTAATCTGTATGATGATAAATATGGAAAAAAAGAGACTGAATAATAATGACTTGCTGAGTTGAAATTAAAGATCAGTATTAAGAGCTTTTTGCTATCAGCATGCTAATGAAAATTACTGTATTTTTGTACATATTTTCATTATTTATTTCATAATGCCTGTGCATCAACAAGTACTTCTTTAACACTAAATGTAGTGTTGAAAAGCAGTGCAAGTAGGGACAAGAAGACAAGTAGTACAAGCAGTCATAGAAGAATGGTTCAAGGGTTATAGTAATATATAATTTATTTTCTACAAAATAGAGGTGGCTTGGATTCTCTCTCTCAATTCTTTGATTTGTTTTATGTAATTTACACAGACTTTGGGCTGGTGCTGGACTGAGGTCTTAGAGTAAATAACTTTTTTATAAGGCAGTTATTTCTCAGTCCTAGTCTTGCAGTATGTTTTTCTAACTACTACACATCATATTAATTGAATTAAATTCAGTTTGTACCTTTATGTTTAATAACCATACATATGAGCACCAATTTCATTGGAGTCTCTGCATAACTGCTCAACAGGTTTTCTTTTTTCTTTTCTGACTATGAGAACAACGATGTGTGGTCAGCTGGTCAAATACCACCTCATTCAGTCCTGATGTTCTCCGGGAGACCCCTGAAGTGAGTTATCACAAATTGACACTGTCCTTTCACTTCTCTTTTATTTTTTTAACAAAACAAAATGTTGGAAACAACATACCAAAAGTTCTTTTAAAAAGTTATTAAACGAAAACATTAGCATAGATAACTTCAAATGCCACGAAGCATTCTTCCAATGCAGTGGCTAAATTACGAGCTGAATTTGAAATGTTTGGGTTTAAAATAACTAACAAACACCTTTATTTGCTACCTAAGTTCTGCTGTGATGTTGCTATTGCAATAAGATATTGCTAAATACTCAGCATGGATATGTTTTTATAAATTATTCACCTCTAATACTCAATTATCGGATCCTGTAATACTATGAAACAATAATTTTGCAGATATGAAACAAAATACTTATTCTGTCACATACTAAATGTTGACAAATATTGTCTCTCTAAAAAGGTGATCACAAAAACTAATATCAATTGGCATAATTTTGGCTAATGTTCAAAAGCTCATATTAAAAGCTGGAATATGCATCTTTTAAGACTTAAATCCAGGCATACTAAATGTATACTAAACAAAACACATAGTAAATGAAAATTTCTGTTGTAAAGGCTGCACTGAGTTGCTAGGAGTTAAATCATCTTGCCAGTAGCAAAAGATATTGACTCACTTGACTCTTGTCTAGATATCAGTAACTGAATACTTCTAAATACTGTTTTAAAGTCCTCTACATGACTGTTGATGCTGATCATTTAGAGAGGAGGCTGCTGTGCTTTCAGAACTCTCACTGAAGGTATCTCACTGAAGTATCCATGGAATGATAAAAACAATTCATCTTGCCACAGAATCATAGTAAAATCATAGGATGGTTTGGGTTGGAAGACACCTTCCACTAGACCAGGCTGCTCAAAGCCCCATCTACCCTGGCCTTACTAGATACCTAACAAATAAAGATATTTTCCATGTAAAAAGGAAGTTAAATTTAGTGGTGAAAATTAAGTTAGAATTCAGACTACTGTTTTGCATTATCAACATAATTCCAAGATTATTGAGAGACCATAGGGTGGACTTAGACTGACATGTGACTGATGAGGTGGAAGTATGAGTATGAGAGCCATTGAACACCATGAATTTTCATAATAGGTCATCATTACGAAAATACCTGTGCTGAAGGACATTGTGCTGATGCAGAAAATCTTTTCTGCGGTTAACAGAACTTTTATTTTGCCGTGCAATGGTTAGAAAGAAGGACTGTAGTGTCTCCTAGATAGAGTATTTGTAGACTATGTAAAAGCCTTCTACAGTGATAACACATTGCAGATTTTTCTAGCAAAAAAATGAGGCTGGAGGAAATTCTGCCTGTCTTTCAAGTCATTGAACTGAAAAAGAGCTGCTTCAGCAGCTATTTTTGAATGACTTTGCAGTTCTAATCTTCTGCCTGTCTGAGAGACAAAAGGACTAAAGGTATCAAAAAAAAAGGTTATTCACGATCTGGATGGGAGAAAGTGCATCCTCGGAAAATTTGCAGATGATACCGAGTTGCTAAAGTGGATTATATACCACATGGTTGCCATTGGAAGGGCCTCAATAAGCTGCAGAGAATAGGCCACCAGGAACCTCATAAAGTTTAACAAAGGTAAATTTGAAGACTTGCAGCAGGCTAGTAAAAATTCTGTATGCCCATACAAGCTGGAGACCACCGGGCTGGAAAGCGGCTTTATAGAAAAAGACCTGCTGGTTGTGGTGGAAACCAAGTTGAACACGAGACAGAAATGTGTTCTTGCAGCAAAGAAAGCCAACAGCCTCCTGCACTGCATTAGGTAGAGAATCACCAGCAAGTTGATCCTTCCCCTCTACTCAGCCCTGATGAGCCCAAATTGGAAGTCCTGTGTCCACTGTTAGACTGTCCGGTACATGAGAGGCATGGAAATTTTGGAGCAAGTTCGGAGAAGGGCCACCAAGATGATTAGGGGATTAGAGCATCTCATATGGGGACAGTCTGAGAGCTGGGGCTGTCCAGCCTGGAGAAAAGAAGGCTCTGGGATGACTTTGTCAACATGTATAAGTTCCTGATAGGGTGAGTAAAGAAGACAGAGCCTAGCAGTCATCCAGTGACAGGACAAAAAGCAATAAGCACAAATTGAACTACGAGAAATTCAAACATAAGAAAAATCTTTTCTACCATCAGAGAGGTCAGAGACTGCAACAGGTTGCCCAGAGGTGGGTTCCCCCTCCCTGGAAGTGTTCAAGGTAAGACTGGATGCAGCTTTGAGCAACCTGATCTAGCTGAAGATGTCCTGCTTATTGCAGTGGAATTAGGACTAGATGTTCTTTAAAGTCCCTTCCAGCCCATGATGATTCTATAAAACACTGGAACAGTTTGCTTAGAGTGAACATGGAGTCTCCACACCTAAAGATATTAAAAAAGCAAGTGTACATGGTCAGAAACCAACTCTACATGGTCCTGGGTAACCTTTTGTACATGGCCCTGGTTTGACAGCTATGTAGGGTTAGACAATCTCCCAAGGTCCCATCCAACCTCGATTATTTTATGATTCTATGAAAAATAGCTTCAAATCCCAGCATTGCCCGGTGCCATTGAGCTGTTTGAGTTAGATACAGTATTTATGCGGACTTAACAAACGATTGCCTGTTACTGTACATGTTGAGCCGTCTGTGTTGAAAAGAAGGCTGTAAAGTACTCCATTTTCTCCAAGGTGCCTTCTCACAAAGATCACAAAGTAAGAAATAAGAAAGAAAATTAGAGACAGCAATATTAATAGACATGCCCATTCTTTGAAATTTTTTATAGATATATGTGCAAGATTATTCCCTATTTGAGTACTGTAGTGATCAAAAAACTACACAGCTTCTAGAATATTCTGATACTGTAGTCCAGTATCTGCAGAGAGCAGTGTAGTGAAGATCATCATTGTTTTGACACTGTCATTGCTGGATATGATTATGTGTTAAGTTAAAATATTGTCCTTTAGACTGAAAAAGTTGTGCTGTTGCTTCATAGCTGGCATCTACCTTATCAGTCATCAGTAAAAATTACATATATCTTACTTTGGAGATGTTCAGCCAATAATTTCCAAAAGTCATTTATTTCATAGAGTGTGAAATAGATACAGAACACACTTTCTTGGATACCAGACCAGGAACAAGGCGCTCCTGGCTATAGTACAGAAAGGACACTGGTTCAATTGCTGTTCTAGTTTGTGTACCTACTATATTCAAGCAGTTTTGATTGATGGACTGGTCAGGAAAACACCAAAGAGTTATATCTATAAGGACAACAGAACAAAAATCCCCAGACAATTTCATATTTCATCACCAATGGTGCTTAGCTGTTAAGGATAACTCTAAAACTGGACTGAGGAGAATTAAATTATTGCCTGGCTTAGCACTCCATATATATGCTGAAAGCAGGACAGTAATTGTATATAAGCTTGAAATATTATGGGTGCTTATCAAAAATCTTAAAGGTTTCTATAGATTTGCAGTCCAGAATTCAAATGCCAAGGGTTAACACGGATACAGATGGCTGTAAATATCTACCACAGTCTAGTACTTAACTAGACAGTGACAGCCTTTTTACTGTTTCATTCATTACATAGAGTGACTGGTACTAATTCTATGAACAAGTATTTCATAATTTTGCTTCTTTATGTTCAGGGTATAGCCCTATTGTAATGACAGGTACCTTAATTACTTTTTTAATTTAATTTGTTATGAAGAGAGAATTATTCACTTTTCATGGGTTTTTATGATGTCCATTGCCAAAGAACCCAATATTTCCCAAACTTCCCACCAGCTTGTGACCAAACTATATAAAATTATCCCATCCTCAATCACACAGATGTATTGAGGTTGTCTCTCAAACAGAAGCAGGCTTCTAATGTGAGACACCCTGGATGCCATTTTTAAAATGCTTAGCTCTTCTGCTGTTCAGAGCACAGCTTTCTTATTTGCATCATAAAGAGGGGGAGGAGTATACTTTGTGACTATATCTGATGTGCTTAGTGTCACATAAGCCCTTTCATCAAAGGCAGCAATGAGTTGCAGTTTCTTGACAAGAATCAGCAGGAAGATGAGAAGCGGCCCCTGTTCAGTTTGTTCAATAGCATGGTAGACCAGAATACAACGCCTCCTGGAAAATCAGCCACATGTGTTTTACTCCTTTCAAGTTAAGATGAGCCTAGGAACTAGGTCTTTCCCTTCCCAGTTTAGTGCTCTAATGAGTAGGCATTTGACTAAAGGCTAGAGTCTGGACTGCAGGAGCCTATATCCTGAGTGAATAGAGGTGCTTACTATTTGAGTCAAAAGTTTGTTCTTCAGGGAGCGGCAGTTCTTCTAGATAGCTGCCTACTACAGATTTCTGAGGATCCTTCTCTTGATCTGTAAAGCTCCTTTGATTCATTATACAGTTTTTCTTTTGGGGCATTTTCTTCCCAATTTGACTGTTTAAGAAACTTACTCTTTCCTTCACTTGTCCTAATGGCATAAGTCATTGTGTCCCATGAATTGTAAATGCCAGCAGAGTCATTATGAAATATTGTGTAAGTCAGTCTCTAACTATACATATAAGCATACATATATATGTGTTATACAACCTGTAACTTCTCTGAAATCACCGTTCTGCTAAAGCAGAATCCATTGCTTCAGACAAACAAACAAATAACATCGTATGTCTTGAAATTCTGTTTAGGAGTGATTTTATTAAAAAAAAATTAAAAATTGCCAGGTTAACTGTATTTGTTGCTTGCTCTCTCACTGAAAGCATTCTGATTAATAGTTCCTCAATTGTGATTTTTACAATTTAAACACTTCATTCACTCAGAATAGGTTTCTAGGCTTAAGTGAAATTACTTTTTTTCCTGTGGCAGAGATCCAGCATATTTTACAACCAATTCACAATAAAAGCTCAGGACACTGCTCATCCACATGCCACATTTCACACAGTGTTTACCTCATTAGTGCCAGTGGAGAAAGCCCAAGAGCCAAGGCATTTTCAATATACTGTTTTTCAATAACTTAACACAAACAGATTTTTGACTAGTATAACATGTAGAATTAAGGCATGTTGATAACCAGAATATATCATTAATGCTTTCCTAACTGTTCCTTCCTTATTAACCTAATGAGCTAACTTCTAGGTTGCTGACTACCCTTGTCATCACACAAGCAATTCTGGCATCACAGATTTATATGACTCTCTAGCATGACAAGCTGATTCTGCTGATAGGAAGGGGAAAAAAAGATTAATCATGTAACGAAAGATGTTGACAGAATCATTCCCACTTGGTATGAAGGTTATTTGAAAAATAGAATTTTTGTTTCTTGGCTGAGTCAACCCACTTCTTTTCAGTTTATATCTGTAACAGTCAAGCCCAGTCCTGCTAAACACATGCTCTGCTTCTGCCGGCTTCAATGTTCAGCATTTTTCAGGATCAAAACCCAAGGTAACACAATTAAAAATCCAGTCCAGCACAAAGCTGCCTTTTTTTTTTTTCCTTCTATTGCTCTTTCAATTCTGGGCTTCCAACAAGGATTAAAATATGCTTGAACCCATTATTCTTGTAATTTTTATACATATATATATTATATATATACGCACAGACATATAAATTAACCTTAGTGACATTTCCTAAACATGCATAGATAATAATGTAGATAAGTCATTGCTGAATAGTACGCTGAAATTGCAGTAGTTGAGGAGACAGAGCAAGAACATTCCTGATATAGAAAAATTGTTAAACAGTCATTCAGACAAAAAAAAAGTCTTTTCATTGCTCATATCTGTCGTGATATTCTTAAACAACTTTCTAACTGAAGACTGACTGAAATTAGACTGAGCATGTGTCTCCAGCTTATGCACACTGGATAAAATTGTTAAAAACACAGAGAGATAGACATTTTTTTTATGCCTGTCATAATTTAATAATGTAAGCATAATGAATACCTGTCTTATAGAATAATACTTTTAGGATATTACCTTTTGCAGCTAATCAAGTTTTCTTAGGTCTGTGCTCTTTTAACTGATTATCCTGAAAATATAAAAAATGGTGATGTTAATACAAAAATGTATAATTGATTTTTAATTTAAACAACAAATGATTGTTAACTATGTATTTTAATTTTCAAGGTAATTTGCTTATACTACAGAAAGTGACTACAGAAAGTATCATGGTATGCAATAAAAGCACATTTGGGTCATCTCTGTTCTTGATGCTACTTCAGTAAAACAAAGAAAATGGAAAAAACCCACAATCCCCCCTAGAATAGTTGTTGTCAGCCATAGATAAATAAAAATGATTGAACACTGTTCTGGGAAAAATGAAAGAACAGAGCAGTGAAGAGCATTTAGGTCTGGCCTACATGACATCATACCTGAATATTCACGTCTAGTCAACAAAACTGGCCACACAAATCAGAGCTTACAAAGTCAGTAGAAAAAAGATGTTTCTTTTTAAATAGTTTTTATAAGGGTACCCAGAATACCTGTGTCTGTTTCTATCCTTTTCGCCTCTTATCTTCTAGTTTCAGTATTTTCTGAACACCCTTAGTTTCTCTTTCTTCATCCTTCCCATAAGATTTGCAAAGAAATTAGAAATATTTGAATATGACTCCCATTTCTGAGTAAGCCTTTGTAATGCCTCTTCAAAGGATAAATTTTCAAATAAGGGATGCTGACTACAGAGAATATTTAGCTTTGTCATATCTATGTTTTATATCAAAACTCAGTGATGGAGGGCAGGAGCAAAATTCTCCCATGAGTTGGCAAGGTATTTTCAGAAAAGTTCATTCCTTCTATTTTGGAAACATTTATTGTAGCTACCATCAAACTTCATAGCTCACCAATCTGAGTCAACTTAGAAAGTCCTGAATTATGCTCATCTTGGAGCAGTGCGTGAAGTAAACGCAAAAAACCTTTTGCTCAAGACCAGTCACAATACAGCGTAAAAAAGGCACCTAATTTGTAGTTCATGTACCAAGTTTCTACTAATACTGATTCAAGCCTACATGAATTTACATAGGACTTTGTAGTGTTCTCTGAATTATTCTCAGTCATTATTTGGCTGCAGAATAGCATGATTACTTAAATAATATTGAAATTATGAAGAAATAAATAGCAGCTTATTATATTAGGACCAATTTAACAACTTAAATATTAATTCTTCTGTTATAGATTTCTGAACAGACTTTTTTCAAATAAGTAATTTTTCTAATAATGTACAAAATATTGAAATAACTGTGACTCCTTACAGAAATCAGCCATGACTTTTATCTTAATTTTTATTGCAATTTATTAAAGTAATAGATTTCTTACATCACTTAAATATCAGTTACTTCTATAGATGCATAATGTATTATCATTTTTTTTCGGTGTTTCTTATAAGAACAGCAGCCAGATAGCAATCATTAATAGATGTAATTAAAAAAAAGGTTTAGAAAAAAAGAAGAGCAAGAAAAATTAAACAGTTTGTGTGTGCTGTTCAGTGAACTAACTCTATTTTCAAAATACATCTGGTCCCCAAAACTCTTCAGATAGTATGTCATATGGCTCTGAAGTCTTATCCACACAACTAATTACTTGGACCTGGGGAAATTTTGAGAGAGTTAAAAATGTTCTCTCTATTCTTCTGAAGTGGTCTTTGCTGTATTGACTGTGGCATTTAATTAAGCAAAATTGCTGCTAACAGTCTAACTATATATTTTCCAACAAAGGTGACAACTTTTTAGACTAAGCTAACAATGAGAAGATTTATTCTTTTCTCTCCTTGCTCAGATATTTCTTTCCCTCTAGTTTATATTGCTAATGAAAAATACTCTTCTACTTCAAATGCAAGGTACTTCAGCAGTCCTTAAAAATGTAATATGCTAAAGTAAATAATGCTCGGAATTTTCCCAGTACCATATTGACAGCTTAAAGTTTGAAAGAAACCTGGAAAATTTGATAAAAATGGTTCCTTTTTTTTCCTCTAAATACTCACTCTTATGAACTCTTTCTTCTTTCTGGAAGTAAAAAATCATACCAGTATTTTACTTCTGTAGAATCTAATTTAAGCCTATAAGTGAAACTTAATGCCTTTTTTCTCCCTGATACATTTCTATGGATACTGAAGCTAGCTGTACAAGTATAACAATCATAAAAATAAAGAAAACATTTACAAATGTTGCATTTTTAGAAATTTTTAAAACAGATCAAAGAGGACTTATATGGAAGTCCTGCAAGACATTTTCCAGAATCCTAAAGCTTGCATCCAAGTCTAGCCACAGAAGTAGCTTCTTGTCAATGTCACTCCATTGAAGATCTGATATCTGGAATTTCTTTATCTACCCTTCCCTTCAGCATTCCTTATGGAACCTGATTATAAGCCACAAAAAGGTGAAAAGGTGTTGTAAGATTTGTCTGTATTCAGACTTAAATGGTAGCATGATGCTATATCCATTACATTCTACTTGAAATCCCTCAGGTGCCTGCATATGGACTCAGTCCTGTAGAAGGGAGGAGAAAAACTACCTGTGAAATTATTGCACTTTTCTATGAAGAGTGCAGCCTGCATGTGCCAAAATGTTCTGACCTTTGTGACTATGCCCACTATAGCAACACCTAGTCAGGAATGCAGATGAACTGGGAGAAAGCACAAGCGCAGGCTAATAGGGAAATGTGATGGTGCAAGTAAAATAAAGTTTTAGATTTCAGAACAGCATTTCTAGCCTTGCAATATCTGAAAACCTTAGACTTCTAAGAGGTTGACACTGATCGGCATCTGAGTAAATAAAATGGTAGTAATTCCACTGATAGAGGCAAATGGCATTACTACCAGCCTGCAAGGCTTTAAACCATGTTCAGGTTCTCATCAGTTACAGTAGTTTACTTTCAAATGTTACAAATGGCCTATTAAACTTGGAAGTATTAACAAAACCCTATGGAAAATAGTTATTCAAAAATTCAATGTTAATGCTCACACAAGCAGACTTTGTATTTTAGAAGATGTGAAAGTATTGGAAGGAAGAGCAGGGTAAAATAAAGCAAGGAAATATAAATGGTAAATTTTTATCTATAACTTCATCAGAAAATTTTATTCTGTTGTGATTGGGGTTTCGCAGAGCCAGGAGTTAGAGAAGGATTTTGTTATGATGAATAAAAAATCAAGACCTTATTAAAGCCAAAAATCTTCTGTGGGTTTTGTTGATATCATTACTCTTTGGAGAGTTGTGACTCAGTGGCAGCTGTTCTCATTGTACCAAAACTCTGCCACCTTTTCTGTGGGACTGGTAAATGAAACATGATATCCATTTGCTATAATAGTCTTGTTAGGTAAAAGTCCAACAGCATTTCAGTAAATCATACTACAAACAAATTATCCTTGAATATTTGTGAGCCTTCAAGTGAATATATGTTTGCACTGGAAGAAGAATAGCAGTAAGTTTCCAGTCTGACAATTGAGCCACATAATTTTTGCTATCTTAAATCTATGTGAGCATCATTTTAGCATCCGGTATATTTAGTAGGAAAATTAAAAAATACTATGAGCCTTAACAAATAAAAAGAAGCAATATTTATGACGTAATGGAATTATAAGTGTATTATTAAGATATACATTAAAATCGGAGTGTATTAGTACTCCAAATGTATCATTTTGTATACTGAATAAAGTCAAATAAAAAACCCCATATAACTTATGAAAAGAATTGGTTTGTTCATTTTTTGAAAGCTGTGCAGGCTTGAGAGATTTGTTCTCCAGTCTCAGTTGCTGACGATATGGAAAAGTTTTAGCTGTTTCCTTTGCCTTAGGAAGAAAACTTTAACAGATAAGTCTGTCTGAAAATTCGTATTTTTCAATTACCACTGACTATATATTTTTATTATCATATAGGCAAGATTAAAACAATCTTTAGACTTTAATGCTTAAAAGTTATTTCAAAAGTTATTTCACAGCAGTAAATGAGCAGGAAGGTTCTTAAACAGTCTTCATTCTGATAGAGCTCCTGGAAAGGTTGTGGTATGACTCTTGTGGAAGAGAAATAAACACTAGCATCTAGCTACACAGACTTAGTATGATTCTTAAGAATAAAACCCCACAGTGACTTTCTGAAAAGTTCTAATTAATTATAATGAAACAGAAACAGAATAAATTTTGTCATTTCTTTACATTTTGCAAGTATTTAGTAAATTAAAAAAACCCCAATATTTTCAATAAGAACCATTTTCTTCTTGAATATTCTATTTTCTCTAGTGGTTTTTTTTTTTTTGTTGTTTGACCAAATGACTTTTTCATATAAGGAAAACATAAATTGGTCCAACCACATAGGAAGAGGCACCAAATAATTCCTGATTTCTTAAAGAGATGCTATCAATTTAAAAATGTTTGCATTTTCCTGAAATATCTGCACAGTCTACTGCCCTATACTTAACCCTGAGTCATATGAATATGTGTAGTAAGTTGTTGTACCTTTTTTCCAGAAGTAGAAATTTAAGATTACAAAAGCATTCAAGATTATTCTTCCTGAAAAGAGTTAAAAAAGGAAAAATCAAAACTAAGAGCCAAGCCATGTATCTGTATTTCCATTTGTTCACTTTATAATTTTGTCAGACTTTGTATAAGGCCACTTTCCTTTTCTAAAGGCCACTACAATGTACACCTTAAAAACTATTTCTGATACCTATCATCAACCACTCCACAATTCTAAGATGATAGGCACACCAAGCCTTACTGAGAATTGGGTTTTATCATTTTACATTCATCCTTCTTTAATTTCTCCCCCTTCATTTTTTACCTCTCCCTGTATGTTTAGATACAAGCCCACTCAAGTTCAGTCTTTATATTTTTAACTGGATAACCAGTATAATGGAGCCAGCATGACCAACTGAAATCATTAAACACAAACAATACATGTCATCAATGATCATTCCTGGCTGGTCAGTTGATTGCTTTCTCATTTGACGGAAAGTCATCCCCAGTTTGTAATTTGGGTTTGTTTTTTTTGTTAACCAAGTCCCTATTAGTTAGACAACTCTTAATAAATTTGCTTTGGAAGTTGGAAAATTACAGAAAATGAAACTTTTCCCTTGAACTGACATGTTTGGTTTTCTTTGTAAAGACTTATTTCCCACACTGCTTTTCTCTGTTATCGCTGTCAACAAACACATCACTGAGTTTGGCCCAGGAAACTGGGGGTTTTGTCCCACTTTGTTGTCACTGCTGGAAACAAATCTTGATTTCTTGCCAGCTACAGCAATGACAAAGCAATGCTAAAAGACTGGGAAAGACAGTAGCCATGTCACCAACACAACGAACTCTTCTAATATAACTCTCACGTGACTTACACTCAGAGATTACTTCTAGGCCTTCCAGCAAAGTTAAAGCTTATATTAGAAAACCCACCATATCAAAACTGGTAGTGAACAGTAGCAGTGCTGACCCTGTGAGCATAGATGCTTAGGCAGCACAAAGGTAGTTATAACCGTCTGTCTTCGAAACGTATCTCCATGCATGCACTGCTGTGGGGCTCTGTGTTCTACAAGATTTTAAAAACATTTTAAATGGGTTCAAGTTTTACTACAGCTACAAAAAACACTGAATTTTATTCACAAAACTTTTACTTATCTTTGGGTATCTAAACTTCTGCTGCTAGAGAAGCAGCTTGGGGCCAATGCTGATGTGTCGTGTTTTAACCCAGGACATGATGTTTCTTAAATGTGTAGTGCAAAATTTTTTCCCCAGTCTTAAAAGGCATGCAGAGGAATTGACCTCTACCTCCTCCATATGCTTTTCATTCAGCTCTTCAAACAGGTCTTACAATAACATTTAATCCCTGATTCTGAGTCACAGCTAGATTCCTCATTTTTTTGCTGTTACATAGGGCGTAGAGAGAGATGGAATTCAATATAGACAGGAATCTCTAGGCTCTACAGGTAACATTTACTTTTTCTTCAGAAGATGAATAGAGAACCAGAGTTCAGAAGGATGCGAATGTCTTAACAGAGCTGTACTTTCTCTGCAAACAGGATGTATATTAGCAGTTTCGATCAAGTCTACTTGAAACTGTGACTTTTTATTTTTTCCTTACTTTTCTTTTTATATTTTTTTTTCTGGTATGCTTTATTATGGACCAATAGCTTATGGAAGAAAATTAAAAACTGAAAACTCATTGAGCTATAACAGTCATGCAAGTTAAACAGTACTAAGTCTGATAAATATTTACATGCACCTCTATTTTGTCACAACATGAAACCATCCAAAGAGAAAAAAACCCTATAACTAACTTTATATTGAAAAATAGATTTAAATGATAAAATTTAGTTAAATCTTAAAATTGGAAATACATTTAAACCTTAACATTTAAATCACTTTAAAAAAATTCAAAATTGTGCTAGATCTTCAGGTGCTTTAATCCAGTGTAATTTCAGTACACTTCAAGGGGACAATACTTATATACATAAACAAATAACAGTTGTTTATTTCTTTAGTTAAGCACTTTTCATACTAAATCAGTAGTAATTATCTTGGTATGTACTCTCTTAAGAGGTGAGGGTTTGTAATTAAAACCCTATGTAAGATGAAGAGATGCACCTCTTCTTAAGGCGAGCACGAGTTTTAGATATCCTTCCTATTTCATGACAATATGAGGATTCAGGTGCCAAGTCATGGAAACATATTTCCAGCAGCAACACAGGGCATCTTGGTAAAGTTATTTAGAACTTGTACCAAAGATCTACTTTTCCTCAGGTATGGATGTTCTTGACTGATATGGGTTGTACAGTTTGAATTTTGCCAAGATGGAACAGATGATCCTTGACGTCGGTTCCATCCTGGTATTCTATGATTCTAGGATTTATCCTGGTGAACACACTTTCCTTGGACATAACATAACTTTGGTTGCAAGCAACTCCTCTACTTTTCTCTGATCAAGAATCAATGATGCACAGAAAATTTTCTTAACTTGGCAATAGTCCAAAGGTTCCTAATTTATGGCCAGAGGGTACAGCTAGCAGTTGTACAATTTGGCAAAGAACAATAATAGTTTATTTAGCTGTCCTTCCTAGCAACACTTCCAAATGTATATCTTTCTTCAATTTTGAAAAAATATCATCTGTCCCAACTCCCAGTTTACTAGTTTTATCTTCGTCAACAGGAATAACTTTTTCATTCAGAACATAGCATATACTAAAACCAGAACTGCAATCTTGTCTTTCCATCTGAATAAAATGTAGAGACATTCCTGTAGTACATCTCTAGATAAATATATTCCAATACAACAGATGAGAAATCCAAACAAGAAAGGTGTTTAGGGCTATATTTTCTTTTTTAAAGTTCGTGTAATGCTCCTTGACAGAGACAAAAAATCTGTTTGTATCATTATGGGACAACACTTATTGTTTACAACATACCTGACTAGGAAAGAGAGATGTTTTCTATTTATCTAAACTTCTAGGTTCATATAGGAGAAGATCAGGAAATATTTATAAAATAAAAAATATGCATAAAAATAAGGGAAGAAAATTTTTATGCCCTCAGGTTATCTTCTGTATTGAGTGAGAGGGAGAGAGAGAAAGAACTACAACAGATAACAAAAGGCACTGGGGAATGAACAAAAGAGAGAAAAGATTAAAGAAGAAGTGAGAACAGAGTCAGAGAAGCGAAGAAATTAAGCAGTTAGTGTAAGCAAAAAGGAAAACCCTAACTGACTGGAAGCCAGAAGTGGTGCATGAAACAGAAAAGAAATATTTCTGAATTCACCTGCTTAAATATCTCAACAGACAGAAGAGTGGGATGATTAAAATGCTATGTCCCAAACAGATGTCTTCCAAGTAACAGCTCATTCTCTCTCTCTTTTCTCCCTCTACCTGTCCTCAAACTTATCTATCTATTCATTCTTATACATCATTTTTCAAGTTATTATGAGAAGATTGGTTGTCTGCTCAAGCTAGTGTGAAGTAATAAAATAGTAGAGACTACAGCTTTATATCTCCTTGACATTCAGGAAGGGGTTAACAGGGCAGAATTTGGTGTTATTTTAGAAAAAGTAAAAAAATATGAAGGTGACTGTGTCATTATTAGGAAACTACCTGAGAGTATCCCAAAGCATAGTAAAGCATAGAGTAGTTGCAGAACTACACTGAAAAACAAAATATTTAATTCTAAGCCTTCTAGTCAAAATAAAAAATAACTATCTTAGCTTTTATTTAGGTCATATTTCTTGTCAAATCCTATGATATTATCCCTGATAGAGTTAGAATTATAATTAATGAGGACTATTCTGAGGATGCTAGGCAGAACAGAATTGTCATATCTGTATATTAAAAGAATTGACAATTCTGCAACCTTTATCGTGCAACCATGTAAAACCTATTCTACCATAGTATGCTTAGTAATAGATGGTGTAGTCCAGCATAATCCCTTTTTGGCATAATATGTATTATTTTTCCTTGCAGAGGAAGTTATGTCAGAAAATAGAATCAGAGGGAAATATAAGACTTACTTAAGGAGTAAGTCAGAGAGGAACACCATCACAGCCCTGACAGAGAAGATATAACAAGGAGTCTACAAACTAGATACATTTCCTAGATCTTTGGTCTTGTATTCTCACTAAAATCCTGACAAATTTACTTACAACATTCACTGCTCTCAGGGGATTAAGAACTGTACAAACTCTCTCACTTCATTGCATGCTACTGCTATGACTCCATAGTAACATGCTGTAAAGACATTTTTTTTAATGTTTTCTTCAGAACACCTATTGCAGGCTACCATAGCCTAGACATTTCTAAATTGGACATTTAGAAAGACAATATAAGACAATTACAATCAAAAAAGGCTTTCCACTTGTAACTGTAAGATTGATGCACGTTTTTTCTTTTGTGGAGCAGGGCTAAAGGGAGAGCTCTGATGGGGGACATTGCTGTGGGGGTCTGGTACAGGCTACCCAATCAGTAGGATTGTGTGGATGAAGCCCCCTATAGACAGATAGGAGCAGCCTCATCCTTGTCCTCACGGGGTACTTCAACCACCCTGACATCTGTTGGAGGGACGGTACGGCCCGGCACAATCCAGGAGGTTCCTTGATTGTGTGGAAGACAGCTTCCTCTTGCAAGCAGCAGAGAAGCCGACAAGGAGAGGTGCCATACTTGACTTCGTGCTCACCAACAGGGAGGAGGGAGGAGCTGGTGGGAAATATGATGCTCCAAGGCAGCCTTGGCTACAGTGATCACGAGATGGTAGACTTTGAGATCCTCAGTGAGAGGGAGAGAGAGAAAGAACTACAACAGATAACAAAAGGCACTGGGGAATGAACAAAAGAGAGAAAAGATTAAAGAAGAAGTGAGAACAGAGTCAGAGAAGCGAAGAAATTAAGCAGTTAGTGTAAGCAAAAAGGAAAACCCTAACTGACTGGAAGCCAGAAGTGGTGCATGAAACAGAAAAGAAATATTTCTGAATTCACCTGCTTAAATATCTCAACAGACAGAAGAGTGGGATGATTAAAATGCTATGTCCCAAACAGATGTCTTCCAAGTAACAGCTCATTCTCTCTCTCTTTTCTCCCTCTACCTGTCCTCAAACATCTGTTGGAGGGACGGTACGGCCCGGCACAATCCAGGAGGTTCCTTGATTGTGAGATTTCTTTTCTGTTTCATGCACCACTTCTGGCTTCCAGTCAGTTAGGGTTTTCCTTTTTGCTTACACTAACTGCTTAATTTCTTCGCTTCTCTGACTCTGTTCTCACTTCTTCTTTAATCTTTTCTCTCTTTTGTTCATTCCCCAGTGCCTTTTGTTATCTGTTGTAGTTCTTTCTCTCTCTCCCTCTCACTGAGGAGGTCATGTGAGGTCTCAGTGAGAAGGTCATGCAGCAAGCTCGCTGCCCTGGGCTTCAAGAGAGCAGACTTTGGCCTCTTCAGGAACCTGCTCAGTAAGGTTCCATGGGATAAAGCCCTAGAGGGCAGGGGGCCCAAGGGTGCTGGTTGATATTCAAGGATCATCTGCTCCAGGCTCAGGAGCATTGCATCCCAACAAGAATAAAATGGGGCAAGAAGGCCAGGAAGCCCCCATGGATGGATAAGGAGCTGCTGAGAAAACTCAGAAGGAAAAAGGAAGCTTATAGAATGTGGAAGCGAGGACAGGTGGCCTGGGAAGAATACAAGGACATTGTCCAGGAAATTAGGAATCAGTTCAGGAAAGCTAAGGCCCAGTTAGAATTGAGTATTGCCAGGGATGCCAAAGACGACAGGAAGAGCTTCTACAGATATTTTGCTAACAAAAGACAGACTAGGGATAATGAGGCCCCTCTCCAGAAGGAAAGAGGAGAATTGGCTACCCTGGATTTGGAGAAGGCTGAGGTTCTCAATGTCTTCTTTGCCTCAGCCTTCACCGGCAAGCGCTCTAGCCATGCCACTCAAGTCTTGGAAGGCAAATGCAGGGACTGTGAGAATGAAGACCTTAGGCCCACTGTAGGGGAGTATCATCTTAGGAACCTGAATGTGCACAAGTCCATGGGACCTGATGAAATCCATTCTCGGGTCCTGAAGGAGCTGGCGAATGAAGTTGCTAAATCACTGTCCATCATATTTGAAAAATCATGGCAGTCAGGTGAAGTTCCTGATGATTGGAAGACAGATAATATAACCCCCATTTTCAAGAAGGGGAAGGTGGAAGATCCAGGGAACTACAGATCAGTCAGCCTCACCTCTGTGCCTGGCAAAATCTTGGAGCAGATTCTCCTGGAAACCATGCTAAGGCATGTGAAAAACAACGAGGTGGTTGGTGACAGCCAACATGGCTTCACTAAGGGGAAATCCTGCCTGACCAATTTGGTGGCCTTCTATGGTGGGGCTACAGAATTGATGGATAGGGGCAGAGCAGTTGGTGTCATCTACCTGGACTTGTGCAAAGCATTCTGCACTGTCCCACACAACATCCTTGTCTCTAAATTGCAGAGACATCAATTTTATAGATGGATCACTCAGTGGATAAAATAACTGGTTAGATGGCTGCACGCAAAGAGTTGTGGTCAGTGGCTCAATGTCCAGTTGGAAAACAGTAATGAGTGGTGTCTCTCAGGGATCAGTGTTGGAACCGATGTTCAACATCTTTGTCAGTGACATGGACAGTGGGATTGAGCGCACCCTCCGCAAGTTTGCCGATGACACCAAGCTGTGTGGTTCGGTTGATATGCTGCAGGGAAGGGATGCCATCCAGAGGGACCTTGATACGCTTGAGAGGTGGGCTGATGCCAACCTCATGAAGTTCAACCAAGCTAAGTGTAAGGTGCTACACTTGGGTCAGGGCAATCCCAGGCACAGCTACAGGCTGGGTGGAGAAGAGATCCAGAGCAGCCCTGTGGAGAAGGACTTGGGGGTGTTGGTTGATGAGAAACTTAACATGAGCTGGCAGTGTGTGCTTGCAGCCCAGAAACCAACCGTATCCTGGGTTGCATTAAAAGAAGCGTGACCAGCAGGTCGAAGGAGGTGATCCTGCCCCTCTACTCTGCTCTCGTGAGACCTCATTTGGAGTACTGTGTACAGTTCTGGTGTCCTCAACATAAAAAGGACATGGAGTTGTTGGAGCAAGTCCAGAGGAGGGCCATGAGGATGATAAGAGGGCTAGAGCACCTCCCGTATGAAGACAGGGTGAGAAAGTTGGGGCTGTTCAGCCTGGAAAAGAGAAGACTGCATGGAGACCTCATAGCAGCCTTCCAGTATCTGAAGGGGGCCTACAAGGATGCTGGAGAGGGACTCTTCCTTAGGGACTGTAGTGGTAGGACAAAGGGTAACGGCTTCAAACTTAAACAGGGGAAGTTTAGATTCGATATAAGGAAGAAGTTCTTTACTGTGTGGGCGGTGAGGCACTGGAATGGGTTGCCCAAGGAAGTTGTGAATGCTCCATCCCTGGCAGTGTTCAAGGCCAGGTTGGACAGAGTCTTGGGAAACATGGTTTAGTGCAAGATGTCCCTGCCCATGGCAGGGAGGTTGGAGCTAGATGATCTTAAGGAACTTTCCAACCCTAACTATTCTATGGTTCTATGATTCTAATAATAATAACAAAACCAAACAAAAACAAACAACCTCCTCACCTCCTCCTCCCCCCTTATTTTTAAAAGAGCAAGGAAAAAAAAAAAATTGTCTATGCTTCTTGAATTCACCATTCCTTGGGGGGAAGGGAGCAGCAGCAGCAAAGATTATACATAATTCAAACTTTCTGCAACATGGTGTAAAAGCCATTTCTGACCCTCTGCTCTGCCTCTGTTTCAGAGCCTAACCTTTCACAGACCAATAATCATGGAACTCCCAAAGATCCTGGTGAAAGCAGAGATCTCAGGGCATTTTGGCTCTTTGCTGTCCTAGACTAAGCCGTACAACTCACAGGCTGTTGGGGAAGCAAGAATTTTGAAAGCTTGCTATTAGCATTGCTACATACTGTTGAATCTCATCTAAGTTTTGCTGAAAACTCCTTAAAACCTATGAATTTCTACTCTGCATCTTTCTAACAAGTTTGACATGGGAATGAAAACCTGCTTTTCCATTCATTTCCTTGGCCAGTCTAGATGGTAAAGAAGAATGGAACTGAAAATAATTGTATTTCTAAATAATGCAAGAAAATTCACTGTACGATATGTGATCACATGGCTGTGTGTAGCTCAGAGTGCACTATGAAAAGAAGAAACTTCAGATCTTGAAAATAGTATACCTGAATTCTTTTTAGTAGAATAGGACTTTCTGCATCACAAAAGCTTGTTTAGAACAACATTGAAAGCTACCTATGACAAAGGATGTTATTCCCACATAGAAGTAGGAGGTAACAGATTTAACCTGACATTTATTAGTTTTAAATTGCACTGATTTTATTTCACTTTAAAAAAATAACATTACACGGAATGAAGTTAATTAAATTTATTTATTTTTTAATTTAAAATGTTTCTGGTTTATCACTACGTGTTACCAATTTTATAAAATGTATCATTGCTGATGTGCCTGTTCTATCGAGGCTGTGACTGGCAAATAAACACCTAAAATGGAAGAAGGCTCAATGGAGATGGGGAAGGGTGATGTGCTTATGGAGTTCGGAGAGTAATATAATGTATGACTGACCACAGCTGGTGGAAAGGAGGCTGACTTTATTTCAGCACAGAAGTGACAGGAGGATGGCCTTGACTTCAGACAAATAGCTATGTCAGTTGAGTAGATTAACTGACTATATCACAATTGAGTGGATCAGCTGCTGTTGTAAATGTTTCTCCCTGACTTAGACAGATCACCTTGGGGAGGTATGAATACATGGCTCAGCTGAACATAGAGTATAAAAACTAAACAATTAAGAAAAGAAATTTGAAGAGAACAATGGCCTTGAGCTGCCTTCTACCCACATATTCCTTCCTGGCATTTGGGGATCCCTAGCATTGTGGTAGTGAGCATGTTACAGAGACCTGCAATGGGAATCACATTGGTATTGTGGTTGAACTGTGCAATTGCTGTATTTCACTAAGTGTAAATTATATTCGTGTTTTATTGTGGTTTGGGTATATTTTGTATCTGTCTGCTAAATTAGAAATCCCATGCAATGTCATCTATCTTCAAATAAGTAAATGTGATATAAGATATTGCACCCTTCACACACGGAATATCTAAAAGAAGCTGGTCAGAGAGCACTGGACTTTGGCAGAGGCATGTATCTATAGGCGTCTTCCAGTAGAAAATGCACCTACTGGCTACATCCAATCATTTGAAAACTGTGCTATGATATTCCAAGATAAATGTCATTCCTGGAATTGCTATATTAAACAGATAGAGTGATGCTTACGTTTTATCACATTGTACTACAGTTATGTTATAAAATAACATAAAACCACTTTATTTTCCTTCAAGAAAAAGTGATTATAATAGCATGTGTGCTTTGTGCCTTTTCATGGCTTATTCCCATAAAATGTTCTTCTTCCTAGAGGATACTAGGAAGGTATATGAAGCTCTGCCCATCATCTAATTTTTGTATTTTGAAAGTAAGAGAGTGAACTGAGAGCTACATCACAAAGCTACAAATGGAGCTTCAGAATGACGAATCTCTAAAACCAAGAAAGAGTTTCATACTCCTATTTACTGGAAAGGAATATAAAAAGAACCTAAAGAAAGAAAGGAGTGATACTAAAAAATAGGGGTGCTGATACTAAGAAATCATTATTATTAGGCATACATGCACATGCTATCAGACAAAGATAATTTTGTTAAATTCAGTTAATATCGTTTTTTATTTTCATATTTTTGCCTCTTTGTACTTTAATTGTAACAAAACATCAGCAATAATAGAACAGTTATGCTTGGGATATTTATGCACAGTAGAGGGTTCCAGACTGTATGCAAAAACACTCCCTATGCTAATAATTTCTACAACTAATGATTTAAAGTGTGAAGAATGGAGATTCATGTAAAAATATTTCCTGGTTGTAGCTATATTTTCTGAGGAAAGAAACAGAAAATCAAGTACTCTTTTATATGTTTTAAGCTGAAACAGCAAGCAAGTAATAAAAATGGCAAATTTTTAGGACATAGATTTGAGACATTTTTGTGGCTGCATCAGCATCTATTTTTCCAGACATATTAAAGTATGACTGCTTTCTCCATTATATCGAACACTAACTACAGAAGTTAAGAGGAACATTTAATTATCTTACAATAATGATTTGTTTCCATGAAGAAAATACTGGATTCAAGGAGATCTGCACTCTAGTCCCAGCTGAGGTCTTGATTATCTTATTATTCTTCCTGGGGATTTTTAACTGACTATGACATCAGCTGACTTTGTCAAGTAATTTTCTTGGGCATAATGGTGCTGAATGCTTGAAAATACCAATGAAACCTTCACATACAAGTTAAATATTATTATTGCTCTTATTTTATTGTATCTTAATGGCAGACCTACATTATACCTATATGACTGTGGATTTCTCCAGTAATAAGCAAGATAATCCACTAATTAAAAACAACTTTAGTGTAGAGTTCATATAGTGCATCATACCATGTTTTCCTCTAGAATTTTTAGTAATGCTGAAATCTCCAGGAATCAAGGAACAGAGACCTCAAGATATTCTGAATTTGAAGCTTTTCAGACCCAACATTTCTCCAAGCTACCCTAGGGGTAATGACCCAGCCCACTCTGAATAGGCACCCACAGCCCATTCTAAATTTTTAAGCAATTCATATTATTCAGGAGAAGGTGTCCAAGTCAATTTGTAAAATTAATTCCAACACTTCCCTTTGGCAGAGTAAATTTGGGATTCAGGTAACCAGTACTGCTCCAGAGATATATCCAGACACCATCAATGACAGTCTCAAAAAATAAGTTCTTATTTGCTAACTTGTGTAATATCTTTCCCTTTCCTACAATCACTCCTACACAGTTACTGAATTTGTTTTTACCAGACCTACAGGCAACTGCTGTATCTCAGCTCTCTACTTAAAATTTGGACACTAAAGGAAGTTTCAGATTACATATAAACCTCACTTCTGAAATGAGACAAAATGGAACACTCTGTGTTGCTACATCACGCATGGAATGGAAAAACAACCTCCAAATCTGCTTATTTTACAACTGTCAAGCTTCTCTAAAAATCCTTCACCTTTCAATATATTTACAATTTACATAGAAGATGTGGAGAGTGAACAAAACCGTTGGTAACTATTCACATCTTGAAGTGGGTGAAAGAAGAAGGCAGGTTTAATTTTGTATTGCCATATATCTCAGCTTTGAATAATAGCAATTATTTTCAAAAATGTGTGGTGAATGTGGGAAATCTAAAGTTCTGGACGAGGACATAAAGAAAACTTTGACTTGCAGAAAATGGTTGGACCAGCTTAATGCACACAAATATACTGTAGCAAATTTCTAAACAATCTGTAAGCGTCTAGCAGACAATAGAATGATAAGAATCAGTCAACATGAACTTTAAAATTGTGTTGACCTAGTTTCTCCTTTTATTACATTATTGGCTTAGGGTAGCAGAGGAATAACGGATCTGATTAACAGCTTTGTTAATATCATAGTGTAATACAATCTGATACAGAATTGACATAACAAAGAATAAAATATGATCTAGATCAAATGACTTTTAAAAGGTTGCATGACTACACAAGAGCTGAAAAGGTATTATTAGTAAATGTGTCTCAAACTGGATTGATATATCAGTGGGACTATCACAAACTTTAGCCTTGGGTTTGTAGTATTCAATGTGTTTTTAATACACTGGAAAACAGAAAGATAAAGCCTGCGCTTATAACATACACAGATGATGCTAACCAGTTTGAAGTACAGTGTTCAATTCAAATATTTCTCATAAGTTTGTGAAATGTTCAAAAAGAAGAAAATTCAATTCAATAAAAAAAACCTCATCCTAAATGCATTCTCTCAGAAAGAAACAATAAATTTTTGGAGTTCAAAATGGGAAGTAACAGTTGAGTAGGAAAGTATCTAAGGGCACAGTTAGAGTGGATTATAAATCCAATAAGTTGTATTATGCTAATGATACAAAAAAATAAGGTCATGGATTCTGTTTCTTTATATACAAGAAGATTAATATCTGAGTTGACTTTCCACATGAGGCTTTGGCCATAACATGTTGCAAACCTTGAGCCATAACACAGAAATACACAAGCAAGTGTGCACAAGGAAAATCCAGAGGAGAAAAAAAAAACCCTCACTGATCAAAGTGATGAATCACAACATGCACTTTTAAAAAGCAATTAATTTCTTTGAAACACTGTAAAAATTTCTTGATCTTGTAACTGTGTACATAGTGTAACTTCATTCAGAATCAGAGAGGTTTTTTTTTTTTTTTTATTTTACTTTAATGAATTTGTTTCTAAACCAAAAGGAATTTTCATAAATGGGTAAAAGAAATGTTCCTCCTGTTCCAATATCCATTCCTCATCAATCATACAGCTGATGGAACACTTGCAACGTAAATTCAGCTTTTTCTTGCCAGACATTTTGCAAAAACGAATAAGCTGTTGGACTTTTGTTTTAACTTTGTTGAATATTTACCAATATAGACTAATATTTTATTGAGGCAAATGTCAGTCTAAAACTGACACAGCTCCTGACTGATCTCAGGAACTATTCACTATAAAGAGTAATTGAGTACTTATTATGCATTACTTAACCTAACTGACTGTTACCCAGATTCAAAAAGGTTATTCTTCTGATTGGCTAGTTTTAATTTTAGCTCCAAGAATACTTTTTTCTTTGCATATTGATTCACAGAGTATAGTTGCACACAAGTAAGTATGTTCTTTCATGTGCGAGTGACCTCCAAACATTCATGTAAATTAAGCTAAATCTACTTTAAATATTGGGCATTTGAATTTATTTTGAACTGGTCTTTTGTGGTTGTTATTCTTATTGCCTCAAATGTTTGTAGTTACGTATTATTCCTCTTGTGAAGACAAATTGTTGACGACTCCCTGCTATTCAACAGAATGTTATAGATAAATGTGTATGCACAAACTTAAAATGGTAAAAATGATTATAAACATGACCAGTTCTGTCTTATTTGTGATATTGGAAATGGTGAGAATTAACATTTTCACTCTTACCATTTGAATTTACCTGTGTCTACCATAATGGTAAAAGTACATTAAAAAAGACCTGAGGCATGCTGAAAGTATGCATATTTTTGCTGCATAATTGGCAGGCACAATATCATGTTACCCAATATCGCATTAATTTTGTACTTGCAAATTAGCTAGATACTGCAGACATGAAACTATGCTACCAGTTACCCAAAGATCAGGGCAAAAGCCAGGGCAAATGTACACTGCTTCTAACATGCTGGTTTGATTGCCATGCAGCCAGTCAGTCATTACTTGTTTGAAGCCTGTTATCCAAAGTCCATTCGCACACACGCAGCCATTCTCCCAAATGTTAGGAAGACGTGCTGCTGCAACAAACCTGCTCCAGCTCTTACATTGATTCACATTCTTTCTCCAAGCATTCACCTTTGTGAAAAATGTCTCTTTTTTTAACTTCTTCTTAGACAAGTGAAGGGCTTAAGGTAGAGAGGTAGTTCTCACAGCATGTACTGAAATGTGTACATGCTTGCAGCAAAGCATAAAACAAAAGGATTTTCAGGCCAGACAGTTCTGCAGAAAGTTGTTTCTTCTTCAGGTGACACAGAATCCTAGCCCCCATTATAATTCTAGCAAGAACTGCCTATATGCACTGATGAGTCTCAAATGAACTGAGAGAAGGAAATAAAAACCCAAAAATCCATACTTTTTTTCCTCATAATTTAAAAAATAATTGACAGGCACTACACTTAGCAGTCTACACTTGCCAGATTTGCTAAGGCTATTATCCGAGACTGAAAAGAGAGCTTTATAAACAGGTTTGGTTTTGTTATATTTAGTCTGTTTCTTCAAGGAAAACTTCAAAGATTTTTCCATAAAATTCAGGCAGTTAAGTCAAGCTTCAAGGTGTCAGCATGTTGACTATGCCAGCTGCATGCCAGTGCAAGTGAAGCTTGAAACCAGAAGTAAGCATTCAAGGTGATAAGCACAGCATCCTGGTTCACTGGCAAGTACACAAAGAGTGTACCTACCTGTGAGATTGTTATTCTAACACTTGAACACAATTCCTTTTTGACATGTAGACGCTGTCTCCAGCATTCCTGATAAATCCCAGGGAAGGGTGTTTTTTTTCTGAATGGGAAGACATTAAATTATGCAAATATATGAGAAATTTATGTGATGAAACAATACAAAAAAAAACAGTGTGTAAAGTTACATAGTCTATTCTTACTTACCAGCTTGAAGGTAACATGGGTTTTTGCAATACCTTTAATGTAACCATATTATTTAATTTTTGATGGGTTATACAAATAAAAAGACCTGAAAAATGATGAAGATATTTATTGAAATTAAGAGAACTGCTGTGTGAAAATGATTTGATACAGAACAAGAGCAGTGCAAGAGCTTGTAACATCTAAACTCCTAATTGCCCTTCACACAATAGTATGAATTGAATAATATGTTCTGGCAGTAATGATAGATTTGTGGCTACTTTATTAAGCATTTTATCTGAAAGACTCTGCTACCCCGAGCCTCACACCACATAGAAGTGTCCAGCAGCATTTCAGTTCCTTCCAGAAAAATATATTACATATTTAGTGAAGAACTGGACTAATGTGCATCAAGGCATAATGACTGAAGTCATTTTGATATACTAAATCAATGAAGTGAAGAGAGGACAATATCTGTTATTTGAACAATGAATTACTTGTTGTGATTCTTATTGAGGTGGGCACTGCAGGAGAGGTGAGTCTGAGCTAAAAATTCAGACTCGAATTCAGATATGTACCAGAATTTCTTTCAGCGACTGTAGCAGCTGAGCCAAAGATTTTGGGTTTGAGCCATCTTTATACACCAAAAAAACCCAACAATATTCTTTAGACTGGAATGCTTTATTGCCAAATTTTTTTCTTTCATCTTGTACAGCACCCTTACAACAATAAGCTATGCAGAAGCTGTAAAAGGAACAGAAACTCCTGTTTACTGATATACTGACCAAAGAACAGCAGTGTGTGAGGAAGGATTATTTGGCAACTGTGCCATCTTAGGCACTGAAAGGTCCTGTTTAAAAATTATGCCTAGAGACTTAAGTATTACTTAAGTATATATCAAAAAGAACACATTTAAATGTAATTCTCCCAGCATTAGAAAAAGCTTAGCAAGGAACTGTGCTTGGCATAAGGCAAGCCAAGATTTCTGTTCATTAACAGAAATCTAAAATGCTATGTTTAGGACAGGGAGAAAAAATGCTCCTTTTCTACAATGTTTCATCAACTTGACACTTTAAGCTGAACAATTCTGGTATCTTTCATTTCCTGAGGCTATGAAAGAGAAAATGCTAACTGTTTAGAATATAAGTTAACATTACTCCTGGGCTTTTGGAGGGGTTTCTCTGGTTTGGACAGAAAGTGGGATCGAAGGCTACTTCCCTCAATCTAATTACTTCTTAGTGAAGAACAAATGGAAAATCTAATAGCTATTTTTTGTGGAAAATATCTTTGAGAATTTTATTTTTCATTTGATTTTATTTCAGTACTGAACAATGTGGACTTCTGGACTAAAATCCATGGCAGTTTGTTCGAAGTAACATAACAAAGAAAATAAAGAGTTGATGGCTTTTATTCTCAACATACTGACACACTTCTGAGAAGTACTGGTCTGTGTCAGCGTATCCAAGCAGTCTAAAAAAAATACTTAGCACCACAGCTGAAGAAAGCTACTTAATTAATTCTAAAACTCTGGTAAACATATGGGTGATTTGAGACAGTCCCTTACAACCTACACTGAACTATTTTGGTCAGGTAGACTAATAATTACTATTTCTAAACTCAGATATGCCTGTGTAGCATTGCAATGTATATACCCTGTAAGATTTTTTTCTTACTGCTGAAATAGAAAAGATATTTTTGACCATATTTCTGATCCCATAAAAGGCTTTAATGCTGAAATAGGGATATCTGCAGACAACAGTAAACAAATGATACAGAGTACTGCTGTTTTAAAGTTTCTACAGCAGCAACAATTCAGGTTATTACAAACATTATGCTAGTATTTAGTTATTTAGATATGTCTGCAAGGAAATAGGAACCTTTTGGTATTGAGAGTCAAATCTTTGAGCGATGCATTAGAATAAAGCATAAAAATACTATCATCTCTTCAGGACACAAAAAGGTGCCTTCAATGAAAGAAAGGCACCAGCAGAGACATTGTGTAATACCTTCATCAATGTATGGAAAAGACTTTGCTCAACTACTTTGTGGAATTTTTATTATTTCCTATTTTAAATTACACCGAATGACATATTTCCTACCTACAGCATAAATATCAGTTATTGTTTGCTAGTCATATTTATTAAAAGCCTTTCAACACCCAGCTGAAAGCAGAAGTAATAGTATATGAATCAAACAATACTAGCGTCTGCTGTGTTCTTTTATTCCTCAGATAATAACAGGACATCAAGTAATGTATCCTCAGTAGATGAAGAACTTCTAAACACTACTGAAAAACAAAATAAGTATCACTGACTACACACTACAGATTGCTTTTATCTAGCTTTAGTAAATGATTAAGCTATTTAGTATAATCACATGGCTCATTTAAATTATGTGGCTACTATATATTCTAGAATGCAGCTGGAAAGTGTTTCTTCAGATCAAATTGTCACATTAGATAAATACTTATGCCACATATAGTAATAAGCACCCAAAACATGGATGTTTAAGTCAGTGAGTAGCAGCGTACTAATCTCTGGTATAACATCTGAATTTAGAGCCTCCAAATAATACAAGAAAATCTATTAGACCTGAGTGGTTCTCAAGAAATTCTCATTATTCAAGTTGAAAGAAGTATGAAAGAAAATCTTTAGCTTATGTTTTAGAATGCTTTATTTTTTAATATCAGGTAATATTTACAACTTAGAAAAATCTGCCACTAATACTTTCCTTTTAAGAGTGCACAGTTGTAAAACTATCAGTATCCCCCACAGTAGGATAATTGTGAGCAGCAAAAATCCATCTGACTTACACAAAACTATTCTGTATGCAATGTTAATAAATACTGAAATTGTACTACATCTCCTGGTGGAGAACCATTATATTTCAGTGTTATCTCCCATTTTTCAATCTCCTTTAACTAAGAATATATGATGAATCAACTGTTCAAATTTAGCCTCTGTTATTCAGGTATAAATCATAGCAGGACGTGATGACCTTAATGGATTTGCCATTTATTCCTCCATATTTGTTGCCCAAGCCAGTTTGTTTTTCCAGTGGGGACTGTTTTTACACAATTGCTTTTATCAGTTTCACAGCTGGGCTGGCTGAGGAACAGGGAGGTCAAACATCTTGTCAAAGCTTGCAGTCTATGGACCAGTTAGGATCATAATTTGCTCTGGGCAACTAGTGCCCCTGTGGTTTGCACTAAACATTAGATAATAGTCACCCAGGTATTTTGAGATGCCGAGATATACTTATGGATTGTAACAGCAGACTTCCATACCAATTACTTGCTACTATTGCACAGTAAGCTACATTGTAGCTGGTCTAACTCCATTCCTAGTGAGCTGTAATTTGTGCACACGTGTATGTTTAATGTGACCAAGATTCATATCAGAACTTCAATGACTTAAGAGTTTTGAAAGAGTAAAAATTGGACATCTACATAAGAATGAACGTCCCTCTACTGATCCCAGGAGCAGTGATACCCTTAATGATGTTCAGCTATTTCTTTCCTTAATTTCTGATGCTTCACTGAATTCTTCATTTTTGTAGGAAAAAATCAGATTGGCAAGGCAGTCAGCAAATCAAAATCTCAGAACAATTGAAGGAAGTATCCTTGACTATTTGTTCTTCAAATTCAGTTTATCTTTTTACAATCACTCTCTGAAAGCACTCAATTGTTCAGACTTTACTGGGTATGCTTTTGGCTTGATTGCTTGAGTATTTGCTGAAAGCAAATTTTAAACTGAACATCTGATTATCAAATTTGTAGTTTGCCTTCATGCTGGGTTGGTTAGTTACCATGAGTCATGTGATATCTGGATTTTGATTGCCCAGCATACATTGCTAACACCTATTATAATCAAACACAGTTGGAAATTCAAACTGAATTGCTTCAGTTAGTCAAATACGTGTGTTACTGCACAGAAGCTAGAGCACAAACTGATTGTAATATTCATAATTCACAATTAAAATGACACACCAAGAATTATTTGCTAAAGGAAGTACTGAATCACTCTGAATAATGAATAAAATTGAGAAGTTACTTTCAAAGAGAGAAAGGTGAAATTCATCAAATTACTTGTTCTGAATTACTTTTAATTTTCAATATTAAAACTGCATGACAATGATATAGGCAAATCAAATAAAGGGTAAAGAATTGGCTATATGGAAGAAGTTCTTTACTGAGAGGGTAGTGAGGCACTGGAACAGGTTGCCCAAAGAAGTGCTCCACCCCTGGCAGAGTTCAAGGCTAGGTTGGACAGAGCCTTGGGCGACATGGTTTAAGGTGAGGGGGGTTGGAACTAGATGATCTTAAAGTCCTTTCCAACTCTAACCATTTTATGCTTCTATGATTCTATGATAATACTCTGAATACTCCAAAGTGCAAGAGAAGATAGAGATTGATAGCAGAATTACAGGAAATTGTAAACGTTCCTTGCCCTAAACTACAATGTAGATGTTTTACTGATTATCTATCTACCCTGTGGATTTACTTTTGAGTGGGGGATGCAGGACATTTTGTAGTCTTGTATACTTTCCAGAAATTTTTATCTGATCTATAATTAATTAGAAATATGTGCATTATGCAATTTTACTTGATATTCTAGATCAAGTATATAAATATTCCTTTTCCAGAATTGTTTCTTGTGGAATATAGACTAAAAGCATGGTAAATACAGTTATTAACTACTTGTTGTTTCATATAATGCACTGTGTAGATACTTCATACCACAGAAATATTTTTAAAAAGTATGTAATTGAGGAGTTATAAATTTCATCATCCTTAATAAACTTTTTCTCCTGACCAAGCAGACTACTGTAAATTAGACTCACTGCCTAATAGCTACTTACAAGTCACTAGTAAACTAAAAACCAGTAAATCTGCCATTTCTGTCTTCAACAGAACTAGCAACACTTTTATGATGGAACATTTGAACAACTGGCAACTCGTCCAGGACCCATAGACACCTGTGGCTCTGTCTTTCAAGTTTACAGATAGAACCAGGAGAAAAAAACCACAAGATATTTCAGAGCTTCAATTAAAGTAATTTCTATCTATCTGACAACTTGATGGTTAATCAAAACCATAATGTTTTAAAACAACCCATGCACATTCAACTTTATACAGAGGCTACACAGATTACAACTTCCTCATCAATAAAAATGGTGTATGCAGCATGCTGTGGAGTTATTTAATCAACAATTCCCAGAGATCATCTTTGCTATAGATCATGAAAGATCTGGGAATCCTTTTCTAGGATGTTAGGCTTTATGCAGCAGCACCAGCACATTTACAAGTACTTGATATGAAAATGGTATTCCTTCAAACACGTCAGGGAGCATTTTCAGCACAGCACACTGAGATTTAGCAGCTTGATTCTCATTAATGTTAATAGGAGTTGCATGCTGCATCCCAATGGACTTAACTAAAACGTTGCCCCTTCCAGTTCACATATGCATATCACATGCCTATTCAGCGCTGTCTGACTATTAGACTAGTTCTTCACAGAAGATACAAATTCAGGAGCTTGAGCTGCATTAACTGAATTGAGATAGAGATCTCATAAAACGAAACTTTAAAAAAGTTATTGAGAAACATAAACAAAGAATAGGGCAATGTAATAGAGAAATCTTCAATAAATGTGGATAGTTGTACTTTGAACAAAAGTCATTATTTTAGGGAGTGATCATAAACGGTATCTTGGCCACTGGGTACAGCAATAGGCTAAGGCTAGAATGACCTGCTCTCTATTCCTAACTGTGTGACTCTGGATAATTCATTTCATTTTTTCTGCTCTGTTTTCTGTAGTAGTGAAAGAGGAATAGTGAAACTGGCATCTTTATTGCATCATTTGTCAGAGAACTCTATGAAAGATGTAGTATTTATCCCTAACTCATCTGAATGTTTGCATTCACTGATGTGGCAACTTCAGAGAAAAAAAATAGATTTAATGTTAAGGATACAGAATCACTGAAAACAAACTATTCTGAAGTCAAATTCAGGCACAGGGAACACAGAGTCAGGTGTAAAAAGATAGTCCTACAAAATACATGCTTTTAGCACAATATAAAAAAATTGTAATTTTTAACACAGCACTAAATGAATGTGTCTCTACTCAGAGTTGCAAATATTCCTTAATCGAACCATTTAAGAAGAGCTGAAACACTTAGAAAACATAACTTGGGGAAAAATCTGGAAAAATCTAAAGATCAGAAAATTTAGAAGAAACAGTAAGTATGTAATGTTTATGGTCTATATCCATATATTATGTGTTGGAACTTTACGTTAGCATTGTTGTATCAAGAATGAGTGCAAATGAACTTTAGAGGGCTGCCTATTCCTTATGATATAACCTGAGACTTTTGCAAAGTTTCAACTTTCATTACATTTTCTTTATTTTGATTTTTGATTAAGAAACTCGTCAGTTCTGTTGGGACCTCAGACTTTAGGCTGCAAAGTATTCTAACTCCTGTTGTCTGTAATAAGCGCAGAGTGCCATGCACAGCCTGATTCTTAAATACTATTAATTTTTCAGCTTCCTTTATTTATTTCCTTTATTTATTTAGAGAAACTAGATATTTAAACAGTAATTCAGAATTACATTTACAGTCTCACAGTAAGTCCTTTTGCAATAAATACTGATCATTAAAACATAGGTCAAAAAACCAAACTATGCATCATTCATTAAATCAATAATTCTGGAAAATACTTTACCATCCCTTCTCCCATTTTCTTAGAAGACATGAAATATTTTGCATGTTCTAGCTTATATTAATTTTGAATTAGTCACAGCATACCATAAAAACAAGAACATTACCCAATTCATTGGAACACAATGAAGAAAAGGTACACACTTTAATACTGATGTTATCAAGCTTACTATATAGAATCATAGAATCATAGAATAGTTAGGGTTGGAAAGGACTTTAAGATCATAGAGTTCCGACACCCCTGCCATGGGCAGGGACACCTTGCACTAAACCCTGTCACCCAAGACTCCATCCAGCCTGGCCTTGAACACTGCCAGGGATGGAGCATTCACAACTTCCTTGGGCAACCCATTCCAGTGCCTCACCACCCTCACTGTAAAGAACTTTGTCCTTATATCTAACCCGAACTTCCTCTGTTTAAGTTTAAACCCATTCCCCTTTGTCCTATCACTACAGTCCCTAATGAAGAGTCCCTCTCCAGCATCCTTGTAGGCCCCCTTCAGATACTGGAAGGCTGCTATGAGGTCTTCATGCAGCCTTCTCTTTTCCAGGCTGAACAGCCCCAACTTTCTCAGCCTGTCTTCATAAGGGAGGTGCTCCAGCCCTCTTATCATCCTCATGGCCTTCCTCTGGACTTGTTCCAACAGCTCCATGTCCTTCTTATGTTGAGGACACCAGAACTGTACACAGTACTCCAAATGAGGTCTCACGAGAGCAGAGTAGAGGGGCGGGATCGCATAAATGTATATGTTTCAAAAATTAAAGATCCTTAATGCAAGGATCTACCTTCCTTTGGTGCATAGACCCTTCTTATTGGTGCTGCTCATGGATCAAAGAACTGCACTGAAGACTCCTACATAAAACAGTTAGTTCAACTGAGAACTAATAACTAAGTTCATGTTTTCTTTGGTTTTTACCCATAATTAATTACATACTTTTTTTCACTTGTTCTGAAGGTTCTATTAACAGGTAATATTGAATGCACTCTTTCCCTTAATTAAATTATGCTTTAATAAACTTTAATGTCAATTATTGTTAACTATGATCATCTTATCAGTAGTAAATTAATTACAGCTAGGTGTTTGGCAATATTTCCTCATATTTACAAAAAGTAGAAAATATACAACAAAATTAGTGTCAGTTACTTATAAGCATTTACTATAAAAATGTTTTTCCTTGAGGAATGACAGCTTTTAAATAAGAGTTTTACTCCTTCAAGAGTATGAAAAATATTTATTAACAGTACAGTTGTGACTGTTGGAATTAGAGCTGGCACAGAAAGATAAACCGACAGAAGCTCAGGAACTGTAAGGCTAACAGGGCTCTGACTTAAAAGCCTTTAGTATACACTCACAGATATTCTACACAGTTGGAGATTGTAAATGTGGTTTTCAGCCTAAGCAAGTTATCACATTTAATAGCTACTGTTGAACCAAAGGAATTTACTTCTGTTAAGATTTACAGAAAAGGACTCTGTTGTAAATTATAAAATCTATTTTACCAGTAAACACTTGAATCTCAACACAAAATAAATTAGCATGACTAGGATGAAAAGTAGTTAATAACGAAGTTTTTGGAAAGTCATTGCACTGAACACATAAGCAATAGGAAAGTAATCAGAAACAGAACTCCAGTATCCCTAATAATAGATCTTCTAGTAAAGCATGCAAAAATATTTCATTTAGTGTATTCAAAGACCACTAAAGCAATCTATTTTCTATCAGTTTTACAGAGTCTAAGAGCAAAAATGTTACTATAGTCCTAATTCTAAAGGGAGAAAGATTTGAATAAGGTGAGAGTTAAAAGCCATCTCAAAAACTAAAAGAGAACATTCCCAGGAATCACCAATCTTCTGCTTTCTTTGGATGAATCTGACTTGCTTATCTGCAAATTTACAATATAAAAATACTTTCTATAAATTCATTAAAATATGGCTAGCAAATTCTAAGTGTGATTATGTTTTTTCCCATTCTTTTCAGCCGATAGTGTTTAGCAACAGATAAAGGCATTGCAGAGGTGATGGAGTGTCGCATGCCGGTCAAAGGCTGGAGCGCGGTTTTTCTCCTATTCTCAGGAACAGAATTAAGACTCAAAACGGAGTCAAGTGCCAAGGAACTTTATTTACCCACCAACAAATGCCCACCAACAAATTCCAGAGAGAGAGAGAGAGAGGGAGAGAAAAGAAGGAAAGCAAGAGGAAAAAATAAAAGAGTTCATAGTGATAGCTACCACCCTGGAGCTGTGGTGTCCCGACAGTCCAGTTAGTTGCAAGTCTGGTGGGGGAGATGTTCTTCCTCTATGATGGTTGGTGTCGTTCATTTATATAGTTGCAACCACATCCTCCACCCGGTGATGGTGCACATGCCCAATAGTCTCACTAGGAGGTCTTCCCCCCCCCACCCCGTGGTTCCGTAAGGCAAACATCCTGCACCAAGGTGTCTATTGGTGAGCAATGTGGAGACAGATATCCTTCACAAACATCTGCTGTGGGGGTAGTGTCGATTTTCCTGCCATACTGATGTGGAGACAGACATCCTGCTGTGGCAGTGGTATCAGCAATGTGGTTTTCCTGCTATAATGATATGGAGAGAGACATCCTGCTGTGGCGGTGGTATCGGCAATGTCGGTCTTCCTGCCATAGCTATGTTGAGCCAGACATCCTGCTGTGGTGGTGGTATCGGCAATTGCTATGGTCTTCTTACCATAGCAATGTTGAACCAGACATCCTGCTGTTTTCCCTGACACAGCCTCTTACATGGAGGAAGTTAATTTAGGAGATAGAATCCCTGGCAGAGACAAACTGAGATGTTAAGGCAATATTACACAGATGGCTGAACATCACTGCACCAGTTTAGACATGTTCTCACCAACTCTGCAAATTGTTAAACATGTTCATCATGTAAAGATGATACAAATCTGAACCAATATCCCTATTTTGTTCAATATTTAGGATGACATAAAATTCTGGTTTTAATTAAGTATCTGAAGCATTCCATCAATTGCACCCTTTTCCTTTTGACTGCCAAAAGCCACACATAGCCTTAGTCATCATGATTTACAATTATAAAAGCTTTCTTTGTAGATCATCATTCTGTGATGCTCTGAAACCTCTACATGTCTACAAAATTGAATATCACAACGTTTCTTATAATGAAGGCAGAAAAATCTCATGGTTTTATGGATGAACTGGTTTTGGCTGGAATAGAGTTAATTTTCATCATAGTAGCTAGTATGGTGCCATGTCTTGGATTTCTGCTGGAAACAGTGTTGATAACACAAGGATGTTTTAGCTATTGCTGAGCAGTGCTCAAGGCCTTTTCTGCTTCTCACACTGCCCTGCCAGTTAATAGGCTGGGTGTGCACAAGAAATGGGGAAGGGATAGAGCCAGGACAGCTGATCCCAAGTGACGCAAGGGATATTCCATACCATAAGATGTCATGCTCAGCAATAAAATCTGCAGGGAAAAAGGAGGTAGGCGGCAGGTATGTTCGTAGTTCATGACATTTTTCCTCCCAAGTAACCGTTACACATCATGGAGCCCTGCTTTCCTGGAGATGGCTGAACATATGTCAGGAAAATAGTAAATTAATTCCTTGTTTTGCTTTGCTTGCACATGTGGATTTTGCTTTACCTATTAAACTGCCTTTCTTTCAGCCCATGAGGTTTTGCAGTTTTACCCTTCTGATTCTCTCCAACATCCCATCGATGGGGAGCGGGTCAACAGCTGTGTGGTGCTTAGTTGCCAGCTGGGGTGAAGACAGAACACCGGAATAATTCTGGATTTGTGGGTTACATATGCTTATATTTTTGTACATAAATAACAATAAATTTTTATACAAAAATAACAAGATATATTTGCAATAGCCAGAAATATTAATAGCTTTCAAAATAGAAGGAGGAAGGTCAGATACGGTTCTATCAAAGAGCAAAATTCTCAACTGACATTAAATACTTACAAAATGTAAATGAAGTCTGTAAGAAGGAAAGCAATAACGGGCCAGATCACAAGTAATTAAACTGTATTCTCCATGAACACAACTACCTGTGAAAATGACATATCGGGATATTTTATAGATTCTATCTTTTAAAGTTAGCTATAAACCCCATATATATTTATACTGCCATCCCAGTCTTCAAAAAGGGAAAGAAGAAGGATCCTGGGACCTACAGGCCAGTCAGCCTCACCTCAATCCCTGGAAAGGTAACTGAATGGCTCATCCTGAAGGCCATCTCTAAGCACATGAAAGACAAAGTGTTCAGGGGTAGTCAGCATGGATTCACCAAAGGGAAGTGTCGTGGTTTATCTTGGAAGCTAAGTGGGGTCGAGCTCGGTTAGTACTTGGATGGGAGACCGCCTGGGAATCCCGGGTGCTGTAGGCTTTGCCCCCCAGCCGATAAACACTAAAACAGCAAATACTGGCTGTAAGGTACAACATGCTGAAACTCTGAGATCAAGCGCAACAACCCTGAGAGCCAATAAACCAACATTCCGACTAGTAGTAACAATGAATGCTTATCACAAATATGATTAGACACACTCTGATCAGATCTGTCGTTATCTCAACCCTTCGAGCCCCACGTTGGGCGCCACAAAGAACTGTCGTGGTTTGAGCCCAGCCACTAACTCGAAACCATGCAGCTGCTCACTCACTCCCCGCCTTCTTCCTCTCCCCGCTCCCGGAGGGATGGGGAGGAGAATCGTAAGAATGTAACTCCCACGAGTTGAGATAAGAGCAGTCCAGTAACTAAGGTATAATTAATACAAAACCACTACTGCTACGACCAATGATAATAATGATTAGTGAAATAACAAGGGGAGAGGATACAATTGCTCACCACCCGCCGACCAATACCCAGCCTGACCCGAGCAGCGATCTGGGCCTTCCGGGTAACTCCCCCCAGTTTATATACTGGGAATGACGTGCCATGGTATGGAATACCCCTTTGGCTAGTTTGGGTCAGGTGTCCTGTCTCTGTTTCCTCCCGGCTTCCCCTCCTCACTGGCAAAGCATGAGACTGAGAAAGTGCTTGGTCAGAGTAAACATTACTTAGCAACAACTAAAAACATTGGTGTTATCAGCATTGTTCCCAGGCTGAAAGTTAAAAAACACAGCACTGCACCAGCTACTAAGAAGGAGAAAAATGACTGCTATAGCTGAACCCAGGACAGGAAGCCATGCTTAACCAGCATGATTGCCTTCTATAATGGGACAACTGGCTGGTTAATGGCAGGAAGGCAGTGGATGTTGTCTACCTGGGCTTCAGCAGACTTTTGACATTGTTTTCAATGATTTTGCCACAGGCAAGCTCAGGAAGTGCAAGCTGGACGCGTGGACAGGGAGGTGGTTGAGAACTGGCTGAATGGCAGGTCTCAGAGGGTTGTGATCAGTGGCACGGAGTCTAATTGCAACTAGCAGTGCACCCCAAAGGTCAGTGCTTGGTCCGGTATGAACTTATTCACCAGTGACTTGGATAAAGGCATAGAGTGCCTCCTCAGGAAGTTTGCTGACAGTACAAAACTGGGAGGAATGGCTGATACCCAGAGTGCTGCGCTGTCATTCAGAAGGATCTCGACAGGCTGGAGAGATGGACAGAGAGGAACCTTTTGAAATTCAACAAAGGCAAGTGCAGGGTCCTGGACCTGGAGAGGAACAACCCCAGACACCAGTACAGACTCGGGGTGGACCTGCTGGAAAGTAGCTCTGCAGAGAAGGACCTGGGGGTCCTGGTGGACAAGTCCATGAGCCAGCAATGCATCCTTGTGGCCAAGAAGTCAAATGGTATGCTGGGGTGCATTAGGAAAAGCATTGGCAACAGGTCAAGGGAGGTGATCCTGCCTCTCTGCTCAGCCCTGGTGAGGCCTCAGTTGGAGAACTGTGTCCAGTTCTGGGCTTCCCAGTACAAGAGAGATACGGAGCTCCTGGAGCAAGTCCAGCAAAGGGCTACTAGAACAATTAAGTGTCTAAGGCATCTCTGATGAGGAAAGGATGAGGGAGTTGGGCCTGTTCAGCTGAGAGAAGAGAAGGCTCAGGGGGCGTCTGAGCAATGTATGTAAGTATCTGAAGGGAGGGTATCAAGAGGATGGGGCCAGACTTTTGTCAGTGGTGCCAGGCAATAGGACGAGGGCATATGCAAGAACACAGGAAGTTCCACCTGAACGTGAGAAAGAGCTGCTTTACTGTGAAGGTGACTGAGCACTGGAACAAGTTGCCCAGAGAGTTGTGGCGTCTCCTTCAGTGGAGATATTCAAGAGCCATCTGGACACAATCCTGAGCAATGCGCTCTAGATGACAGGGCTTGAATAAGAGGTTGGACTAGGTGACCTCTAGTGGTCCTTCCAACCTCAACCATTCTGCAATTCTGTGACTCTGCAATATGTAAACAATAGTTTCAAATAAACAATGGATTAATCAAAATGTTATATTATATATTAGATCCATACAAGAAGAAGGGTGAAGTAAATGGCTTGCCAAAAAGACCCAGCTACAGTTGCACACAGTTTTTAGTGTCAAGAAACTCTGAAGTTCCTTGGGAGTCAACACTTACCTAGCAAGGCAAGATTTAGTTGAAAGAGCATCATCTTTGAACCTGTTTTTCTTCATAATTCTGTTCCTCTCTGCTAAAGGAACCGACTACACTTTTGATTGGTAGAAGGGACATGTGATATTGACCTCAAACGTATTCCAAAGTAGTTAGGGGAACTCAGAATTGATTCAACTGTTTCACTGCAAACACAAAGCATAAGTATTTTAGTCTGGAAGGGTTTTTTGCAGTACTAAGTAGCAGCTGCCCTTCATGATTTAAAAAAAAAAAAAAGAAGTAAAAATGACAGACTTTATCAGATTTAATTAGATGTGCATCACTGCTGCTGTCATGTCATAATACAATTTTTGACAATTTATACTATGACATGACAGTGGAAGCACACCATCAGCTAGATCAAATGCACTGCACAGAAAAATAAAGACAAAACAGCATTACAAAATTCTTCAAATTTTTAAGACAAAGTGTTCTAGAAAGCAAAAGGCATGATTCAAAATAAATGTTCTGCACAACTTAAAAAAAAAAGAAAATACGGATAGATTTTTAAAAGTTGAAGATTTTAACGAACAGATTTTTTTCATGGGGAAAATCCTTAACTTTCTGGCACACAAAAAATCTAACTGCTCCACTGAGAACCACTTTAGGGTTGACTCTGTAATCAACAGAGTACATGTTGTTTTACACACAAGGTAACATGCATTAATTAGCTGATGTAATATTATGACTAACAGATGGGATGCATAAAATAGTGCCAACAACACTTCAGCAGTTCTTATTTAATACATTCACCTTTAGGAAGTCATGAAGATTCAAGGATAATGTCATTACCTTTTGCTTTTATGTCTTCAAATGCCCTGCTTTGATACTGATGTTTAACTGTGAGAATGATGTTATTCAGGACATTGCCTTCATTTGTTCAGTCTAGTTGGTAAATTATGCCAGCAGTATAAAAATACTGGTTATTCAGAGAAAAAATACCTGTGTTAATATAATGCCCCAATTTAAATTTCTATCTTTCTAAGAACATTGCTTTCCTCTGCATTTCAAGCATAAATGTTGGTATGGATTTCAAATGCAGAAGGGAGCCTGAACTGTGAAACTTTAATAGATATCTGTGCTTAGTTTAAAACTGAAAAAAAAAATGCTATGTTTTTACTAGCACCTATTGTTGTATTACAGGTGGTCAAAGATATATGTGGGTAAGAGAGAACGAAGTGAATGAACGGAAATGGACTAACAGCTGCAGATAACAAGTAAGCTCCATGGGTGATTTCCAAACAAACATGTTTATTGCAGAAAAATATTTATTAAAATATTTCATAAAAATATTTGAATTTTAGAGAAGTAAAACTCTGAAAAAATAAGACTGCAAAAGCCTTGCAAACTATGATCTTACCCAGTGACTGCTAGGAAAATCAAATACATAAAATAAAACCTGGGAATGCCCATGGAACTAGATGATCTTTAAGGTACCTTCCAACCCTAATCATTCTATGATTTTATGATCCTGTGATTATATGAGCAGAGATGAGACTTTTTCCTTCCGAACTGCAGCCCACAGACTAAATGCATGTTCTTCCTAGGCATCATGTTCCAGTCCCACTTTGCTCACGGATAGAGCAGGATGAATGGAACGCTCCTATCTCTGTTTTTAGCTAACTGTAAAATTATGATAATACCACCAAGCTCTTTCACCCAAATTACAGCATAGGCTGCTTGAATTGTAACACTGATGTGTTACATGCAAACTTGCTATCAACAGAAGGAACACACTGTATATGCAAAGGCAGGAATTTATTGTTAATCTAATTAAAGTCCTTTTTTAAACTCTAATCAAAGAATTCTTATTAGTTCTTCTGCAGTGATACTAACATTGATACTTTAAATTACACAGAATTAAAAGGAAACAAACACAAACTATCTAGTGTCTACCCCTTCCTCTAGCGGTGTCTTCTCCCCTTCTACTGTCCCACTGGGTTGTAAAGTAAATGACCAGTCCAGGGGAAAAAATGTGTATTGCTAGTTATCAGCACCCTGATTCAATGAGATTATCTTATGAAAGATGGAACAATCTTTATTTCTTCCAAACAGAATGTGTTCTGCATTTAGATATCTTTGATTCAGGAACCTACTCAGGTTTAGATTTGAGCTGGGCACCTATAACATCTGTGGATGTCCAAAGCAAAAAAGTTCTCAGCACACATCAAAGTCTAGTTTCAAACAAGGATGACAACATTTTCAGCATGTTCAGCAGTTGTCTGGTTTTGACTATTATTTCTTAAATTTTGCTTTAGGGAACTTTGCTTTTGTTGGATCCAGTCACAAATAGGTTCCTGTCCAAGATACAAGTGTTTGATTCTGTACAAATATGTTAACCTCACCCTACCTTTGAATCACAGGCTATAATCCATTATAAAGATTTTTTCAGAATGATAAAGCTTTCTTTATTGCTATCAACTTGTAATGCATTCATTTCTCTGGATTACTGTAATACACAACTAACATTGTTGTACAAAACTCTGCATATTTTACTCTGGTGTTCCTTTAACCTGACAAATCAATGTTGATTTAAAGTTTTATGTGCTTCAGAAAATGTTTTTTCATGAAGACATGCCATAGAACTGCATATATATAATAAAGTAGTTCTATTAAGCTGGTCTTGCACAGTTCTTTTAGAAAGGGTAAAGGAATGAACACTTGATCACTGTAGTTTATAAATGTTCATGAAACGCTTATGTTTTTATAAATCAGCTTTTTGAGCAATTCACTTTCTTTTTGAAATACAAGTAAATTGTTTCAATGGAAGAATTGTACGAATGTAAAAATAAGTATTCCAATTGGCTGAACAGCCTTTTGAAATACCATTTACAAACTTGGAATTAGGTAGAATCTAATTAATTACACTGTTTATGTTGAGTTAAATAAGTGCTTTAAGTAGAGATATATAGTATATATCCCATTTATGAGGACAAAATAGCAGAATATTTCAAAAAAAAAAGGGAGAGAAGACGTGATATTTGTCCTTCTTAATGGTAAAGAATGCATGTATTTTAAAGTATAAATTGTACTCTGTCTTTAATTTTGATTAAAGATTTAGATCATCTTGAGCGAGATTAAAAAATAAGGCAGATTATTAAGATATTAATTTAAGGCATATTTTATGCCTTTTTCTTAATGAAGAAGAATATATAATTAGCTTAGAATGGAAGACAATACAAATCAATAGCTACCATATATTTAATGAAAGTCCCAGTTTAATTTTCTGTTACGACCTGAATCCTTATTTTTAATGCTTGAGGTCACAGATCATTCCAATTAACCAGAATGTGCAGGACATTTCCCAGTTGTGGCTAAAATTTGCTTCTATTTGTGCAGGTTAGACTTCCAGCACTAGTTCTATATAAGGACAGAATTTGGCAAATTTCTCACAATTTCATCACTTTCTATAAACTTGTAAACAACAAAGTGAGTGTCCCGTACGCTATTACCAGTGCATACTTCATTATCTAAAAATTGGATTCACATTCAAAGTGATCACTTCTCAGAATTTACTTTAATACCAATTTCAATTTACTTTAAAACCAATTTCTTACAAGGATTTCTGGTTGCTAACTTCCTGTTTATTGTGTGTATTTCATTCCTTTCAGTCATTACTATATCTGAAAAATAAACATATCCTTCAGACACTAGAGATACTTTTCATTTTATAGATGCAACAATTAGGCACAGAGAAATTAATGACATATCTTAAGACACATAAGGAAGTATTTCCCAGATTTCCTGAGCATCCTGTCACCAAAGTAAAATGGTTACTAAAAATAAAAAATTACCTAGGAGAAATCACCAGTTACTCAATACCTGCATGGAAATGCAAGCTTTAGGCCTATACATTTAGAACACATCATCCATGAGGCTCAGATCCACAAGGATATAATTCTTTAAAACTGAATTTGAAGTTTATAACAAGCGCCACTCTCTAAAGATGTCAAAACTCTGTAAGGACCTCCATTTTTCTTAATACGTTAAATGTCTCAATGTTTGCTTCAGCAAACACATCAATTTGCCGTGTGAGAACTACCACAGGACTAAGATCCTCCACCTGAGCAGCAGCAAAAGACTGATATAGGGGAGAGTCAATGACTGTTGCCCCTGCACAAGCATGACAGCTACTGGGACACTACCCCTCAAGGGATGTCCCAAAACAACTCAATTTTTCCCCATAAAATTCCCTTCTCTCTTGCTTGCCCAATGAATCTTCATGTTATTTATTTGTGTGTTTTAGGGTTTTTCTGCTAACTGATTTAGTTTCACCAAGACAGGTTGAAAATAACTGTCAGACACAACAAGTGGCACTGTGAGGGTTAATGCAGACCAGGGAGGGGATGAGAGGAGCAGGCCTGGCTGCAGCCTAGGGCCCCTCATTCACCCAAACTGGAGGAAAATGCACCCCCATAATCTTGCCCAAGTACCTTCACAGCACCAACCCACAGTTCAAAGGTTGCCCAAGTACCTTCACAGCATCAACCCACAGGTCGCTGGGCTAGTCGCCACATTTCCTGCTGCACATTTCTGTAATTCAAGCACATTAATTTAATTTCATTCCTTACAAGAGTTTTGCAATACTGTGCAGACTGCCTTCTAAACCTTGCTCTCTGTGGGCTCCCGGCATTCGTACTAGTGCACAATCAAATCCATAAAACCCACAAAAGTCTAATTACTAGATTCACACGTGTTCATTAGCAATAGCGTGGGGTTAATCTCTCAAGTACGCAGGTTGAAAACTAAGTTCGCTTTGCTAATGTCCGCAGAAACACACACTTGCTCTTAGTAGGAATGATTTAAGAATTCAGTTCTGCAATGAAAGCTAACAGCACTTAAAAGTGGGGGTTTTTTACCTCAGGAGGTGCCCGAGGCATGGGACTGTCCAGGCGAAGTAGCTGCAGGACATCGGGGGCAGCAGAGGCAGTGCTGCTCTCCAGGGTGGGCGCCCATGAGGCAGCTGGGCTGTCTCCTCACCCACAGGCATGGTCCCACGGCTGGAGACAGGCAGGCAGTGCATCTGGCTGGCAGTAGCAGGGCCGATGAGCATTGGAAAGGACAGGAACAAGCCGTATCTGAGATCAGCACAGGAAATCAAACTGCCCAGGGACAGGACTAGAGGCAGGCAGGACCGAGGCGCTGCTGGGGTAGGGACAGAAGGCCTGGCTAGGCTGAACAGGCATCCTGGGCCTGTGCAGCACAGAGCAGGACCTGAGTGAGGCCAGCCAGTGCCAGGAAGGCTCATCACTGCACTGAGGGCCCTGAGGCAGAAAACAATCTTGTATGTGGAGAGTCATAGGATCACAGAATCACAGAATCATAGAATGGTTTGGGTTGGAAAGGACCTTAAGATCATCAAGTTCCCACCCCCCTGCCATGGGCAGGGTCATCTCAGACTAAATAAGGTTGCTCATGGCCCCATCCAACCTGGCCTTGAACACTCTCTGTCTCTGACGGTCCTCATAAGGAATCTATAAGCTATCGTGAAAGCATTGTGGAGCCCATTTTCTCAGCTGGCAGGATTTCCCCTTCAGGTATGTTTTTTTAACACGCATTTTGTCAGACAATCCAGCATTTTCTTTTTCATCACTCAAAGATCATTTGCAGAAATATGGACTTGCCTTGCTTGCAAACAAAAATGTTAATTATTTTGAGAGAAATATTCAATAAAAATACACTAATATATATTTTCATCAAAATAGACTTTTAGCCATTACTTATAGTTATCTAAATATAGTTTAACAAGCCTACTTTGAAATATCTGTTTCCCAGAAAGTGTTAAGACTAAAATATTTGGTCATGAAATGTAGCAGGATAAAAATGTTTGCTGGGGTTTTTTTTATTGATAGATGTAACAAAAACACTGGAACTGAGCTATGCAGATTTCACATCTGCTTTACTTTTGTTTGAGTTCAGAGATATAATGCAAATTTGAATCTCTTTAAGAATTCATTTTTTTTATCTGTATAAGTTTTTATTAGTGGCTTACTCATGAATAAGATAATTTTTTAATATTTATTGCTTGTATATGTAAAGATGATTTAGCAAATAAACTCTAATGAAATATTAGAGCAAAATAAAATCCAGGCATTTTATCACACACAAGGAACAGAGCACTGGTAGGGCAGTGCTACAGCAGTGCAGAAAGGGGAAGGATTAAACTGTGGTTCTCAATTACCGCACACTTCTGTTTTGAAAATAAACATATCAGACTTTCAGGGAAGAAACTGCATTATGAACTGCTTTTAAGAATTAGACAAGAATTATTATTTGGTAAACAGAGCTGGCAAACAGGCCGTAGCACATCAGTCAGGGAATGGCACGGCAGCTCACGTGGGCTGGGCGAGCAAGTGGGTGAGTGAGATGGTGAGCACTGCCTCGGGGCTAGGGCTCAGCCTGGGAGGTCTGCACTGGCTATGCGGGAGATGGCCAGTGTCGCCACTCAGACAGAGCTGGTGACAGGGGAGGCTGCAGTGCAGATCTCAGATTGCAGAAGGTGCCTCGACATGTCTCTTGAGACAAGGATGAACAGTGGACTGGGCTGTACATGGTGCACCCTGGTGGAGAATCCCCTGCAGCAGGTGGCTGAGCTGTGGGAGACTGTCAAGAGACTAAGAGACATCAGGGAAGCTGAGAGGGAGCTGGACTGCTGGCTCCAAGCTCGAACTGTGCAGGGGCCACAGGTGCTCCCCCTAACACAAACAGAAAAGAAGGTGGACATTAATCCAGGAGGTTGGGAACTTACCATCAGAAAAAAAAAAAAAAAAAAAAAAAAAAAAAAAAAAAAAAAAAAAAAAGAGGAGGACAATTAAAAGCAAGAGGCTTCCTCCAAAACCCGATGTCCCCACCCAGAACCGCTTCACAGCTTTGCAGGGGGCTAACATGGCAACATCCACCACAGTGGAGGAACAACCCGTTGCCACACAAATAGAGAGGATAAGTCTAGTGCATCCAGGAAAAAGCAGTGGGTCATAGTAGTAGACGACTCTGCTTTGAAAGGTATAGAGGCACCCATCTGTCAGCTTGACCTGATCTTGAGAGTGTGTTGCCTACTGGGGGCTTAGATCAGAGATGTTACTGAGAAGCTGCCAGGTCTAGTAAGTGACTATTAGCCACTCCTAACGGTCCATGTGAATGCCAGTGATATTGATAACAGTAGTCTGGGAAGCATTAAGAAGGACTACAGAGTCCTGGGAAAGGTGGTTAGGGGCACTGGGGCACAGATAGTTTTTTCATCGATCTTCAGGTCAAAGGGGAGGACCTTGAAAAGGCCAGGCAGATCTGGCAGGTTAATAAGTGGTTAGAGGGGTGGTGCTATAGTCAGGGGTTTGGTTACTTAAACCATGGGACTTGCTTTGGGAAGCCAGGCCTACTGGACGCTGATGGAGCCAGTCTGACAAAGAAGGGGAAGAGCTGCTTTGGTAGGAGACTTGCCAGGCTGGTCATGGCAGCTTTAAACTAGATTTGTTGGGGGAGGGGGGCACCAATACATCCCAGTACTACAGTCAGTTGCCAGTAACTGTAATGAATGCTCAGAGCAATGCAGAGCCACTCCAGCCACTCCAGCCAATGACTCGGCTTTATTCGAAGCTTGGCTCAAATGCCTCTATACAAATGCCTGTAGCAGGGGAATAAACAAGAGAAATTAAAGATGTGTGCACGGCTATGGGGATATGATATCGTTGGCATCACAGAAACATGGTGTGATGGCTCCTATGACTGGAGTGTTGGAATGGAAGGTTGTAGGCTCTTTAGGAAAGATAGGCTGGGCAGATGGGGAGGGGATATTGCTATTTATGTGAATGATAGGCTGGAGAGTATGGAACTCTGCCTGGGAACAGGTGATGGGCCAACTGAGAGTTTGTGGGGCAGGGCTAAAGGGAGAGCTCTGATGGGGGACATTGCTGTGGGGGTCTGGTACAGGCTACCCAATCAGTAGGATTGTGTGGATGAAGCCCCCTATAGACAGATAGGAGCAGCCTCACCCTTGTCCTCACGGGGTACTTCAACCACCCTGACATCTGTTGGAGGGACGGTACGGCCCGGCACAATCCAGGAGGTTCCTTGATTGTGTGGAAGACAGCTTCCTCTTGCAAGCAGCAGAGAAGCCGACAAGGAGAGGTGCCATACTTGACTTCGTGCTCACCAACAGGGAGGAGGGAGGAGCTGGTGGGAAATATGATGCTCCAAGGCAGCCTTGGCTACAGTGATCACGAGATGGTAGACTTTGAGATCCTCAGGACAGTGAGAAGGTCATGCAGCAAGCTCGCTGCCCTGGGCTTCAAGAGAGCAGACTTTGGCCTCTTCAGGAACCTGCTCAGTAAGGTTCCATGGGATAAAGCCCTAGAGGGCAGGGGGCCCAAGGGTGCTGGTTGATATTCAAGGATCATCTGCTCCAGGCTCAGGAGCATTGCATCCCAACAAGAATAAAATGGGGCAAGAAGGCCAGGAAGCCCCCATGGATGGATAAGGAGCTGCTGAGAAAACTCAGAAGGAAAAAGGAAGCTTATAGAATGTGGAAGCGAGGACAGGTGGCCTGGGAAGAATACAAGGACATTGTCCAGGAAATTAGGAATCAGTTCAGGGAAGCTAAGGCCCAGTTAGAATTGAGTATTGCCAGGGATGCCAAAGACGACAGGAAGAGCTTCTACAGATATTTTGCTAACAAAAGACAGACTAGGGATAATGAGGCCCCTCTCCAGAAGGAAAGAGGAGAATTGGCTACCCTGGATTTGGAGAAGGCTGAGGTTCTCAATGTCTTCTTTGCCTCAGCCTTCACCGACAAGCGCTCTAGCCATGCCACTCAAGTCTTGGAAGGCAAATGCAGGGACTGTGAGAATGAAGACCTTAGGCCCACTGTAGGGGAGTATCATCTTAGGAACCTGAATGTGCACAAGTCCATGGGACCTGATGAAATCCATTCTCGGGTCCTGAAGGAGCTGGCGAATGAAGTTGCTAAATCACTGTCCATCATATTTGAAAAATCATGGCAGTCAGGTGAAGTTCCTGATGATTGGAAGACAGATAATATAACCCCCATTTTCAAGAAGGGGAAGGTGGAAGATCCAGGGAACTACAGATCAGTCAGCCTCACCTCTGTGCCTGGCAAAATCTTGGAGCAGATTCTCCTGGAAACCATGCTAAGGCATGTGAAAAACAACGAGGTGGTTGGTGACAGCCAACATGGCTTCACTAAGGGGAAATCCTGCCTGACCAATTTGGTGGCCTTCTATGGTGGGGCTACAGAATTGATGGATAGGGGCAGAGCAGTTGGTGTCATCTACCTGGACTTGTGCAAAGCATTCTGCTGTCCCACACAACATCCTTGTCTCTAAATTGGAGAGAAATCAATTTGATGGATGGACGACCTGGTGGATAAAGAATAGTCTGGATGGCCACACACAGAAAGTTGGATATTGAGCGGTCAACGGCTCAATATCCAACTGGAGACCTGTAATGAGTGGTGTCTCTCAGGGATCAGTGTTGGGACCAATGTTGTTCAACATCTTTGTCGGTGACATGGACAGTGGGATTGAGCGCGCCCTCAGCAAGTTTGCCAATGACATCAAGCTGTGGTGTTCAGTTGATACACTGGAGGGAAGGGATGCCATCCAGAGGGACGTTGACATGCTTGAAAGGTGGCCCAATGCCAACCTCACGAAGTTCAACAAAGTGAAGTGCAAGGTCCTACACCTGGGGTGAGTTAATGCCAGGCACAGCTACAGGTTGAGCAGAGAAGAGATTCAAAGCAGCCCTGTGGAGAAGGACTTGGGGGTGTTGGTCGACAAGAAACTCAACATGCACTGGCAGTGTACACTCACAGCCCAGAAAACCAACCATATCCTGGGCTGCATAAAAGAAGCATGACCCACAGGTCAAAGGAGGTGATCCTACCCCTCTGCTCTGCTCTCTTGAGATCCCACTGGTGTCCTCAACATAAAAAGGACATGGAACTGTTGGAACAAGTCCAGAGGAGGGCCACGAGGATGATAAGGGGTTTAGAGCACCTCCCATATGAAGACAAGCTAAGAAAGTTGGGGTTGTTCAGCCTGGAGAAGAGAAGGCTGCGTGGAGACCTCGTAGCAGCCTTCCAATATCTGAAGAGGGCCTACAAGGATGCCAAAGAGGGACTTTTCATCAAGGGCTGTAGTGATAAGGGTAACGGGTTTAAACTTAAACAGAGGAAGTTCAGGTTAGATATAAGGAAGAACTTTACTGTGAGGGTGGTGAGGCACTGGAACAGGTTGCTAAAAGATGTCGTAAATGCTCCATCCCTGGCAGTGTTCGGAGTTGGACAAAGCCCTGAGCAACATGGTCTAGTGTGAGAAGTCCCTGCCCATGGCAAGGGGTTGGAACTCTATGATCTTAAGGTCCTTTCCAACCCTAACCGTTCTATGATTCTATGATTATGGCTTGGGACCTGTTGCCTCTCAAGATACATCTTGCAGAGGTTCCTGATTCATAGCTTTTGCTGAGGGTCCTGAAAAAAAGCAGAATTTATACCTGCTACTGAACTTCAAATGCTATCCTTACATTTTGCCCTGCCTGCAAACACCAAGAAAAAAATAGGAGTTTTCGAAGCAGAATTTGAGGAAGCAGGACAAGTTTCTTGTTAATTAATCAAGCAGGTCTTTAAATACCATTTTCATGAGGGAATGTTTTAAATTAACAAATCTGATTTCACTGAAACTCAGAACCTGAGTTCACCCTGTCTTCACGTTCCTATTTAACATGATTAGTGGCTAATTGTGTTTCTTTTTGACAAGGCAAACCTTTAAACATATGTATCAGAAGAAATATATAATGAGTTTGAAAAATTAGTTACTTGGAAATATACTATTGGTAGTTATTCAAATGCAATTTTTCTTAATTGCCATGTTTGTACTGTAATTTCAACTAGTAAGTCAGTGATCCAAATTTACAAACATCCCTTTCTGTGTTTGCTATATCCATAATTTATGTTCCCACATGCTTCTGTCCTTACGCTTCACAATGCTTCTGTCTTTCTTATAGCCTGAATCACATGGGCTGACTCAATCATTAATCTAAGCCATCCCACCCATCTGCAAAAGACAAATAGCTGCCGAAGCTTATCTTAATGTTTAAACTTTGAGCCTGGTCGAACAGCTCCACAACAAAGCCAAGCCAAAAAGTCTTATGACTAGGGGGTACAAAACTACCTATCAACAATTAATGCTTTTCCTAAATTCCTCACGTTTATCTTCTAGCTTTATATGTGTACGCTGATAGGCTACCTAAAACTGTTTGATGAACAGTCTTGTCCTATTGTCTTCTTTCTACATGTAAAAGTACTGTCTCAGTAGCCAGGAAAATTTCTGCACTGTGACACATTAAAAAATGAAGATATTATTTGTACAAATTGTGTAGTAAAATAGATTGTCACTTGCATGTAATAATATTTTTATTTTCACACCTCAACTACTGTGTCATATCTGGAACACTGTTTCCGGTTCTGGACTGTCCAGTACAAGAGAGATATAGAGTTATTGGAGAGAGTCCAGCAAAAGGTCTTTTCCAAACTGGTTGATTCTATGATTCTATGAAAAGACTGATAATGTAAGGGACTGAAGCACCTGTCATAATCAGAGATAAATCTTACATTGTACTGTTCTCTCACTTTGACAACTCTACAGCTATTTGTCTCTCAGTGTCTTTCATTCTGAACACTGATTTGAAAAATTAATTTTAATTCATGTTAAGTTTAAAATCTAGAAACAAATTATCACAACAAGAGAGAAGTATAAAAACTTCTGTATACTTTTAACACAATAGAAAGGATAGCAATATGGTACCAACATATTTCAACCTTACATTATTAAGGAAATTTGCATGTATTTAAGAAAAATAGTACATATAACAGACAGAAATTAAGATAATTAACATTCTCCATTAAAAGAATTGAAAGCCTTATGAGGCCTGAAGAGTCTGTGTTTCATTTCTCTTTTTTTTTTTTTCTTCACCCTCCAAATTCAGACTGAGAGGGGCTATGACTGCTTTTTTAAATACATCATTGGGTAACCACTTCAGAGGAAAAAGAGCTATAGAAGACAAAGCGTATTGTTGGCATGAAAACAAATGTGTAAGCACTAACGAAGAATAAATTTATGCTAGAATTCAGGAAAAAAATCTCTAGTCATCAAGGAAGTGATTCTCTGGAACATTCCAAGAACAATACCTGGTGACCCAGCAGATCATTCCTCATCCTCAGTCTGCAGTTTTCATATGTTTAAAACATTGTGGGCTGTGGTGTCCCAGCACTCCCAAACAGCTGTGGCTTCTTGCTACATTAGCTAAACATCACTTGAAAGAGTAGAGAAGAATACAAATGGGAAAGAATTCATGCAATACAAAGGGAAAATATACTTTTAGAATAACACGAAAGCTGAAAACATCATTTTTATGGATTTCCAACTAGAGTTTTTCAAGCTTTTTAAGTATTTTCCAGTTTGTCAAAGGTAATGTTGTCCTTGAGGATTTGCCCTGCAGTTTTACAGCTACCAGATTTTCTTATTTACAACTGCATTAAGCAGGTCGCCTGATAGTAGCATAAAAGGGTATGAAGCAGTAGTGATATTTAGTCATTCCTAATAAGAATGCTGGCTAGGAGATATGTGTTCTAAGAGGCCAAGAGAATACAGATGAATTATGTTATGGAATACAGAGCATGGAAACCCCAAGCAATCACTTAAATTCTCACCATTTCAGTGGAAAGAATTGTGGATTATCAACAAGACTAATTATTCTGAAATGCTAATGTTAAAATCTCTGGTAGACTATTAGGTGTTGTGTGTCTTAGACAAATTTACTGGGACAAGGAATGTTTGTGGAAAAGGGAGATGTTTATCCTCCACGCTAGCACTGGCTTTTGACAGGGCTGCATAGCTGTTTATGCCTGTGTATCAGGCATAAACATGCCTGATAAACATGCTGACACACCAATCTCCTCTTTATAAACAAGCATTACTTTTATTGTAATCACCACTATTTATCTTTGGTTATTTGGTTGCATATTTCTGCATAAGAGGACACTTGGGCTCCAACAAGGCACTGAGAAGAAAACACATGGAGATTGCCTAGTTAAGACAGCTGCACTGTAAGGGCACTGTAATGTCTTGGTCATGCCATCCATCTAGGAAGGCACCCACAAATGACTGGAGTGCAGTTAAAGGGCAACTTGATGCAAAGCTGCAACATCCTTCACGTCTTCACTTAATCCAGGAAGGACAAAAGCTGTGTGAAAGCACCTTTGTGTTCCACCCACACACATTTCTGGCAAGAAATCACAACAGGATGTTAGCATCACTAGCTTGTTCTAATGTACAGCATCTGCAAATTTCTTTCCCTAGGGTCATTGTCTTAAAGGATACAGTTTCCCCACACCCCATCATCTACTTGTATTTTCAGATCTGGAAATGCGCAATAAGCACTGCAGCTGCAATTCTTAACTTAATTGGCAGTCTTTCAAGTGCAATTATATCTAGAAGATTGGCCTTTAATCTTGCTACACTGCTACTTAAAATGCCTGATTTTTTTTTAATACACTGACCATATTCACTCATTTTAAATATCACTCTGACAGCTCTATACAACAAAAATCACTGGGTTTGAGAAGTTCATTCAATAAATGGTTTTAACATTTAGAGTAATACAAAGTAGATATTTTCCCTGTAAAAACTAAAATTGTTTAGTTCTTTCACCTAATTAGCGTGAAGTCAAGGAAAATAAAGAACGGAAGATATACGTTGTCCTTTATCCAGACCACTTTGAAAATAGCTATTTTCTTTATTTTCAACTACCTTTAATTTGAGATTACTTACTTCAGAGAACACAGTTTCTGGGAAAGCCTCTCCTGGTTTTTTCCAACTGAGGGTAAAATAGGTAAAATATGGTGTCGTCGTTTAAGCCCAGCTGGTAACTCAGAACCACGCAGCTGCTTGCTCACTTTCCCTACTTCTTCCTACCCTCCTGGAGGTATGCGTAGGAGAATCGAAAGAATTCAGGGTGTTGCAGTTGCTGGCAGGATCTGTATCTTGGTGACATTAAGCATAAATACACTATCTCTGTGTCTCTTGAGTCATATTTGCATCAGATATCAGTTGTCTTTGAAAGGAAAAAGACTGAAGCTTGCAGCCCTGAGTTTGAAGATTTTTTTTTTCCACCCTAGAAAATGTGTTTCATCTAAACAGGCAATTTCCACTGGAATACAATAGTTTTATTGAGACCAAAGTATTTGGTTCGAATATTAAAAAATTTAAGACTATAAATTGAAAAAGAAAAGCATTTTTACAGACCCAAAGAAACCTTTAAGCATTTTTCAAGTTAGGAGAAATAGTTTTATTTGGTTTTATTCATGAAAATACAAACAATGAAAATATTTCTGAAATTTCTAAAAAATTATATAATTTAATTTTCTTTAACAGGTCAAAATAATTTGTATGAATAATGCTCAGCTACTGTTACAGAAAGTCAAAACCCAACAACTCTGCAAAGTGTAAACTGACACACTTATCTCATGAGTATGTTAATTCCTCAACTTATTAGAATTCCTCAACCTATTACAGCATATCACAAGCCTCCACAAAACGCCAATAAACAATTCCATAGGGGAAAAAACAATAAAATCAACATTAGTGACCTTCTTAAACAGCATGCTAATACCTCTCTGCCTTTGCAGGGTGGAGACAAACATGTACACCAACAGCTGAGAAGAAAACTGAAAGTTCTCCAGAGATAGACAGATGTATGTCTGCGCAGGTAGTGTGGTAAGTTTAATTTAACATTTCCAGATCCTCAGAAGCTGAAAGAGAATTTGTTTATTATCCACAAAGTTGTTGCAGTTTTGATTTATCACCTTTTGTTCATTTTCTCTTTTCAAAGAGGTTTTATTCTGGCATTTTTGCCACACTATGCCCACTGCAAGATTATTGTGACAGATGTATTGCTTTTAAGCATGGGGGGAATAATAATTATAATAATTTTAATGGACAGTACACTTGACATAAGGGATCAGCAACAGAGGTTTGGTTTTGTGCAGGCTATTCTGCATATTCCTGCCAATACTAAGAAATTCAGATTCAAAATCAAGTGAAGTGAAGCAGCTTGAGGAAAAAAAATAAAAAGAAGAAAGAAATTTTACAATTTGTCAGGGCAGGAGTATGTAAGAATGAAAAGGAAAATACTCTTAATTTGATAAAGGTGATTCATGAATTGTTCTGAGAATAATAGCATCTTTCTAACATATTAATTTTGCTTTCCAAATAATGTTTACAATAATGAGCAAGAGATGTGAAACCGCTGGATTTACTCAGCATATTACCATTCTGTTTCTTCTTAAATCCAGTTGTTTAGAGATGTAATACAACTATGCTAACCGAGTATCACAATTATAAATCAAAACATTACTTTGCAGTTCCATTTCACAGACTATGTTTGCTATTGATGTCTTAAACTCTTTTGTCTTGTAATCTTCCTTATTTCTCTTTCTGTGCTGTTTAAAGGAATTTATGCCAAGGTGGGTTCTTGTCTGTTTCAGATAGCACTGTTAAGAGATTTTGACAGTAAAATGGGAAAACTTAAGAAAGAGTAAGAATCATGAAGCCTGTCTGTTCACCTACCTGGGAGCTGGCGATAAATGATTTTTCTCTGATCAAGTAATTGTCAGGAATTGTCTCTCTTGAAAAGCCACAGTCTTTCTTGAAAGCACTGATCACACCAGGTTCTACAATTTAACCATATTTAGACATATACCATATATATAAAAACATTTCCTCAGAACGATTCCAAATGTAATGCCATGCGATCTTCTTACGATATCCCTGTGATCAAATAATGAAAGAGCAAAGAGGATAGACTGACTGACTTGTAAAATATATCCTACTAAGGTTATTAGAGAAGCTGTTCTTGAATAGTTTCCCAGAATGTATCAAAAAGGCCTTGTTTAGAAAGTTAACTAGTCTAATACAATTTCACTCTTTTTATTGCCTTTCATTCTATAATGTTCTTGTTGACATGTCATCAAGAACAGACCTCACATCCTAGGTGACATGATGTAAGTAGTATGACATAATGCCTTCAAGGCACTAAGTGCTCTTACACTTCATAAACTCAGAAACAACAGCTCAGATACGTCAACGGTGAACTGTTTTAGAGAAAACAGAACGCATTTTATTTATCTGCTGTACAAAAAGTAAGATATAAAGTATAATATTTTTCTCTTCCTTTAAAACCAAGCAAAATGAACACATCAACTGAGCATATCAATTGTGATAACAAAAATAGATGAATTATTATAAGGTGAAAAAAACATGCTGAGTACCAAAATAACTGGGCAATGTTGTCACTCTGGGGCATCTTCTTTAAAGTTTTCCAGTATTTGACATGTTTTATAAATGCTGAAGTCCTGCAATCATGCTGTCATAAAAGTCGCTGGTTTTAAACTTTTTTATTTATTGTAAAATAAGCTGTGAATTTCTTATGATCATGAAAACAACTTGAAAAAAAGGACCCTGAGGGATAAAAAACAGAAATTGCTGTACAAACAGATGGTAAATAAACTGACCTAAAGTTTTCTGTAATTTTGAGTGCCATGAGAAGTAAAATATTTTGAAGAATGTAGGGACTTGCCTTACTAAGTTGAGCACCTAGTCAACAATGTGAATATTAGTAAACTTCTTGCTAAGTACCTCTTACAGGAAGATAGGTTTGAGGTTCTGTTGAACTTTTAGAAAAGGAGGCTGTCCGAAATATGTGGATCTTCAAACCATCTCCCACCTCATCCCAGAGATTCTTGGTCCAGTAGTCATCCTCCCTCTTTTCCTGTGTTCAGATCATAAAAGTTGACTGTACGGAAGCAAGCAGCAAAAAAATGATCATTTACTACAGCAGGGTCAGATCTGATTTTTTCTTGCTTTGCAATTATTGAAACGATTTAAAGACATTTTGATCACAGAACATTTTATATTTTCTTGTATAGTGATATCCCTGTGCCTGTGGCAGGGAGGTTGGAACTAGATGATCTTTAAGGTCCCTTCCAACCCAAACCGTTCTATGATTCTATGATTCTGTGATGTTGATGGTGATGAAATGGCCTTAAAAAGCTGTTTTGTTTAAACTTATTTAGGGAATACATTATTTAGATAGTATTTCCATTTGTCATATAATAACACGTTCTCTTCTAATTAAAAATACATGGTCAGCTTGGAAACTGAGCACTTTTCAGCTAATGGTGTACTTGAGAACAAGAGAAGGCCTCACTGAATATTTTTATTGTCAAAGTATTCAACCTATCATAGCTAAAAACAATCACACTCCAAAGAGCAGCAACTGCTGCTGTTGTTGCTTCTGTTACTATTCAATTGTGTTTTATCAATAATTTATATAATATTTAGCTAAAATGCCAGTCCAAAGGTTACCTATAAAGAAATACAAGATTTGCATAATAATTACTCATCAGTTCAACAGAAGGGAAGAAATAATGAGTCTTTTAAAAACCTGAAAATTGCAATGAGGTTATAAATCCAAGTCTACTAGCAATATATTACTGTGTTTTCTTCCAAGTCTGCCCAAAAGTTCTTTTAGAAGTCTCAGCACAGTATACTCTTAAAAAATAAATCACCTGACCATAAGCTTTCCTTTCTTGTCTTGGGAGATTCTTTTAATCAATTAATAATGATAATAATCCATGTTTTCATATCACTTTCCCTCTGTGATTAATTAAATCTCCTAATACCCTGAGAGATGAGTAAATACTATTATTTCAGTTACATACAGAAGAGAAGTTAGGTATAGAAAGGTTAAATAACCTGCCCAGTACGGTGTGAATAATGAATTATGAGATGGGCTTAAAATCATGTGGTTTATATTTCTTAATTCTAGTTTTTATTTGCTTTTGCTCCCCTGGATATTGGCATTCAGTTATTTTTTTAATAGTTCTTTTTAAAGGTTCCTCTCTACAAGTGTGGAGTCTACAGACTTTTTTTTTTTCTTAGATTAGACAGAGAAAGAGATAGATAAAATTCTCACACAAAAACTCATCCCCAGGGGCTTAGACTTCAAGCAAAGAAACAAATAATTTGACGATGAAACAAGAAAAAAAGAAACACACATATGTGCACACACACAGCCCCCCAAGAACCCAGTTCAGTAGAACTGAAAACAAATAAATTCTTCATTAATTTTTTTTCTTAGGTCCTAAAGGTGAGCTTTTACATCCATACTCAGGTGCCTACAGAAGCAACTTGACTTTTGCAAGCTAATTATACACATAGTGGTTTTCCTTGAGTTAACTGGAATTTAATGAAGGTTCAGAACAACTGAGTACTCAGGCCACTTTTTAGGTGTGCAATTAAAGGGTTCTGGGCTGAACTTTCGGTTTTGGTTTTGAAAAATTTTAACCTATATCTCCTGACTTTTACTCTTCGCTTAATGGAACATTTTTCTTTTTCACATTTTTATTTATATTGCACTTGTCACCATAGCAGATTAGGGCAAATTAAATTTCACAATAATTCACCAAAAGCTGCGAGTTCTATTTTAAGATTAAAAGCAGTTGGTTCATTAAAATAAAATATTTCCGTGTTAACTACATAGTCTAGGAAATGATGAAATTATTTTTACAACAAAATTAACACTTTTGACACACACATCACAGAAACCATAAGTAAAGGAGAAGTTAAAAAAACATTCTTTCTGAAGCTGTAGATGCTTTGTGAGACCTTTGTTTATACAGTCCTTCTTAATGGATTTTTTTCTTCCCCCAGAATGTTCTCTGTCTAATTAAATTCACTTTCCTCTTTGGTGTAAACAAAACACATTCAGGAGGATCATGATAACATCTGAGGCAGAATTGCTCAGCATGATGATGTCCTTTAGCTTCCATATTCCCTTCAGGCCCTTTATTGTAAGTTCCCATAAAATGAGGAACAGATAGCTTCATATTTTTGACCTCCAGGAAAAGTTTGAATGGAAACTGTATGATTTGAAGCACAATTAAGCACTAACACAATTGTCTTCATATAGCAGAAATAAATTGTTCTTTCTTTTTAATACTTCTGGTTTATACTTGAGAGAAAGGCCCCAAAAGAATAAGGAATGCTTGCTTCAATGACCATATAGATCAAATATGAACTTTAGCATGTAAGTAAACACATATCTAAAGGATTGTGCTCCTTGATTTACTCCTGAGCCTAGCACTATGATAAGTATAAGGTCAGTCTCTTTCTCAGAGTCTGAACCAGCCATTACTTTTCACTTTATGAACTGTATACTCCATCTCTGTACTGTATAGGACTAAACCTCATTTTTCTCTGTTTCCTAAATAATTGATACACAGCCATTAGCACAACAGAACTCTTCCACAAAAGTGTTTTCCAATGCAGCCTCTCCACAAGCAATTTGATCTGCACTTGCAAAATAGTGAGGTAATTTATAATCCATTGGGGCCATTTTCCCTTCTAAATAAAAATTATTTAAAGACAATATAATCCAGATGAAAGCAGCAACAACTGGTAGTAAAAAAAATAAATAATCTGTATATTATAAATAATTATAATTTCTTGAAAAAATATATATATTTTAACTTGATTTCTCTTGGAAAAATATGCTCTACATAATGATAGTGCAAACCAGAGTTCAACTCCTTTAATCAATATTTAAACAGACTTTATTTAGAATTCCACAGTTACCTTTTACTGTTTTGGGTTGGGGCTTTTTTTGGCATTTCAGGAACTTTTTGAACTGGATTATACTCCTAAGCCATCTATTTGTTTGTTGGATGTATTTATCAGTGGGGTTGGAGGTTTCTTTATTATTTATACTTTTTTGGTAGGGACTATGTGGCAGTGAATAGCAAGCTCTATGGCTAAATTCAACTGAAAACAAAGAGATTGTCGACAGGCAACCTTACAAATAAATAGGGAAACAACACACTTGATGGAGTGACACACGCAGCACCCTGTTCTGATCTTCTCCTCTTCCCATACAGTAACTGTTGATTGTTTTTTCCTCTTTTTCATCCTTCTCTACCTCTTTCGTTCTTCATTGCTGTTGTTCCTTTGGTCACATGTTTCTTCCTCTGCATCATTCCATGTTCTGTTCTCACAACTTACTTGCATTTGCAGAATTGTCTGCTTCCTCCAAGATCTATGATTTACCAAAAGGAATAGTGAAATATAATTATATCTCTATTTTACAAATTTTTCTAATTTTACTGTGTAGGAAGCTAGTTGGCCTTCCTGTAATACCGTAATATTACCATGCAACTTGAAAAATCGCCTACTACACAGGCATGCATATATAAGAACAAAATGTCTTTCCAAGATATGCAGAAAAGTATTTTGCATAATGATGTCAGACAACAGGATTAAGAACTACAACTTTAACCTCAGTGAGTGGTACCACAAGGGAAATTTTAAAACTGAAATGTTAAAGTGTCCTTAAAAGTCCCTAAACCATGTTCTTATTATCCATACTAATAGGAATTCAAATAAAGATTTAGCTTTTAGCCATATATACATATTTTTTTTTTTTCTCATTTATGTTAAAGGTTCTGCAGTAAAAATCGATGTGTGGAAGGGTAATACATGTAACACCATCAATAACAATAATTCTTATATTCTGCTAAAGGCCAAACCACTGTCAAAATGGGATTTCATATTATGCTTTCAACTTTTTTCAGATAAAAAACTATCCATTTCATTTCTGTAGCATATTTATTGTCATTTGTTACAGTTCTGCTGCATGTGCGTCTCATGCTGTTTAAGCATTATCCATTACAAAAGTAACCTCATCAGCTAGAATGTGATACATGTGCATATGCTGATAAATTGTTTTATTGTGATTTAGGTATAATCTATTTCATCCAGCATAAAAGGAAAAAGTAGAATATAGGACAATATTACAGATGTATCAAGAGCCTGAACTAGATTTGTCAAAAGCTTACACATTTCTAAGTGCTTTTCCTTAAAAAAAAAAAAAAAAAAAAAAAAAAGGCTCTATATATACCCTAGGGAGGGTAATATTTACTATTAACAATCAATGTCTTAGCATGCACAGATGATTCAATCAAATGAGCAACCTCATTGTCTTGGATGTTGTACAAATATACAGGGAAAACATACTCCAGTCCCACCTAACTTAAAATCTGAAGAAGTCTATAAACAGAGGCTGGAAAACGAACAGTTTAGTTAAGCAAAACAGTTGGGATATAATGAATACAATCAGGTTGTAACTAATAATTTTGTATTGCATTTGTCGTCCTCTTTGCATGATGCATCCATTTATTTTGTTAGTCCTCAATCAAGACTGATGGGGGAAACCTGGTAATAGTAATAACAGATAGGCATGGCAACAGCAGATATTGTGAAAAGAAGGAGGAAAGAAAAAAGTCTGGAGCCGAAATTGGTCTGTTGCTGTATTTCAAACCAGTTGCAGCTTATGTGTGCAGTAAATTTTTCTACTCCTCTTACCATTGCTTTTCCGTGTTGCTAGAAAAACACAAATTCTTTGAGATTCTGCTTTAGTAATGTGGATAAACAAAGATAAAATCTGTTCCCAGTCTACCAGCTTTTACTTTTCCCACAGTCTTTGCATACAGACAAATAAAGTTATCTCCAAATTATCTAGATAATAGCAAGGAAAAGTTTTCCATGGCTACATACTATGACTATGGAAGAAATCTGAGATATTTAAGACTTCATATAAACTACAAAGTATGGTTTCGACACCTTTTTTGTGAACAATGCAATTATTTCTTATTTCACCTACTGTTGACATTAAGAGAAATAACCCTTATCCTCTCTGTGTAATCAATATAAAAATATCGCTACGTCTCTTTTTCTAAGATGTACAGCAGATGCTCCGCACTCTGCAAACTTAAGTAAGCTTCTGTCTAGCATCAGAACGCAACAAAAGCCATTTTGTGCAGCTCTTCTAATAGTATACCAAGACATGGCATAGAGATATTATTTCAGAAGCATCAAACACAGTAATACTGCTCAGTTTAAATCAAATTCTTCATCACTGTATACAGCTAGAAATTATATGTAGCCAGATTAGACCTTGCAGCTCACATGAATTGTTTAAAACAGGAGGAAAAAAACCCCTCAAACTGAGAAGCTACACACAAATGAAAGCCAGAAGGCTGTGATGTGTATATTTGACATAAAGTGTGTATCATTTCACTTTTTTAAAAATATTCCTAATTTCACAGTGATAACTCTAGAAGCCAGCTCTGTGTCACAGAAAACACAGTAGGCCAAGCAATCAAAGACCACATTTAATTACTAAAGCATGAACTATAGAAATTGAGATAGGTTAATTAAAATGTCTGCCTTTACATGTTCACTGTTATGGAGTGGATACCTTGGAAACATGTTGGAAAGATATTAATGAGTGAGATAATGTGAATTCAAGGGAGTAAATAACGTAAGAATAACAGAACATTTCCCAGGAGTGTTGGACTAACACTCGCCATTAAGAATTTTTCTAAATTATTCCTATATAGCTAAACAACATTTCTCAGTCATGTAGAGAAATTAGATTGCCCAGTTGAAAACTGATCCACAAGCAAGAAAACTGTGGCAGTCTTGTAATTTTCTGCCATAGCATTTTCAGAATATCTATCATGTTCACAAAAAACCCTCGTATCTCTTGACAAGACTGAGCTTTTCCAAGTCATGGTGGATGTCCTACACAAACTCTGTAACACCTGTCAACATCTTCTATCAACCATGGCAGCATCATTACCTGTCTGAAATGCCTACAAAAGGAAGACCAACCTTCAGATTTTCAATCCAAACATACTCAGGCCAATACTCCAAAGTAAACTTACATATGTGCCCCAACAGCAAGCAATATTTTCTCTAAACAAAGAAGCACAGCTGTGAACAAGAAGATGGATTCATAATGTGACAGTATCTTCATGTGTTCCCTGAATAATTCTGTATACTTGAGTACCAAATTATGCTGTATCTAAGACACATAGATAACATTTTCATGATCTGAACTTAAAATCTGGAACTTCTTAATCGAGCAGAAATTACATAATTAGGGATATTGCCCTATGGAACTGTCTCTAGACTACTCTTAAAACAATGTGACCTTGCAAAATATCCTGAGCCATATTGAAATGGGAACCTAAAAACTTAAATATATACCAAAATTATAAAATCATAAGCTAACAGATGAAATGCAAGATGAACAGTGTAATGAAAAAGAGTGCTGCACACAGAAAACATACAACAGGATTGACTCTAAAGTAGCCTTCGTGACTGTGAAAACATAATCTTGGAATTACTGTGGGCGGTTGTTTGAAAATGTCACCTAAATACTGAGTAGTAAGCAAGAAATTTAGATAAAATGTTAAGAATTATCAAGAAATTAATGCAAAATAAACCAGAATATATTGTTGTGTTATGAGGTAAATACACAATACACCCACATTTTGAACACTGATTGCAGTTATGGTAGTCTTACTTTAAAGCAGTATAGTAGAATTCAAAAATATCTAGGCAAGCACAACAAACATTATCAGAATGGGTAGTAACAGCTTTGACTCAACTATAACCTCACAGAGCCTTCTCACTGACTGCCTATAGTTTGTGGGACCACTTTGAGCTTAGTGTTTTTCTACTTTTTTCGTAGGCAGCAACAGTTGGCCACTGACAGAGACAGTGTACCGGTCCACAGGAAGTTTTAATCTGTTCTCATATTTTCCTCTCTTTCTTCATTGTTAATCAGTATTTCAAATTGGAGGGTAGAATACAATTTGAAGTGATGACTAAATTACTACTGTTTGTTTATATAGCAGATATGAGTAAAAAATTCTCATGATGTGGGAGCTTCAAATTCTGCCCTTTACAAATAATTAAAAATGAGTTTGGGAAGTTTCATCAAATATATATGGTCAGCTATTCATTGAAGAATCTTACAGTTATTCTCACAAACCTTCAAACCTTTTTGCAAAAGAACAAAAGAAGATTACTAAAAAAATGCGAGGTAACTCATCTCCTATAAAAATTCTTTTTTATACACTGATCTCTAAGAAATACAGTCATTAGTATCTAATATTTTTGTAACTAAGCATTGTTTGCATAGGTATAAAAACTATTAAAATGGACTCATTTTTTCTAATGGTTTATCTAAACATATGCAGTAGTTAAGGCAGAACAGTACGACAGCCATTTACTAAGCTAAAACTTCCACAGTTAAACCCACGGAGATAGGTGATTCATAGTTGCCAGTGTAAGACCCCAAAACCAACAACAACAAATCCTCCACACCTGAAAGCTGTGTAATTTTGCTTAGCTGGTTTGTTAGCTATTCTTTGATTCTTTAAGTCTTTACCATGAATATTTTGCAAAGTATTTAGGGATATCGCTTTGCAATTTGAGCATGGCAATTTTCAGTTTGTATAATTTCTGTCACCCAGTAAGATTTGTCCTGCCTTTGACCATGTATGAAGGAGATAGAATTTCTTCTGTAGTAATTGGCTGTCAAAATAGCTGACATTTGGTTTGTTTCCTTTAAAATTCATGTCACTTTTTGCTGTGGACCTGTGTACACAGATATGCCTTACTGGTCCTGGCCAGCCCTGCCTGGGCCCTCTCCACTTCCCCTCTGCCTCCTGCACATGTGCCCAGTACCCCATTTCAGCTCAGTCCAGGACAGGGCTGTCTCTGATCCTGCCTCCTCAGTGGACCTCAGCCTTACATCATGGGTGCTTGTCTCCTTGATGTTCCTGAAGTACATGGTAGCCTTGTTTACAGCCCTGTCCTTGGGCTCGTTCCCTTGTGCTCCTGGCTGGGCTCCCTGGATCTGGGTCAACCTTGGCTCCCAGCTCACCTTCCTTAGAGAATAGCCAGCCCTCACTGCTCCCTAGCAGTGTCAGAAGACTGACAAAGAGCTTGAATGCATATGTTGCCAAAATTCTTTTTTTAGGTGTAGACCCCAGGTACTGAAAAAGGAATTAACGCAGTCTAAGAAGTATTTGTATTTATATTTTCAGTTTTGTTCTAGTTCAGCTTATAAAAGTAACCTCAGATTTCTTTAACTCCTATCTTGGCCTTAATTTGGAAAAAAAAAAAAATCACTATAAACTAAAGAACCACTGACTTAGCAGCAGATTTATGTTTACCTGTGTTTGTTTATTTTCAGTATAAATTCTCCAGAAGTCAGTATGTTGGCCGGAATGTACACAATGATCATATGTACCTAATAGGGCACAATATATATGCACTGGAAATATGCACTCTTACATGTAAGTATTAGAATATCTGAAGTTCTTGAGGAAAATGTTGAGCACGTAAATGAGTATTCGTGTTTCTCTGTGAACCATGATACACCTAGAAAATTATATTAGTGTGCCCATAGAAAATCCTAGTGTCAGTATTTTCTCTTTTGGCCTAGAAAATTCCTTTTAAATTCCTATTGCATTTTTTATTCTATCTTGAAGGAATTTCTCCCAAGATCCTTTAAATTCTGATTTTGGTTTACCAAGCTCTAAAATTTCATCATCTTGTTAGCAGCTGACACTCACACTTACAACTCTATACCTTACAATAATTAATTTTATACAGATAATTCAGCTAAAGCTTAATGTACATAGCTCGACTTCTACACAGTTAGACAAGCTGAGAGTAGGAAGGTGAAAAAATAGCTCTTCCATCATGTTTTTTAGGTATTTCATGCGCTTCTCCAAAGCATAACATATTTCCATATTTTCAAAGTCAAATGTTAGCAAAGCCACTTTTACAGTATCTTTCACGTAATTCAGTTTGTAGTCTCTGTTGCTAGGCAGGTAATCCACTTTCCTCAACCTTTACCTGGTCTAATCAAACAGTAACAGCAGAATATTTTACCTCACCATCTTCATTACACTTACCCCGATTTTAGCCCATTGTTCATTTTACTAGTCTTTTCTTTGTATATAACATACTTATCCCATTAATATGTCCAGAAAGATTTCCTGTGCTTACAAAACATAAATTGAGCAAATTTACCTCCATCCTTCAGATAATGTCATGAACCCAATTAACCCTCTGTGCAAAAAGGAGGGGAAAAAAAAATCTATCTGAACATTAAATATTTTTCAGATTTGTTTCTGACTGGACACACTAGTCTCATTAGTTTTAAACAGGAAGGCTTTGTTTAGTTTTAATTGTGTAGATATCTAGTTCCACTAACAGCTACTGTAGGACTGCTAAAAAAGAATCAGTATTTTCATTTCACACTTTATAGGTATTCTACTAATTCTCTTTATAGAAGAATGATCCAGATTGTACCTTTGTCTAAAGCTGAGGCTTTTTCCTTTCAACCTACATTCTACCTGATTTTTTAATTAGTCAGATGTCATGTAATGTACTGCCAGGTTCTGAAAAAAATAAAAATAAAAATGAAGCTGAACAAATTTTTGTTTGAATCATACTGCAAAATCTTTATTGATACAAATAGATTTAATTATCTCCTTCCCCAACAGAATAATAGAATAATTTTTTTTTAAATAATAGCATACCAGTTATGATTGGAAACACTAATGGGCCCACAGGCAGCTGTAACAAATATACTTCTTTAATTAAGGAATGGTCATCAGGTTACAGTTACTGGTCAGGTGGAAAACATGCTCTTTTCACACATAGGGGAAATAGCTAGATGAATGCAATGCCTGTGCATGACCAACCGCACAGACTTCTCATCGCCTGCTGACAACTGGAAGGACTAATGCTGTGCTAGGAAGGAAGAAAACTCATCTTGTTCTGTTTCTTCTAGTCTTCTCTGACAGAATTTATATGTATTTCTGCACACATTTTCAATAATGCAATAAGAATATTTGACCTACAGATTGAAAATCACCAAAGCTTGTGTTAAAATTAAAAAAAAAGGAGAAAAAAAGAGGCACAAAAAAAAGGCACAGAAAGAATATAGAATAGAAGTGTAGGAAGAACATAGAAGTATAGAAAGACTTTTCACCTTTTCACAGAGTAGCAGAGGAATGTCTAGAGTGGAAAAAACAGATCGGTAAACAGACACAAGTCTCACATATATGACTACCTCAACGAATAAGGGAAGAACCATGCATGTTGTCTATCTGGACTTCTGTAAGGCCTTTGACACAGTTTCCCAGGACACCCTCCTCTTTAAATTGGAGAGACGTGGATTTGACTGTTTGGTGGATAAGGAATTAGTTGAGTGGTTGCACCTAGAGAATTGTTGTCAATAGGTCAATGTCCAGATGGAGATCAGTGACAAGTGGTATCCCCCAGGGATCCATACTGGGACCAGTACAGTTTAATATCTTCATCAACAGCACACTGGGATAGAAGGCACCGTCAGCAAGTTTATAGATGACACCAACCTGAGTGGTGCAGTTGACACACTTGAGGGATGGGATGCCATCCAGAGGGACCTGGACAAGCTCGAGAAGTGGGCCCATGTGAACCATATGAGGTTCAACAAGACCAAGCACCAGGTCATGCATATGGGTAGGGGCAGCCCCTGGTATCAATACAGGCTGGGGGATGAAGGGACTGAGAGCAGCCCTGCAGAGAAGGACTTGGGGGTACTGATGGATGAAAAGCTGGACATGGGCCGGCAGTGTGAGCTTGCAGCCCAGAAGGCCAAGCATACCTTGGGCTGCATCAAAAGAAGTGTGACCACCAGGTCAAGGGAGATAATTTGCCCCCTCTACTCTGCTCTGATGTGACCCTATCTGGAGTACTGCGTCCAGCTCTGGACTCCTCAACACAGCAGGTTCAGGGGAGGGCCACAAAAAAGGATCAGAAGGATGGAACACCTCTCCTAAGAGGAAAGGCTGAGAGAGTTGGGGTTGTTCAGCCTGCAGAAGGTTCCTGGAGACCTTAGAGCAGCATTTCGGTTTCTAAAGGGGGCTTATAAAAGAAAACAGGGACAGACTTTTTACTAGGGCCTGTACCAATAGGACAAGGGGTAATGGTTTTAAACTAAAAGAGGGGAGATTCAGACTACATATAAGGAAGAAATTTTTTACAATGAGGGTGGTGGAACACTGAAGAGACTGCCCAGAGAGGTGATAGATGCCCCACCCCTAGAAACATTCAAGGTCAGGCTGGACTGGGCTCTGAGCAACCTGGTCTAGTTGAAGATGTCCCTGCTAACTACAGGGAGATTGGACTAGATGGCCTTTAAAAGTCCAAAGTCCCTTCCAACTCAAATGATTCTATGATTCTATATATTAGAGAAGACCCTAAATGAATTGTCATGATAGATCCTGTTTGCTGAAAATACCTAGCAGCTAGTGTATCTAACAGTATTGACATTTAAGTGGAATTACTTGCCTGAGTGCCTAAGAACCTGGTTTTACTTGCACAAATGAGTAGAAGAATTTTAATTTTTTTAAAAGCCTGGGCTTTTCTGTTTGTAAAAATGTATTTTGTAATTTATCAATGACTCAGACCTTATGAATAATAATCACTTCAGTTCAAGGAAACCATTAACTCTGCTGTTAAATTTGAATCCATTTGATGGATTTGAATACTCTTATACTTTATCTCAGGCTTTAAACTTTTGTTAAACCACAAGAGTTCAAAATCCCTTAGATTAAAGGCAAACAAGCAAACAATTGTTCTTAAAATTATTTTTCCATTTGATACATTTCTGATTTTAAGTGCAATATTTTGACTCTGAACAAAGTCACTTGCCTTAAAATTGAGTTCACTTTCTAACAGTACTGAAACTGAGAATTGGTGACATTTCAGAAGAAGATGTATTTGCTTTTTGAGTTCACAGTCTCGGCTTATTTTCTCTTACAATACACTGTACCAAATAAACAGGGGGTTTTGGGTAGAGAGATCATCAGTAGACTCCCACTAGAATTGTTCAGGGACGTATACTGTTCAGCATATTCATAAATTATCTAGGGAAAGAGATGAATTGCAAAGTAAGTTTGCTGATGCTAGTAAGTTACTCCAGGTAGTGAACCTGAACGTGACTGAAATACTGAAGAGTATCTCATGCTATTGAATGAACAAGCAGGAAATCCAAAGTTGATGAGTGACAGGTGTGTGGAAGAAGCTGAGCCACCAATTCTATATGCACAGAATCACAGAATTTTTTTGGTTGGAAGGGACCTCGAGAGGCATGTAGTTCAACCTCCCGCTCAGAACAAAGTCTGCTGTGAGATCAGAGGTCGGCTATGAGATCAGTTACTCAGAGTCACTACCCAGATTATCCAATTCTTTTTCTTGTCTGTTAGATATTCAAGACAGGATTCACTGTCCTGTGGCTCCTCTCAGGATTCCAGGAGTGTTTCTTTTGTCAAACAATGCTGTGTTATTCAAAACTATTGTGTGCGTTCTATTGTCAAAAGCATCTGACACAACACTGTACATTTAAAGCTGGTACACTGAAACTTTTTCAAATGTTATATAGGACATGTAGAATTTCATGCCACTATTTTCATATTTCTATTTTGATATGAGGTTTTTTGCCCTCCTTTTATTTTAAATTTCTTCAGACATTTCATAGCATAAAACATGTATTTGCTACTGGTTTAGTTCAATGAAACATTGACTATTAATTCAAGTATCATCTCTTTCGAAAGCACATTTGAACCAAGTATGCATAGTGTCTAATTTCCTGTCAGGTCTCAAATGTTGAAGTATTTTTAGGAAATCTAACCAGCTGAAATATCTATAACTTCATATTCATAAAAATGGAAAAGCTGACAAGGACCTTTGATACAACACTCTGTGCAACTTCACTCTGTTTCTGCTTTCATCAAATATATTGTAGCTTCCAGCACCTTCAATGCAATCTATGCCAGTCAATATGATTGATAACCAGTTGTACTAAAATATAAGAATGAAGGTGACATCAGACTGTTTATGAAAATAAGTGAGTGATGTATGTTAAATGAAACAAGTACTTCAAACTGTGGAATAAATGTTGCTTGGCAACAGAATGCTTGACTAATGCTGGAGTGTCTTTGATACTTATGCATTTGTTAAAACAGTGCAGGAGGGAAAGCATTGTAGTAACAGTAACAAACATCTCAATAACATTATTTAAACATCCCATATCCATCTCTTGCTACTGAAAAAAAAACAGTAATTGTGAAAATACAGCAGCTTTAAATCACAGTCTATTCACATTAGATAGCAGCTGCATTCATGACAGGTATTCAGGTGGACATTTTAAGAATTTTATTTTCTTCTAGCTTTTAATTTGACAAGTCCAGTTACAAAAATAAATAACACACAAATATTTGCTCCATTCAAATGCAACGCAAATGACTTATGTCTTATCCAAATTATCTAAAGATAAGAAAACTGAATGAAACCAGTATCTTATGTCCAGCATTTTATGTAAGATATATTTTTAAAGTACATACCCATGAATTACATTTATTTACCAGGCAGAGACTAAGAAATCAGGTAATTTTTAAGGCCTTGAGCTGTTGGAATATTTTCATTAATCTGAGAAGGTGCTGGATCACCCATAACTGAAATGAACATGGGCCAAAGTTCTGTTACAGGTCCAAATCCAAAAGGAAAGATTTTTTAACGGACAATTTAATTAATTTTAAATTGGCTTAGCACAGAAAGCAGGAAGACTTCAGTAAACATTTTTGTAAGACATTTTATCTACCTTGCCTTCTAGAATTTACGATAAAATTCTAGCCCTAGGGCATTGGAATAGTTGCCTGTGTAGAACTGCTAAAATTAGAATAGTTCTCCTAAAATGCATCATCTAAATTTATCTCTATAATAGTGGGTTTGTATATTTCTAGCTGCCTGTCGTGAAGTAACTAAATACAATCAAATTTAATAAGCTAAGAACATTCTGAACAATTTCCCTCTTTAGAGTATTTTAATTTGGGTTAAAAAAAATTAAGCTGCTTTTGAAATGAGACTGTGTGTGACTTCAGAGTAATGTTCTTTTATGGAGTCATAACATATATCAAAAGATAATGTGTTCCTACAGATGGTAAAAATATGCTTCGTACACCATGAATTGTACACCATAAATTTCAGAAGGGTGATACCTGTACATTGTCACTGTTAATGGAGTAATGATTGGTATCAGAAGTTATCTCTTTGAGTTTATTTAAGGAATTTTCTTTTGCACTCCTTAATATTCCTTCAATTTTACTTCATACTTGTCTTGTGTATGTCCTAATTAGACAGGAAAAAAGGCATTTAAATGCATTTCTGGAGAACTTAGCAATTCAGAGTTGAAATGAAAAATCCATGTGTATCTAACACTACATCATAAACTCTTCTAGAGTGACACTTACTTTAGGTAAAGTATTGTAATACCTAGACACCGCAAGATCACTAAAAACTGAAATTTTGATTTCAGCTCTGAAGTTCCTTCTTGTTATAGGTTTATAGGTTTATAGTAGGCAGTGTTCAGAATTACTTTGATGTATGGTAGGTATTTTTGATGCTTCGAAAGTTAAGTGACCATATGTAAGTGCACGTATATACAGTAGAACTACCCAGTCACAGATTACATACATCAGTCACTCCAACAGCTTCACTTCCAACATCAGTAGGGAAATGAAATCATCACAGGGAAAAGCAATAATCTGAGACTACAACAAATGTTTTGCTCTAAATACGGAACTTTCTTGTCATGTACACTAATCTCATCTTTCATAGGAGGAGGGCTATTTTGCTCAGGTGTGCTACCCTCCCTCCTTGGTCATTTTTCAGGCATTTCTAGCCCGGCACAAAGACCATCTGCCAGCAAGATATATATAGCTTAAAAGTATAATGCAGTTATTTATTGGCTGATGCACACCAAGATATCTAGGATTTAACAAGCTACCCGACTAAGTGCTAATATGCACTCTGGTGTGATGAGACACCCAGAGTCTCCAGTGGCCAGGCAGGCACTAGCCTGCAGGGAAAGGGCCAGCTTCCACTGCCCCTGAAACAGATCCTTTTTCACTGACTCCGATTTTTCCTTCAGGATTTTAGACCATTTCACGCTGATGTTCTTCCTCTTGAAACCTTGAGCTACTAATGATCCAGTCCCAACAATCCTACTCTATCTGCAGTTTTACCTTTCTTATCTTGCACACCTCTACTTTGCAGACTTCCTCTCAAGTTAGCAGTTTCCTCGGAGGTCTGAGCCAAGGTTACGAAGCTGAGCCATATCCAATCTAGGTCTTCACAGGCAGCTGCACCCTGTGGAGAGTGAGGGAGGCAGTTACAGAAGGGATCACAGACAGAGATGGATATAGGTGCAATTCAGTTCATGACCAAAGCGCAGCAAAAGCGGGCCTGACCTCAAAAAGCTGTTAAAACTGCAAAGCTTTCCAAAGCCTGCTGACTCCACTTTCATACCCTCCAAAACAATCAACGCTATACAGCACTCCCCACCTTGGTGTCATCTACCCCTGTACAGACACTGAATTTCCTTCAAATGCGAGGCAACGCCTTGCCTATCGGCCCAAACCCTAGGCTAGGTAGAGCCGATCTCTGACTGGACTCTATTATTTCTGTTTCAAATAGTGCCATGTTCACCACAGCACCAGAAATTAAAGTCTGTATGGGAAAACATGGTTTAATTTCTTTCCCTTCAGAGAAGAGAAAGAGAAAATATTTTTGTTCTTTACCCTCTGTATGGCAAAGAAAGATAGTTCAGAAGTAATGAGATCTTTCATCCTTTCACGTCTTTCACCTCTAATAGGAAACAGGAATAGGAACAAATGGAAATTCTTTTTCTTTTGGCAGAAATGTCAGTCATCTCTGACATGAATACATATCTGGAGTTGCTGCAAGCAGAATAAACACATCATTGTATTTCTGA